>NW_027041960.1:0-446362 GCF_035927965.1 Recurvomyces mirabilis | reverse complement strand
AGAGTCTCCAGCGCTACTAGGGCGGAAGTGATGGTCGTTTTGTGAGAAATTGTGGCGCGGTTGAAGGTTGAAGAGCCAATTACTACCAGGCTGCTAGCTGAGCCAGTCTCGGTCGAGATGGCGAACGACGAAGAAGGGGTAGATGCGGGCGCAAGAGTGTGTGTTGCTACGTTGGACGTGATGGTTGAGCCATCGCGGTTCGTGGTTGTTACTGGGATGGTCGTGGAGACTTCGGTGGAGCTTTGTGCCTGTGACGAAACTGCTGAGGATCCAGGGGAGGAGGTTGCGGCTGAGTCTGTACTTACCACAGATGATTGTGAGGAAGACGGTCCGTTGGAAGAGGTAGGAGATGCCGATTGGCTTTGTGAGGATGTGGGAGTGGTGCTCGTGGTAGAATCGCTTATGACGCTGGAAGTCGGGGACGAGGTTGGCGTGGTCTGGCTGGTTTGAGAAGTAGGTGACGTGGTACTACTGTCTGAGATCACAGTCGAGGATGTGGTGCTGATGGCAGTCGTCGATGTACTTGTCGGTCCCGTGGTTGTGGATGTGGTCACGCCAGTTCCCACGACCTGTCTCTTCGGCATAATGCCTTGTGGTATCTCCTCGGCGTTGATGCTCGCGAAGCCTAGCCCGAACGTCAAGAAGGAGAGTAGCATTGTGACGGCCCTCTGCAACAGCCTGCGCGAGTAGTGGAAAGCCAAGGTGGCGAGTCGAAGTGTCGAAGGCGAGAAGTGAAAGTGTCTGTCGCACACGATTGGTTGTGAGGCGTAATTTGCGATCTATCAGTCGTTGGGGGCGAAAAGTGGAAACGGAGGTACTGCGCGAGTCTCACGGATGGTGTGTAGGGACAATGTATAGATACAAGAAGAAACGACAGTATGGCCGAAAGGACTTCGGAAGCAGAAACGCAGCGGTATGCACAGCGAGAAGGTAACTCTCCGGAGCGAAGGATGGATGAGTAAGAAGAAGAACACGATGCCAACGTTGCACCGGGCGGCGAAGGACAAGGCCGCTAGCAGCACTTCTAGTCGCCCAAAATACCTGCCGCTTAACCTCATCAGGCTACTCGCGACGTTTCGTGTTGCGGCGATACGATGGTGGTCTCGTCATCGCTTGGCTGGTATGGTTGACTGTATAGTCGGTCGATTGAATGAATGGAGGAAAAGTACTCATGCTCATTCAAATGCTCAGAATTATCCGATATCCAGCGATGTACCATGGCGACGAGGTCCAGAAAAGCTCCAGATGAGCCTCAACAACTTGTGAGACGCAGGGCCCAACCATAATTGCTTGCTCGAACGTCAGTCAACGCTAGACACTCCTGCGTATAATAAAGCAGCTTCAATATAACAGTCTTCCTTCTTCAACAGTTGCTGTTATAGCTTCTAGCGCTGCATCGAGCCATTGATTTGCGACAATCTGGCGTCCACGCAGTGACCAAACAGATTGTAGCTGTTCAGCCTGATTTGTTTCAAGCCCCGGATGAAGCTACACTACGTTTCTATGCCATTCGGTATGAGCAGTAACGTGCTTTGAAGATTTGCAGCCTTGACTGGAGAAAGTCGTATCGGGCGGTGAGTAGAGTTTAGGTCGAGTTACATTTCTGATAAAATTTAGCTGCTCTTACTACAAGACCAGAGTCATTATTTGCACGGGACACTGCTCGCCCACGCACCTCCCACAGCCATCTCATAGATCTCCTGGGTATTACTAGCCGAATGATGTCTCGAGTGCGGTGGAGAGGGACTTCCACTCGGATGCATAGGCGGCGAAGGCGGATCAAAAGACGCCGACGGCTCTCCCATGATATTCGAGAACCTCCCGTTACCCACCGGCAACATCCCACTACCCTGACTGATATCCGACATATTCCTGATATGGGACGGACGTCGCACACTACCACCGTAGGGTTCATATTTCTGATTCCCACCAGGACTGATAGCCGTCGCTCTCGCGTCGAGTTCAGCCTTGAAGTAATCTTGACCTTCGTTGTGGTCGACTGGTGGGCTGTAGAATGGTTTGCTGTAGAACTCGAAGCGCTCTCGCTCGGCTGGGTCGAGGTCACTAACGATGGTGGTATTATCCATGCTTGCGGTTCGAGTACTGAGTATCCCAGTGCTTCTATTCTGCAACTTCTTTGCTTTCCTGTCCTTCTTTCGCCAAAACCAGAAGCCGAGGCCAGCGAGTAAGGCTAGAATTGCTACTGCGTCGATGGAAATCCCTGCGATCGCTCCGGCACTCAATCCCGTATCTCCACGATGCTTTGGCGCAGGATATACGGTTGTGATGTTCATGGTCGCGGTGTTGGTGGGGAATTGTGCTGGTGCGATTGTGAGATTACGCGCATCATCGCTGTAGTCCGCAGTCACGTATCTATCACTGATCAGCGTAAGCGATGACTTCCCAGTCAAATAATATACGCTTCTTGCAAGAACGTCCTGCCCAAGGAATATTGCGAGGGATCTGTTGCTCGTTTGAGGGGAAAGTATCTCTGCGTGCTTTGGAAATCTGATATGCCGGCCAGAGGGTGTCTCTCAGTCAAGCCGAACGCTCCGTAGGATAGAGTGACACGTATCTCATGCAAGTTGCCCATCGAAGCCGCGAGATTAAATATCACAGATAGATTCATGGCGATCGAGTTGGCATGTGGCGTGTCTTTGATCAAGTAAACCTTGTAAGACAGCCCAACCATCTTCCACCCCAGCTGCTTCGCCGCCGTTATCTACGTCTGCTCAAACCTCTACGTCAAGCTCGGGGGTCGTTCCTGTGGTGGCCGCAACCTCACCTTCAAGTGTAGAGACGAACCCGACGACTTCGTCTGCCCACAGCTCAGCTAGCTCGGCACCTCAACAATCGGTGCCAAGCATGGCTACTGCTTCTACCGTCCATAGGCCGTCTAATATATCAAGATCATCGACTTCTGCCGTCGCTGGTCACGCGCCACCCTCATCGGGCGGGTCCACCAGCATAGGCCTCGCAGCCTCTTCCTTCACCTCGACTTCGCCTCGTCCCAATGTTTTAGGCGCAATCACGATGACGGAGACGATATATCTGAACGTCAGCAGTGCGATCGGGACTTTAGGGAGTGGTAACGTGGGAACCTTCATTTGTGGCGCTCAGGGCTGCACGCCTCTAACCGCCACAGGAAGTGTGACTCCCGCAAACTCTGCGTCCGGGTCTGGAACGGCGGTCGCCTCTTAGTCGACGAGCAGCGCTGCCGGGCATAGGTCGTCGAGTGTAGTGGGATGGTCGGCCAGGTTGTTAGCGGTACTGTGGTTCGTGGTATGAGCACGTTTGTAAGATAAGCGCAACGCGGCGTGGAAAGCCTTCTCGAACTTACCGCAGCGGATCCGCGAACGTCCGGCTCGTGAGACCTTACGATAATGACTTGTTGAAAATGATGTTCACAACTTTTGTTACTTGCACAGTCACAGCCTTATTTGGTGCCAACGGTGATTCGCGCAGCTGACCTTGTCTCAAGGGCATTTGTGTCCAAATCCCAGCCAGCTTCCACGAGTCGAGTCCGGTACTGCTCCATCATATCACTGGTCGAATGTGCGGTAGCTGCCAGACGTGAGAAGATCTCATCATCTTGTACATAGCTCAATTCCTTGCTGCCTCGTGAACCTGATGCATGTGCTTCTGCAAAGGCTAGAGCTTGCCACCAACCCGCTAGGATGTCTGCAGTAGTCGCTTGCTTCTCGAGCACAATGTATACATGCGGCAGAGCTGAGCCTTCTTCCAAGATGAGTACATAGCGCCTGTTCCCAAGCAGAAGCATGGTCTGCTCAAACCAGGAATCTTTCATCAATAATGATCGAGTCACGCCACGCTTGAACGCCATGCGTCGCAGTGGTATCTCGAGCTGCGAGCCGATTTTGCACCAGCCCACAATCGCACCTACTACAGAACGTAGAACACCATCTCGTTCAAATATCAACTCCTGCTCGGATACCTCTCTGGGATTCGGCACGCGCCCACGTTTCAGATGGTGATAGACAAGAGTGGCTCGTTGTCGATTGAGTGTACGCATACTGACAGCTCGTACAGCTCTTCTATTCGTCTCCAAATGTATCGCTAGCAGTAGTATGAGCGTTGTCCAGGTAGCGAATGGACTTGTGACGTAGTACACGACCACGGAGCCTGCCAGACTGCCGAGCAGAGATATGACAGTCTCCTGACTCGAGTCTTTAGCATTGAGCTCTCCCAGGTTCCCCCATCGCGCAAAGTGAGCGCTCAGACTGGCCTTTGCTGATCCTGCAGCCACGCCACACAGTGCTCGGAGAACGCTGCTGAAGCTGAGAATGACGACGCGAACCGCCTTTGGAAATATCGGAGACATGCAGTCCAGGATGAACGCAATGTCGTTGAGCACATCGGCTAGCAGACGATACATCTTGCACTCCGGCTCCAATGCTGTACCATATCGATCGGCGAAAGCGATGGTCGCCAGGCGTCCTACAGAGTCTTGGACGATACTCAGAAGCAGTGCCGCTGTTGGTGAGGATGTGGAGTCGCCAACGCCGACAGACGAAAGTACAGCGCGGGAGCTCAGTAATCCTGCGATACTGCTAGCAAATGCTTGGAGTGAGTCCTGATTGTGTTAGTTATATTTTCTGCTTGGCCCTCAGTGTGACTGACATAGATCTGGTACCTAGATAGAGAATATCAGACTTGAGGCCGCTCTGTCGAAGCTTTGCGGACTCACTCGAGATAGTCATCAGTCACGCTGTGGGGATAGCCGGCCGGGAGAAAGATGTTCAGCAGCTTCTGCCATGGCCTCTGCGTCGTTGGGTGCTGGCGGTCTCGTCAGTAGTCGGTGCACTCTGGAGGCGCAGTAGTCATGGATAGCAGGGTCCGAACGGGATTTTGACAGCTCGATAAGTACCTGGTTGGTAGCGAGGCATGATTGTAGATACTTACTATCACATCAATTCTGCAGACATTTTCGGAGCTGGTCCCAGAGGATAAGTAAGTAGCAATGGTGTTGCCAGCCTCGTCCGTCTCTGTGATCTCCACATGGCGAGGAGCCATTACGTAGCTCGCTGTATTACTTGAGTATGCACGACGAAGTGCACATCACAATTTGTTGGAGAAGTGACTTGATGAAGTGGCCACAGTCGCGCTAGCTGTATAACAAAGTCTTCTTATTGGCTGCTTGTGGCACGCTAGCGCACACAATGAAAATCAAGCGAGATCCGAGCCACTCTCGCGATCATGTCACCTAGTCCCAGATTAACAAATCAGGGAGCGACGAGTCAAAACCCTTTACTGATTCTGCTAGCCAGCGCGAGAGAAGGCACACGAAGATCTGGGTATGAAAAGCAACAGCGGTCATTTGATGGCCTCTGATGGTGCAAACGCGAATGAATTAGACTTGTACTATAAGCATAAGCATTTGCGGGAAGACACCCCGTGGGAAAGCTGCACGCCATCCCGAGCAATTAGACCAGGGTGGTGTAATCTAGTAAAGCTAAAGACTGGTTGGCAACGTCGGCAACACTGTAATAAAAGACGGCGCGTGGTCCAGTACGAGACGTGTCCCCATCGCGTCTCGTCATTCCTTCCCTTACCTTCCTCCAGATATCAGCTTCATCTTCTACTTATCTCCATCGTCACTCGTTAGCACAAAAGCCATCCGGATCATGCAGTTCACACTATCCGTCCTTGCAGTCCTTGGACTTGCCGCAGCGCAGTCTAGCACCACGACTGGCGCGCCCTCTGGAACGTCGAGCTCTCCGACAGCAGAGCAGACCTGCCTGAACGCTTGTGCGACTGGCGATGTAAATTGCCAGGCACAGTGTGTCGGTGTCCCATTCCCAAATGGCGCGCAGGTAAACGCGACCACTTCTTGCGCCTACGCGTGCCCACAGTAAGTCACTTCCCAGGTAGACGAACAGCCATGACTCCAGTGCTGATCAAGTATCCTAGGGGCGACGGCTCCGAAGCTGAGACCCAGGCATACGCCCAATGTCTTGCGAAGTGTAGCAACGAGTACTACTTCACCAGCAGCGGCACTGTCAACGTCGCCAATGCAGAGTCTACCAATGGTGGCTCAGCGGTCCAGTATAACTCAGCCGCTGCGATGACGACAGGGTCTAATAACGGTACCGCAGCTGGAGCTGCTGGTGCAACCATGACTGGAAGCGCGAGTCACTCCGGCGCATCAGGATCTGGCAGCATGACCACAGCTGCGAGCACTGGCTCTGCACGCTCTTCGGCAAGTGGCTCCGGTCAAGCAAGTAAGTGATGTATTCGTAATCATTCCTCACATCGAAGGCACTAACGTCAGATTAGGTGGGACCGCTTCTTCAAGCGCTGCTGCTGCTTCTTCGTCCAGTGCTGCTGCTTCGCCCGCCACTTACTTCACAAGCCTCCAGCTTGGTGGCTTGCTCGGGCTCGTCATGGCCGTCTTTGCCTTGTAGAAAAAGGTCGAAAATGTTTTCTGCGACGGTAGGCGGACTGCGAGAGGAGAATCTTGATACCCAGAAAGTGAAGTCGTTGGAAGTCGTTAGAAGTGATCAGGGTGTCATTGCCTTGAGTATTATTTGTCTGCCAGATAATGTGTAAATAGTGTACTATTGCAGAAATCTACAACACGCACCCACGTATCACTAACTTCTCATACCGATATTGCCCTCACGATGCCGAACATTGTCTAGATGGGCATCGAGCCATTCAGTATTTCATGTCTAGCGAGGCGAGGCCAGCCTGCATATGTTGCAGCTAAGAGGAGTGTGCAGCCACCGATGGCGACTCCTACGAATTACTGCAGTCTTCGAAGCAAGTCTTCGAGGAGAGCGCCAAAAGTCCTCATCGCTTACCGGTGGCAACGACTTTCGCACATTGTTTGGGTCGTGTAGACGTAAGGATTGTCCAGAAAAGCCTGCCGATTCTCGTAAAGATAACGATAATGCAGATAGTATTGTACTATTTGCGCAAACTTGTCGAGCGCGAACATATGACGACCCAGGTAGCCAGTCTGAAGCTTGTCGCTTGCATGTGCAGGTGTAGAGCTGTAATATGCGGGTAGAGTTTGATGATCAGTGCAGCAATCTGTCTTCGAAAAAAGCCTCATGGCGGCAAGCACCGCGCCTGGCCGATATGCTCGGCATGGTTCTTCGAGACACTCGATAGCCAGTACGTACCATAGTAATCCAGCATGATCCACTTCGACCCGAAACGTCCCCAGCAAAGCGTTTCGATAAGAGCATTTCGAACCGCTATGGCGGGATCTGGTCTTGCTTGCTCATGCAAGACAATTGCGGAGCTTGCACAAAGTGCGTCAGTGGGCAGCTGTGGTCCATCATCTCCTCGTCTGTCAGCTGTCGCAAAAGCAGAACACCCTCCTCCCACAACAATGATGAAAGCTGAGCGATCCGACTACAGCTGTGCAGAGGATCCTCGTTCTGATCGCTCCAGAACCGCTGGTGGCTGTCGACCCGAGTGTGGGGCACTGGGGGATAGCGCTCGAGCACAGTCCAGCCTCAACGCCACTGAAATGCGTTTCTGGCTGCCGTTGTCTCGCAGACGAGCTCGGCTCTAGCTGAGAACTGCGTGGCACCAGGCAGACCACATAGTTGCAGTCTGCGCATGGAAGACCAAAGGAAGTGGGGAGTCAATTGCAGAAGCATCAGCTAGTCTGACTGCCGATCGCTTGCAAGCTTGTGGAGGCGACGATGATCCTCTGGCAATATACGTCTTTGCGCTACTGTGGTGCTCGCAGTAGACAGCTCGGCTATTGTCGATAGTAAAATGCTGCTGAGTAGCGTGGGGGTGATTGTATATACGATACTTCACTATAGTGTCTCACCATCTAGGGCAGATTCAGGCGAGGGGCCGAAGAATCCTGGTCATGCATGGCACATCCACAATCGATGTCGCAAGCACAGATCTCGAGCTGAAGCGACTCGGTCTCAGCAAAGTCGAGATAGAGAACGGTACTCGTACAGACTCTTACAGTACTATTATCGATTGAAAGGATGTATGACTGCTGGTTGGTACATTACCTGGATGGAGGCAGGAACAACACACATCCTACTGCATGTTCACATTCAAGTTTACAAGCACAGACTCAATATTCAATGATGAGTGGAGTCAGCTTGACTATAGCGGAGCGCTCCGAGGCGCCCTGACAGCAATAATCGGCTGGAGGCCGAGATGAATTCTGTGCTAGGCCTCTCTCGTACAACTCTGCTTGAGGCAGGCCGTCGTGGAACGACAAAGACCTCTCAGGCATGAAGGCAACGACCATCTACTTGCTGGAGCTACAGCATGCGCTGCGGGAAAGCATCATAAGCCGCTGAAACCAAGATGACCTGCTCCGTGAAACACGAAGTCACGCTGGTCAATTCATTGCAGCGACATCGGCAGCATCACGCAATCCTCCGCGAGGGCGCCTGCCCGTAGGACGAACCCGAGAATCTTTCCAGACAGGCGAATTGAGGCAGATGATGACTGTGCTCCATGTGAAGCCCAGTGGACACACCGGAAGTTATGAAGGGCCGCAAACATCTGCCTCAATAATAGGTAGCTATGTACCGCTGGCCTGAGCCGCCTGACTGTTCTCGGAACTTCTCTTGAGGCTGTCGCGCCTACTGAAAATCCTCCTTTGGTCAAAGTCCCTCCCCGCATGAGTCGGCGGCGATTGAGTTGCGCTAATATGCAGGTCATTCGCCTACTGGGCCTACTCGGGTTGGATTTCTGTGAAAAGGCCCGTGGCCATTCCCAGCAGACTTGCGGACCAGTTGAAGGTAATCTTGCTGGGCACGCCCGTAGCTCCCGTCTCACAGTCTCGCGAAGCTTGGAGCATCCCGCATCTCGCGCCTCTCCCACCCACGCAATGCCTGTCGCTCATCTGAACTGGGCGCATGCGTGACTCCAGTCAGAATGGGTGTGGAGGCTCCACTATTTTGCCCTGCTTGCACGCCAGTGGTCCCGGACAAGGTGTGCTTGCGCAGAGGCCGTTTCAATGCTTCAGCCAACTATATGCAGGCTGCCCTCACACTCACTCAACCCCTCATCCAACCCGGCCCAGCAACATCGCTTCATATTTCTTCCATATTCCACCATCTTCGCACCCTATCATCTCATCGAACGGTCACATTACATTCATCCATCACGACTATAATCGACTTGCACGCCATTATTGCGAATCATAGCGTGACGACCGTGCACCGTTCGCATATCATTCATCGGCATTACGCGAAGATCGTCTAAATCATCCACATTCTCTCAACAGCAACTCAACTTCACACCATTTTCTACGACCATCGACACTCGTCACCTCAATATGGACTGCTTCCAGGATTTCTGTGTGGCTTGTGATAAGCAATCAACTGGAACATATTGCTCACAGGCTTGTCGACTGGCTGATCTGGAGCGAGGTACTGTCTCATCACCAACCTCACCAGTAGTCGCACAGTCAAGCCAAGCGAGGCCTTCTTGGTCCTCAAACCCGACAGTGGGGTCTGCATACGTGCTGTCTCCTGCGGTGGACTTCCACGCTTCCGAGCAACAAACCCAGGCTTGCTATTTCATGAGATATCCAACAGAACAACGACCTGACGACACACATCAGCAACGATCGCTGACACCGTCATCCTCGCGGTCGTCATTATCGTCCACAACGAGTGTCTCGACGTGTACCGGCGGCATCTCACCACAGGCTCGGCACGAACTCGATGGCTTCTTCAGCTCGTTCTCCCGCGCGAAAGCTGCCAAGCGACGATCAAGTCTGCGATGAGTTCGATGATCGGGCAATGTATCACGACAACTTTTCAGCGTTCCGTCACAGCATAAGCACTTTTTCACAAACAACACTCGCTCCACAAGCGGGAGAATCGGCTTCCGGCGTCCAGAAGACAGCATGGATGGTACGCAAGCCGGGCATGATGTACTACTAAAAGCATACGAGTCTTGGCTATTTCGACTTTACTGGCGTTCATTGAACGGGATGAGGCATCTGGATGGCGCACCACTATGGGTGGGAATTACCACTCACTCCCCTGTTGATGTCACTTTGGCACTGGAGATGCCGCACTTGTACGAAATCATGGCATAGGGTAGCATTGAGGTGGAGGGGCACAGGGCTAGTAGTGCTCAGATGACGCGGCCTCTTGTTTTTGGAGAGCTCGATGATGGTTAGTACGCAAGACCAGCGGACTCGCGGAGGTCTATGTGCCTTCCGGTAGATAGCAGATGATCACAACAATAACACGAGTGGTCCTGACCAGCACGATCTTCTCCACCTTCACGCTATATCATCATCGCCTTCAGCTCTTACCCAGATAAAGCTCGCGGGTGATACTGCAGGGTTGATCGGTGCCTTGATCTGACCTGTTCCGTCAAGAGATAGGGCACGATGTTATGTACCTGCAGCATAACGAGGAGAAATCGCCTACCGCTCATCAAGAGAGTTCCCTCGGGTTGGGACGCCTCCGTTAGATCGTCTAGATCAAAACCATGCCCCTTCCATGCAATTCGACGGCACAGTAATGCGCGCAGCTTCCCTTTTCATCATATACCGTGCCTCGGCGCTCATCTTCTCGATCCGTGAAGCCATAGCACCCACTCCATCGAGCCCGAGGGAACGGAGTCTTCATGATCTCGTCCGATGTAGCAGGCCTCATCCCCGCCATCTCACATGACGGACCGTAGCGACGTCGATCACGAATGGCGCATTATCATTGACGATCTTGTCCAGACACGGCACAGATCTGATTCGTCCGAGCCGTCCTGCTGCGTGGCTGAGGCATTTTATCGTTGGGGTCTAAAACAAATGGTGCCAGGAAGAGAGTTGCCGTGTCTCATAAACCTGGCAGCAGACGATGAAAGATGATTTTGCGCCCCGCGAGGTGGTGTCTCGCAAGATTACGGGGTCCGGACTTGTCGCCGAAGTGGAGGCATGGGAAGCTGTGCAGATACGAGTCAACGACGTGGGGGGAACATTTGGAATGGCAGACTCGTAGCACAAAGACATGTGATTGATCATCCTGCTTGCCAGCGCATGCTTCTGCACCAGCTGTGAGTGGTCGCTGCTGCGCTGAGATAAACATTTCATAGCGACCTGATAAGCGCATTGCTGGACGGGGGTGTTATGGTGCCATGATTTGCTCTCTGCTGCGACAGCAAATCTAATTCATTCAAGCAGCCGAAGGAATCGTCATTGTGTTTTCGACATATTCTAAACCATGTTTTCGGCGCTTTTCGACTGTGGTGAAGACGAGTTATCATGCATCGGCGGATCTGTGGGGGCATGACCAACCAACGGCGCGGAATCACTTGCCCAGATATCACCATCAATGGGAGTAGGGTTACTGTCTCCAGAGAGATACTGTTGTCGATGTCAGTGATGCTCTGCCAAAAGCAACGTCTGCCATAGTGGACTTACCAGATACCAATACACCACTCCGACGAACAGACCACCTCCAACAATGTTGCCAAGGAGTGCTGGGATCATGCTCTTCCAGATGTAGTAGCCAACGGTGATCTTTGGTGATCCAAGAAAGATAGCCGCAGGTATGAAGAACATGTTTGCGACAACGTGATCTGTTTCATATCAGTGTCAGCATTGCTCTGTTGCATTCTTGTCCGAGACGTGTATCTGCTTACCAAAGCCAAGTAGCACGAAGGCAAAGGTAGGCCACCAGATTGCGACGACCTTGCTGAAATACTCCCTCGCCATCCCGGCCAGGAAACAGGCTAGGCAGACCAGCCAATTTGCTCCGATACCACGCAGGAATATCATATGCCACTCCGGAGTCACCACCTTTGTGTTTGCGAAGCTCTCGACCCAGGATCGATATGCCGCGACGTCGAGCGTGCCTCCATAGCCTATAATGATGGCCATGACGAATAGTGATCCCGCTAGGTTGCCGAAAAATGTGATCACCCAATGTTGTAGCATCTTCAGAGGAGAAAGTCGACGGTGGAGGACGGAGATGGTTGTGAACTGCGCAATCAGCCTAGAGTCTCCAGCATGACATCCCAAAAACTCACCATGAAGCTGCCGGTGCAAAGGTCAGATCCAGTCACCACAATCGATACAAGGCCGAAGGGAAAGATAAGTGCCCCGATCATTCTGATCAGACCTGGCGCATTCTCCTGATACCATGGCGCAGTGTTCGTGATTAGGACCGCCGCGCAGGCGAAGGACAGAAGACATCCTGCCATGAATGAGGACACAAAAATCTTGTCAATACGCATATTTGCTTTCATGACGCCCGCCCGCGAGCATAGCTCCACAGTCTCCTTGGGAGTGTAGCAGTTGTGAATGACGCGGAACGTCTGCATGCTGGCGGCGCTTTCGTGATACTGCGGGTGAGTGGTGTGGAAGGAGGAGAAGCATGAAAGGTTTAGAGAGGAGGGTGGATCTGGGTATATGCTCCTCTCTGTACAAGCATCGAGACCCTACAGTCTCACCTTGGCATACGAGACTAGCCGTCCTGGCTAGCATTTGGTTGTTGACCTGCTCAACGGACCATCGACCTGCAATGCTACGGCCACTGCTTGAGTGAGAGCCAATGATGTCGACCGCTAGCCGCAATATATCCTTTTCAGGTTGTCGATCGCTCCAACACCGGTCCATTAGGGTTCGAAGGACGCACTATGGACAAAGTAGCTGCCTGATAAGACGCCCGGGAAGAAGATGTCTCTCCAATCGAGACAGCATTTGTATACAGATGACTCGTTTGGCTGCCTACAGTTCTAAATTGCAAATACCAGTATGGCGGTTGCATACTGTTGCGTAGGCCAAGGACCACATGCAGAGATGATCGAAGACCTCTTGCGTGAGTACGGTCGTTCCAGTGGTTGTAGATAAGAGAAAAGAAGGGCGGAGATACATTAGCGGTACCAAGCAACACCGCCAAGCAGCGCCGTTGAATCGCAAGATAAGAACAGGTGCGTTGGAGGATGATGGAGCTCACTAAAAGACCCAAGTTATGTTGCACTGTGACGATCGATGTATGGACATGGGGGATCGTGTTATACTGCATGTAGCGGCCACTTGCATTCGGTAGGTGTAGGTGTAAGCAGAGTCGAAGAAGTGGTGAGCATTCATTAATTTTATCACGTGACTGTCGAGTGCATTGACCAATCATGGCACTTACTCTCAATTCACGCCTTACGCACTCCACATTTCGCGACTTCTCAAAGGGGCAAGGTCTCGTGTTTGGACAGTTTGCGCACCACGAAACATTGTGAGGGGCACGCATAACACTCTTCCCAGTCATTTACCGTACAATGTGGTCGTCATTAAGTCTGCTGAGCCTTGTGGCACTCCTGGTACCATCACAAGCCCTCTACTTCTACATTGACGGCCCCACACAGAAATGCTTCTTCGAGGAGTTGCCCAAGGACACCCTGGTAGTTGGTATGGGATACTGTCAGTACCATGAGCAGTACGGAGATTGACCAAGTCAGGCACCTTCAAGGCGACACAATGGAACGATCAATCGCGAACATATGTCACGAATCCGGACATGGGCATATACATCACAGTGGATGAGGTAAAGCACATCACAAGCCCACATACCAGCAACATATCCTAACCAGAACCAGATCTTCGACAACGACCACCGCGTGGTAAGCCAACGCGGCTCCCACACTGGAAAATTCACGTTCTCCGCTGCCGACTCCGGCGACCACCGCCTCTGCTTCACTCCCACCAACGTCCCTTCCACATCTGGCATCCTCTTCTCGGGTGCACAAGCCGGCGGCATCAAGTTCGAGCTCGACATGATCATCGGCGAGACATCCGCGATCGAGAGTAGCGACAAGGATAAGATGGGTGAGGTCGTGTCTAAGGTTCGGGATATCAACGCCCGGTTGCAGGATATCAGGCGCGAGCAGGTGTTCCAGCGTGAGAGGGAAGCGGAATTCAGGGATCAGAGTGAGGCTGTCAATGCGAGGGTTGTAAGGTGGACTTTGATCCAGCTGGCTGTGCTGGGTGTGACTTGTGCATGGCAATTGAGTTATTTGCGTAGCTTCTTCATCAAGCAGAAGCTCGGATAGACAAGGACTGAAGACTGTTCTCCCAATTCTTGAGAGTTTTCTGTCATGAACATAGAGCTAACATAGCTACGAAAAATTACCGAGCTCCGACCTCATACATCAAGCGTCTAGCCGTTCACTATCACACCGCCATTGCAGTGGATGGTCTGTCCACTGATGGAGCTGCTATCTGTGCTGGCCAAGAACACCACGCACGTAGCAATCTCGCTGGGCTGGCTAGGTCGACCCATAGGTGCTGAAAACCCTTCAATGGCACCTTCGTCCATGGTTGCGGGAGCCAGTGGCGTCCACACTGGGCCGGGTGCAATTGCATTGACACGGATACCTTTGTGCACAAACTGGTTGCTCAAGCCACGGGTGAAGGCTACGATAGCGCCCTTTGTCGATGTGTAGTCAAGAAGATCTGGGCGGCCAACATATGCGTTGACAGAAGCATCGTTGATAATCGTTGACCCGCGCTCCATATGTGCAAGGGCGTACTTCGAAACGTAGAAGAAAGCTGAGACGAGTTAACATCTGGTAGGTAACTTGTCAGGCGGCTCGTGAACTTACGATGGATGTTTGTATCGAAAGTATGCACCCTGCCAAAATCGTTAGATCGAAGCCCTCCATGCGCAGATATGGGCTCACACTATCGCTACTTACCACTGCTCCTCGGGCAAGTCCTTGATATCATGCACCATCATCTGATAAGCATGGTTATTGAACAAGATATCAATACCACCCATCTGCTTGATTGCCTCATCGACAAGCTTCTTGCAGTTGTTCTTGTCTTTGAGGTTAACGGCAAGAGTATGGCACTTTCGGCCGTACTTCTCCACCAATTTCTTGGTGTCTTCAGCATCCTGCTCCTCCAGGTCGGGCAGATATGTGATCAGACTGTCGGCACCCTCCATGGCGAAGAGCGTGGCTGTCGCTCGTCCGATGCCACTGTCGCCACCAGTAATAATGGCTCGTTTGCCCTTGAGCTTGCCGGAGCCTTGGTATGCTCTCCAGCCGCCCTTCTCATCCGGGACATCTTCCGTCGACGGCTGAGGGTCTAGCTTGCGCTGGTCACCTGGAGGAGCCTGTTGTTGGACTGGTGGCTTCCAGCCTGGATGGATCGTTAGCCTACTAATGTTTTGTCACGAGGTGATCGTTCGCCTTACCGGGCTGGAACTGGTTGGGCTTCGATTCAGACATGTTGAAGTGTGTTAATACGAGTATTGTGTCGCGTGGAGCAGAAATGTAGCGAAGATATCTCTCTTTCCCATTATCATCACCTACCTCTCAAAATTCTAGCATCTCGATCGCGTCGACATTTCGTCGACTGCGCGTCATCACCATAACGTCACAGTGACCCACGCTACTGCCTTGCTCACGTGCAACATGCTGATGGACTGCGCTTGCGAGCATACAGGCGGTACGACCGCGAATGCCACAGTCTCATTGCAGGCGACGATGCAACTGTGCAGAAGCATGAAGAAGGTGAAGTCGCAAACCATTGCCGTCTCCATTCGAGCCACAAAACGCCCAAAGCCTCAAACTCAAATTTCGCGAACGACGCGAGTGGCGTTCGTTACTGCATTCTGACAGTGCCGGAGGCAATCTTTCCTGTTTACAAACACGAACTAGTAGCAAAACCCAACATGCTAACAACTGTCCTTCGCGATTACTCCGAGGTCGTCCACATCTCGAAAGCCCAGCGCAAGCGCAAACCTTCTGGTTGACCGATCATCACGACCCACCTCCGCGGGTAGTTGGCATAACTACATCATACGCAAACAATAATGGCCATCCTCGGCGCAGAAAACCCGCACGATGCTTCTGGAGCTACGGTGACGGTCATCGAACAACAGACTCCTGGTGGATTGGCGACGCCTATGGTATGGACTTCCGTCGCGGTCGTGCTAATTGCCGCGACACAATGGGCTCGTCGATGGCTTGTCTCTGGTGCGGCGATTGAGTCGCTGCTGGTGCTCTATGGGTATGGGCTTGGGTGTAGAATATTCTCTGACATACCAATCTGGACTCTACTGGCCACATTCAATCTGGCATACGCTGTTTGCTCGACTTCGTGGCTGTTCTGGACCGTGTTTACGGTGTTGTGCTACCCGATCATAGGCATCACCTGTTTGCTCCAGTTCAAGGTCGTCTCGGAAGCGGCGAGGAAGAATCTACGTCGCGTTCTCAAGGAACTTCACTTCACTAGGGACAAGATTGCGCTCTTCAACTTGCCGGCTCTGGAGATTGACACTGATGTTGATGGTCTGTTTGTGGTCCGGGGAGTCACCATCTCATTGTCAACCTTGACGCTCGTCGCGCACGGCATTGAGTTGGGCATCAAGATCGGCGATGACATCGAGTTCGCTGCTTGCGTAGACAGGGTGCACATTGATTTGTTCAGACGGGTAGAGGTCAGCGATGTGTACGGAAGCGTCAAAGGTGGTAAGCCAGAGCTGTTCTTTGGCGACCTCGACAGCGAAGGTGATCATGCCGACGATTCTATGCCGGTGTTTGGCGAGACTGCGCTTTTACGTGCAGCCACGACAGGTGCCGAAGGTTTCAAGGATAGGCCGAAACTTCGTACCTCTTTGACAGGCGTCAGCTGGATGAAAGACTCGACGGCCACTGCTGGCTTCAAGTCAGTCAAGACTCTGTCGGCAGACGACGAGAAAGCCGAGGCGCAGTATCTAGCCATGCTCAAGGAGATTCGCACGACTAGCACATCTTACCAGGCCAAAGCGCAGGTCAGGGCCAAGGCAGCCGCAGGAGAGGGATTCACCGAACTCGAGAACGACAAGGACGTGCGTGCTGCGATGTGTGCTGAATTGCACACTTTGCCGTCAATCGCCCACCCACCTGCACGATCCGTGCGTGTGACAACACTACAGAATCTTGCGCCACCGAGGGTTCGAAATTTCATCCAGAGGCTGCCCTTCCTGTATCGATTGCTACTTACAACTGTGGCGTACTTCCACCGCATCTCGATCAAATCAATCAACGTGGCGGCCTCGGGTCGCTTTACTGCGGCAATGCTGCAAGCCAAAGTCTTCAAGCACTATTCCACCGACAGCGCGGACATACGGCGGCTCGAGACAAGAGTGAAGTCATGGCTAGCGGACGCAAACTTCTGTCTACAGCTCGGCGACATCAGTTCCCATGCCCAGGTACCACTGAGCAGCTCCTACGAGATCACAGCCTATCTCAAGGCCGACGATGTTGTGGCTTCACGCATGGTACCGGAGCAAGGGATTCTGGAGAGGGTAATAAGGCTGGCTGGCGCTGATGCCACTTGCTTCATCCCTGCTTTCCTGATACCCCACCACGAGCATGTTGTTCCGGACAAACTCTCTACCGAAGACGAGCAGAGCTATGAGATCAAGATTGAAGACGCGGATGGAGAGCCAAAGGCCAAGCAAGGCGAGATACAGCTTGATCGAGCGCGGAAGGATGAGACGGCAATCAGAGTCAGCGCGCACGCGAGTCTGCCGGCATCTTTCGACCAATCTCTCCTCGACTTCACAGCTGCTTTAGTCAAAGCGACTAAGATCATCGAGATCGAGAAGGAATTCGACTATGTCGCTACAGGTCTTGACACCCCTCCCGTCACCACACCCACAAGCCCCACTTTGACTCCAGCAAGTACATTCAGCACCTTCGACGACGATGCCTCAATCAAATCGACAAGCAGCGGCCATTCAAAACTCGGCAACCTGGCCAAGAACATCCGACAGAATCTAAAGGAGGGCGGTGCAGGTCAGAGCATTAAAGACCTTGCTAAGGATCTGGGTCATTCGACGCACAAGGGGATGAGGAAGGCATTGGGGGGAATGGTGAGCGATCGCTGGATCGCGAAGATGGTCGGGAAGGTGGCGAATAATTTGCAGAAGGCGCAAGGGGATTTGGGATATTCGGCTGAGATACCCGTGAGGCTTGCGGGTTATAGGGCGCGGCCTGGGTTGGCTTCGAAGCTTTTGCCTTGATCATGGTGCTGGGACGGTTATGAATTTAGGATGTGAATGGTTTGGGGTGTGGTGTTTGCTGCCTAAGCGAGAGCGTTCACAAGGCGCATGGCTGTACTGTGAGCTCAGCAGTTGCTCCGAGCTCTTCAATCTTTGCGTCTTTTATGGTTGTACCGAGGCTGATCGTTCATATCATTGATCACTGATCCTGCATTTGCGACGTCACGTGAGTTGTTCTTTAGCTGGTTTTTTGCAAGAGCAGATCGGTGCAGTCACATTGCGGAGCCCTCGGCCTACTTGGCGAAGCAGTCATGTCATGTGTAGCACAAGAGTATGGCGTCAATTGTAATCAGTGTGATACTATGAGCTGTACCTGTTTTATGTACGTGAAGGAGTTATTCAACTTATTTCCCAATAGCCAAAGCAACTTGGGACGTCCACCAATCAAGTGAGCAACGGCACCCACGATCAGAAGGAATTGCAGGAGCCGAGATCGCACGGCGTCGCGCCTGCCAAGTCGGGAGGAGGAGATGACAAACCCACATTCGAGTTCGAGCAAGCCCCACTTCGTGCCACTTCGTGCTCAACCGCCGACTTGTGGTCCGCCCCACGGCCCTGACCTTGCGCCATTCACTCACACCTGGACTGAAGACATTGGCAGGTGCGCATGGGCAGACGTTGTGTTCACTGACACATTGGGCGACGACAACAAAGAGCTGGTCGGCTTCTTGAGGGCGCGTGGCGAGGACAGAGGCAGATTAGGACAAGGTTCAGGGTAGATCTACTGCCGTCATACAAAGGTAACCATCCGCCGCACCCGCACACCCGAAATAATCTCACACTGGCGACGTCGAGCATTGTCTAGTACATACCATACAGTACTGTACGCGATGGCGAGCTACAATGGCCGACGCGCACCGAATGTGTCGCAATACCTGGCCAACCTGAACACGATCCCAGGACCGCAGGACGTCGCGGCGCAGAGTGCCTTTCCAACGGGAGACGACCTGGACTTCTTGACCAACACCGAGTTCTTCGACTTTGACAACTTCGAGGGCATCGGCGACGAGTTCGGACAGGGCGCTGCATCGGCGCAGGCAAATGAGAAGGCGGCCCAGAAGGCAGGCAGCAGTGCTGTGGCCACGAATGGTGAGATGACAAACCCATATTATGATTGGAAGACGCAGTGTATTGACCACGACACAGGCCCCGGCTACCAGTTCAGCGAGTTCCAGACCTATCCCACCATGACCGCCTCGCCCGTGAGCGCCATCACATCTCCCTCCAACCTTCAAGGCGCCTTCCCAGCTCTACCCTCTCACTTCTCTCCTGGCGAGAAGCGCAGCGCTTCCCAAGCAGGCCTCGCCTCCGTCGACCTCGAGGACCCTTCCCGCTTCATAGCAGAAGAGGATAAACGTCGCCGCAACACAGCCGCGTCGGCACGTTTCCGCGTGAAGAAGAAGCAGCGCGAGCAGGCGCTTGAGAAGCAGAGCAAGGATATGTCTGAGAAGGTGCAGATGCTTGAGGGAAAAGTGCAGCAGTTGGAGATGGAGAACAAGTGGTTGAAGGAGTTGATCACGGAGAAGACCAAGGATAGTGAGAAGGCGGATGCGGAGGGGAAGAATGCTTCCGAGACCAAGGGCGACCGGAGTCGTGAGGAGAGGACTGACGGCGTGGGCACTGTTGCTGATGTCAAGGTCGCTGCTTGAGCCTTTTGGTAATCTCTGCTGATTTATGAGCGTGTTTCTACAGGTGCTGCGATACGCGCCCTGCATAAAGTCCACATATTGTTCCCAGATCCTAGCACGCTAGGCTTGTTTCTAGCACAATATGAAACTCATTTATGATCTTGTCTAGCATTCAAGCCCTGGTCGCCTGCTGATGTTGCACAAGAATGCTGCTGTGGCACGTGAATGCCTGCACGCAAGGCAGCCGCCCCATACAGCATCGAACATGACCTGTTGATCGTACAGCAAGAAGATAATATATGAAGCCGCCAACATGATCACGATGTCTAGTCGATTCGACCCTCTCTCAACCAAGAATCGACCATGGCTGATCCATTCATCGATCTCTCCCAATTCGCAGCTTCGTCGCCCCCTCCCGCTTCTGCTGCTCCCCTACCGCATCCTCATGGCCGTGGCATAGTAGACCCAACAGTCACGCCCCCACCTCAACTTCACATCAACACTGTAGCTCAAGATGCCCTTGTGGACGGCATCAAGCATGCCTTGTATCGTCAAGGCCGTACGGCAGTCTTCACCTGTGGTGGACGCATACCAATGGTTCTGGACCCGGATCATCGTACCGATGAAGGCGACCTCACACCTCGCACTGATGCTCTCATGCAGGAGCAGCGAATCCTGACCATGCCGGTGACGTTGCGCTGGGGCGATGAGATGGCTGGCAGGCGGGTCGAGCTTCCCATTCTTGGCGACGGTGGCGAAGATGGGGGCACCAGTCAAGCAATAATCGAGCAGCTCGCTCGTGCCTGTACACCTGCTACTTTCGGCGGGGACGGCGAAGATGTCTTTGACGAGGAGTATCGTCGCGCGGGTGCCTTGGCGGTGGGTGAATTCATGACGGACTTCTGTCCTTACAAAGCTGGGATCGTGGATCTGGTCACGCAAATGCTTGTTCCGCCTATCGCTGAACACCATGGACCGTCTCCGCCGCAGATCGAGTATGGTGAGATCGAAGATGGTCTGACCTGGGACCAGCGTCGGGAGAAGAAGAGGATGATGTTCCGGGGGGTGAGAGCGGAGCTGTATAAGCTTAACGTTTACAGTGGTCCCTCTGGACACTTCAAAGCTCATGTCGATACTCCTCGGAACGAAACTCAAGTCGGAAGTCTGGTCGTTTGTCTTCCTATCCAATTCACCGGCGGCGCCCTAGCAGTTCGACACGCGGGTCAAGAGATTATCCATGACTGGGCACTGAATCTGGCGGAGCCTGCTATCCAATGGGCGGCTTTCTACAGCGATTGCCAGCATGAAGTTCTGCAAGTCACCGCCGGTCACCGCATCATTCTTACCTACAACCTCTACCTCTCACCCGGTACTGGGCGTCTCTGTGATCGTGCCCTGAGTCTTCAGCCCCAAGGACTGCCTATCTATGAGCTGCTGAAGAGGATTCTGATATCGCGGGACTTTATGCCTAACGGTGGATATCTGGGTCTCTACCTCGTACATGGCTACCCACATACCGATCCCGTTCAGCACAAATTCGTACCCAACATGCTTAAAGGAGCGGACTTGGGAGTTTTTGAGGCTGTAAAGGTGGCGGGGCTGATCGGCGTGCTGGTGCAGTGTCAGAACGGAAGTTTCCTACCTGCTCTCGAGGAATTAGATACGATGTATGCGCGGCATGTTCGTAAACAGTCTCGTCCGCAGCGTTGTGATGTAGATCCGGTTAGGAGAGACGTGACTACTGTGGCCAACCTCCTCACAGCCGCAGAGATCGAAGCGGGTAGTATGGAAGACGAAGACGGCTTTGGGGGCGGTGACGACGACATGGGTGATGACGACCGGAGGGAGGAATTCGAGCGGATCCTGGGAGAAGAAGGGGGAGGAGGGGAGGAGTATCTTCAGGAGCGCCATAGGGACTTTATCAAGGAGTATTATGCTGAGAAGGAGGTCGTCTGGGTGGGAGGTGGAGGAGAGCGGCAGGTAAGTAAGGTTTGGGTTGCGTATGGCAATCAGGCGATGTTGGCGGTCAAGTATTCGTATGTTTCTCTGATTGTCAAGGTACCTTCGTGGTGGGAAAGGGGTATGTGATAGCTAATGTACGGTGTCGGATGTTGGTGATACTGGAGATTATGTGGGATGTTTTCCAGACAGTGTCAACATTTTTATGGTATTGACTGGCTATTGAATAGCTCATGATCATCTCATATTAGTGAGATACGGTTCGTACAATCATTCGTTTGTCTGAGCTCATCATCCATAAAACATGCAAAATCATCTGGTTTTACTTCGACCCCCTGCGCTTCACCCGTCCATTCATCTCCAGGTGAAGTCGTCTCGCAATCTCCTCGTCACTTGCCGTCTGCTTTGCTGACGGACGAGGCTTCTTCGCCAGTCGTCTGGTTGGCTCGTCGTCGTGGCCCAGCGTGCGCTTCCGCTTCGTGAGCTTGTTGTTTGCTTGTGCTAGCGACGAGGGAGACGAGACCAGCTCGTCTGGCTTCGCCAGGGACGGCAATTGTGTGACCGGTGAGTGCCGATTGATATTAGCAACCGTCTGACGCTACAAGAGGATTGAAAACTTACTACAATGTTATTATTCTCCAACAAAAGCGTATCAGGCCTCACAAACAACGGCTCCTGCAACCGGACGGCCTCCATCTGCTTCCTGTACACCCGGATATGCTTTGCCCACAGGGCAGCATCTCGTCCCGACTTCCGCCGGACTGTGGCGTCCTTGTAGGGGCGGAGAGGTTGGCCGTTGTAATAGGAGCCCCACGAGGTGAGGTATGCCGTGAAGCTTGCTGTGATACTGTATTGACGGTTCATCTTGTTTTGTGATGGATGGGAGTGACAGGCCGGCTGCTATGTGTGTTGTGTGTGTGTGTGTGGTTTGCAAGATGAAGTGGCTTGGAAGTGAGAAGGAGGAAGGAGAGGTCCAAAGGCTTATATTCGCCCTCGTCGACAATAGAATGAGACGACAATAGGGCCATCATGTGGTGTCTGGAGTATGAAGTGAGGTTGAAATCGCGCATGGGATGAAAGCTCACTTACACTTACACAGTATTCCCAGATGCAGAGATGTGGAAAGAGCTCACATATTCGGCCGTCGTTACTACAAGATCATGGCAGATCATGGGGATATGACTACGAGTGCACGTCTGGCCTCATGGCAGATCCCCATGGTATTGCTCAGCGTGAAGCTGCCATATCGTCATTCAGTGTTCTTGAAGATCCTCACAGCAGTGGGATATGTCATTGGCTTCCAGGTAGATCCCTATTGCTTGGTCTCGATCTCATGCCGTCGTAGAGGCCGGCATGACCAGAACATCATATTAGGTCATTGGTATTGTTCCAGGAGAACAGCATCTCAAGTATGGAGCTCAGTGAATCCCAGTGGCCACATAGCTTGAAACAGCCCACGGAGAGGCCGTCACGATGATAGGAAGGTCGCGTACAGATGAAATTAATGCATGCTTCACGGGCCAGTAATTGTGTAAGGGATGATAAGAGTGTCACCTCTGCTGATTCCTAAGCTCTCCTCGCCCTCTGAACGAGAGCATCAAGACCAGGCGCCCAGCCATGGGTGTGGGATTTCATCTATGCGCAGCGCGAAAACACAGCATCTCAGGGAGTATGAGGAAGCATGTCGATCAGTAATGTGTCTTGTAAGCTGGCATCTTATTGTAGATGAAGAAGAGGAGGGGAGAGATTTCTGCTGTGAAGTCGAATATATACTTGACGCTAGCGTGCTTGGAGGGGTGGATTCGGGAAGGTGGACCGAGCGCACTTCGGTGTGGGAGGAGCTACGTTTCTTGATGCTGTGTCTATGTTGTTAGCATGTGCTTTCGGGAGTGAGTGAGAAGGACGACTTGATCTATACGGAGAGGATATTACATACACCTGGCCTGGACTGCGGAGAATATAATCTGATCTGCATGGTCATAACATCAGCTTTCCGCCAACCCACCGCCTCGTCCACCACCACCCTCGAGTAATACACTCTAAGCCATCGCGACCATGGATTACGAAGCACTAAAGGAGCAGTGGTCAGACATCGAGGAGCGCGATGGCATCCGACTGTCATGGAACACCTTCCCTTCTTCCCGCATGGAAGCCAGCCGGCTAGTTGTGCCCATTGGTGCCCTCTACACACCACTCAAGGAAAAGGCGGATACACCTTTGCTACAATACGAGCCAGTCACCTGCAAGCCACCATGTCGAGCAGTCCTCAACCCCTTCTGCCAAGTGGACATGCGAGCGAGAATATGGATCTGCCCGTTCTGCTTACAGCGAAACAACCTGCCACCACACTACAAGGACATCAGCGAGAACCAGATCCCACCTGAGCTTCACCCAGGCAGCACAACAATCGAGTACCGACTCTCCCGGCCAGCGCCCACACCTCCGATCTTTGTATTTGTGGTCGACACATGCCAGGAGGAGGATTCACTTAAGGCGCTCAAGGACAGTATCATCATGTCTCTGGATCTGCTACCACCGCATGCCCTTGTTGGTCTGATTACGTACGGTACCATGGCACAAGTGCACGAGCTGGGGTACACGGAGTGCGCCAAATCCTATGTCTTCCGTGGTAACAAGGACTACAATGGCAAGCAGGTGCAAGAGATGCTTGGTTTGGTGCAAGGCGCGAGGCCAGGCATGCAGCAGATGCAACCTCGACCGGGTCAACCTGCGCCTCCACCAATGGGCGGTGCTGGCCAGCGCTTCTTGCTGCCGGTACAGCAGTGCGAGTACCAGCTCACCAATGCACTAGAGAGCTTACAAAAGGATCCTTGGCCTGTTGCGAACGACAAACGTGCCATTCGCTGCACTGGTGTTGCCCTATCAGTAGCTGTCGGCCTGCTCGAGACGAGCTTCCAGAATTCTGGTGCTCGAGTAATGCTGTTTACTGGTGGAGCTGCGACAGAAGGTCCAGGTATGGTGGTCGGACCCGAGCTCAAGGAGCAGATCCGGTCTCACCACGACATTGATCGTGACAACATCAAGTACTACAAGAAGGCGCTCAAGTTCTACGATACACTGGCCAAGCGAACTGCACATAATGGCCACGTAATTGACATCTTCGCTGGCTGTCTTGACCAGGTCGGTCTACTGGAAATGAAGGGCCTGCCCAATAGTACTGGCGGCCACATGATACTCACCGACTCCTTTACCTCATCCATGTACAAGCAGTCTTTCGCCAAGATCTTCGACACCGACTCGCAAGGCAATTTGGCAATGGGCTTTAATGCTTCCCTCGAAGTGCTATGCAGCAAAGAGCTCAAGGTCACTGGTCTGATCGGCCATGCTATCAGCTTGAACAAGAAGTCCACACACGTTGGCGAGACCGAATGCGGGATTGGCAACACATGCTCGTGGAAGATGTGCGGTATCGACCCTGCAGCATCCTACGGCGTGTACTTCGAAGTCGCCGGCCAAGGCGGTCCCGCAGCAGCAGCAATGCAGCAAGGCCCACAAAAAGGCCTCATCCAGTTCCTCACCTACTACCAACACAGCGCCGGCCAATACCACCTCCGAGTCACCACAGTCGGCCGCAACATCTGCGCGCCATCCGGCGACCCAGCCCTCGCTCAATCCTTCGACCAAGAAGCCGCCGCAGTCCTCATGTCCCGTATCGCAGTCTTCAAAGCCGAAGTGGACGACGGTCCTGACGTCCTCCGATGGGTCGACCGCATGCTTATCCGTCTCTGCTCCCGCTTCGCCGAGTATCGCAAAGACGACCCTACGTCTTTCCGCTTGGAGAAGAACTTCACCCTCTACCCCCAATTCATGTTCCATCTACGCCGATCACAATTCCTTCAAGTCTTCAATTCATCTCCCGACGAGACGGCCTTCGATCGGCATGTGCTGAATCATGAGGATGTGGGCAATAGTCTGGTCATGATCCAACCGACGCTGGATAGTTATACTTTTGATCAAGAAGGTGCGGTGCCGGTGTTGTTGGATTCGACGAGTATCCAGCCTCAGACTGTGCTGTTGCTTGATACGTTCTTCCATATTCTCATCTTCCACGGCGAGACGATGGCTGAGTGGAGGAAAGCTGGATACCAGGATATGGAAGGATATGAGAATTTCAAGGAGTTGCTAGAGGCGCCGAAGGAGGATGCGAGGGTATGTCACGACACCTATCATCTACAGCCTGAAGGAAATATGATCACGCTGACCTTTTGCCACAGGAACTCATCCAAGACCGCTTCCCACTTCCCCGCTTCATCGTCTGCGATGCTGGGGGCTCACAGGCGCGTTTCCTGCTCGCCAAACTCAACCCTTCGACCACACATACCAGCTCGAGCTATGGCGGCGTGACGCAGACTGCGCAGACGATCTTCACGGACGATGTCAGTTTGCAGACTTTCATGGATCACTTGATGAAACTCGCTGTCAGCGGAACGAGCTAGAAAGTTCTGTCTGGGTGAATAGATGACTTGAAGCACTGAAAAGGGATTATGTAGTGCGTCAGGGAGGAGAGGTAGTCATGATGCAAAGCGATGGCGTTCGTGGAAACGGCTGAGCAGGGCATTGAACTTGATGGAACGGAGCCAGGATGTTCTGTAGAGGTTAGAAATTATTCGTCAATGACCAGTGCCATCCATCCTACCTCGACGCTTCGCAACCACACGTGTAGAGACGAGTAATGGGAGCTCGTAGAGCATGATTTTGATGATTCTCTCTCGATACTGTCGAAGATCTACCTCAGCCGTCTAAGCGCTGGTAGCAAAGATATACTCTTCGCGGTCTGCTGTATGCTATGCAATAAAAGGCATGATTTTCCTCCGGCCCCATCATGAAGTCGCAAGAAGAGGTATCTCATGCAACAGCGCCCGACCCACTAGCTCGCCCATGCGCCGCTAGGTGCGACAAGCGGTCCATCGCTGCGTGCCGGGCGCCTCAAACAGTAGGGTAAGGCCACAGGCGGGACAGCCAAAGACTACTATAATCCCATTGCCTCAGCGATATCCTCCGGCCTCACCACTCTTTCATCCCCCAGCCCTCGACTAAGTTCAACCTCTTCGCCCAGTCATAGCTCATCATCGTCAAGCTCACTCGGCTTCAACAACCCACCAATTTTCATCCCCCTCTCACGCTCTCGATCCTTCAACTCCTTAGCCGCCTGCTCGCGATCTTCAGTAAAGAGCTCCGCATTATCGCCCGCGAACTCCTTGAGCTGGATCAAGAAATCCCGGAGAATGAGCTTAAACTTGTTGATGTCCTCCGTATTGTCGAAGAGCGAGCGGATGAAGTTCGTGATCTGTGCTGCCTGTAGATTGGGGAAGGCGTTGGAGAGGAGGCTAGCGACGAAGTTCTGGAGGAAGTCCTTGTTGTTTGTTCCTGCCGTGGCTTGGTCGCCAGAATAAATTGGGCCAGAGATCTTGTTCGCGCCTACCAGCCAGAACATGCGGGCGAGAAGCATAGATTGGTACTTGAAGCCGGCTTTGTGATCCGAGTCTGTGAGCACGAAGAAGACATCCTGTAGAATAGTGGTGTAGAAGGAACGGAAGAAGCCATCGCAAGTGCCTTGGTCTGTCTCGGCCATGTTCGTGATGAGCTCGATGCACATGTTCAGACCTTCGCCCTCGACCATACGGTTGTCGTGTTTCGAGGCCCACATGCAGCTATCGATCACGAGCTTGAAGTGTGTCTCGTCGAGCTTGAGAAGGGCAGGGAAGCACCGCTGATTGATGGCGCGTAGGCACTGAAAGAAGGCGACACGATGTTCGGGGTATTCGGAGAAGTCTTTGTTGATCATGTCGAGTGTGCATTCGAAGATGGCGTCGAGGATGGCGGGGACTTGCTCGGTCATCATGCCCTGGGATGATGAGTTAGTATCTTTTGTGGCCGTAAGAAGAACGCCGCTGCGCACCTGCATGTATTTGCTGGTTAGCGGAGTCCAACGTACCTGTAATTTGTTGACCAAAACAGTGATGACATTCAGCACCTCCGGCTCTCTCGCATCTGGTACATTGCGCTTGTAGTCGAGCAGCACAGCCTCCAGTAATGGCGGCACAAGCGTCGAGTGGATCATCTCGAGATCGTCCGCCTTCTCCACGTACGTAGTGATGAGCTTCAAAATCTCCTTCTTGATCGTCCTCAGACCACGGACCTTCGGCATCTTCGTCGCGATGGAGCCATCCTTCTGCACACCCTCGTCGATCAAAGTCGAGGAGGCACGATACATGGTCAGCATGTCCATATATATACGGCCAATCTGTGGGTAGAAGTAGCTGCCTATACTGCTACACGCTGCAACATTCGTCTTCATGATGTTGCCAATGACCTTGATAGTCTCGGAATTGTGCAGGATCGTCGGATCCTGGTGGCAAGACTGGATGATCTGGTCCCATGCCTGGTTTGGCAAACTCATCAGCTCACCAATCAACCTCTCCTGAGTGTTCTTATGTCCTTGGGCGCTGATCATGTACCCGCAAGCCTCATAGAAGGTGTGAATCTGCTGTGGCGAGAGATCGCAGGTAATCCTACGCATTGTTCGCACGATCTCGTCGATGAAAGCCTCGTTCTCACCAGGTTGCTGGATGACAAAATGCCTCTTACACTTGTTCGCGATCTTGATGAAGGTATCGCAAGCCATATCCTGCACACCCTCGTGGGTCTCATGCATGAACTCAAAGAGCTTGTTCACGACTGTCTTCAAGAACTTCCAGTGCGCCTTCAAAAATCGAGGGTACTGGCCCACGATGTACATGATGTTCGACGCCACCACAGCTTTGTTGTCTTTGCCGCGCTTCATCTCTGTAAGGCCGAGCAAGTCCTTGATGACTGTGACCAGGAAACGCTTCTCGGTCTCCTCATTCATGGCACCGGAGATGGAGCCAATGGCCCAACATAGCGTATTGCAATTCGACCAGCTCCATTCTGTGCCATCAACTTGTCGCGCAAGCTTCTCAGACATTATCTGCTCCGTGTCCATGACATCCAGATGCGTAAGGAAGACCAAGCACTCTCTCGTGGTTTTGTAGAGCTGAATAGTGTCGGACTCCTTGACGAACTCTCGCACGATCTCACCCTCGTCGTTCTCAACAATCAGCACCTCCTCGGGTCTCGGCATCTTCTCGATCATGACCTGTCGCAGGTTTGAGAGAACATCCGAGTACTTGTGCTTCCGCAGTGGGTAGTTCTGCATCATAGATGGGTTTTGTGCACCACCATTTTGCATACCAGTGACGCCAAGATTGACCAGAGGATTCATGTCAGTGATGGGAAGCTGCTGCATCTCGTCGTAAAGCTCGCACACAAGCTTCGTCCAGTACTCCAGGCAGACCTTGAAGATCTCGCGATCGTCAATCTGACTTATCCGAATGAGGTAGAAGTGGCCGTGAAGTAAGAAGTCGCGATTTGGGAGGTTCTCAATAATGCCAAGATGGTTGCTGAAGAAGTTGCACAGGAAGAGCGCCAGATTCTGTACGAACTCCTGATCTCGACCATTGGACGATGCGTAAGTCTGCTTCAGATCGAGTGAAAGAGGGATGATCTTCGAAATGGTTGTGAGAGTCTCGGTGAACATACCAACGAGCTTGTCGTCGAAGTTGTGCTCAGTCTGCAGCCCACCGATCTCTGTCAAGCATTTCAGGGTGATGTTACGAAACTCAGGGGTCTCCAAGAACCGGCTGCGCAACGTCTCGATGAGCGATGTGCCACCAGGCGGTGTCTCGAAGATGTAGCCAAGCGGGATCCAGTTCAGGAAGCGAAGCAGCGTCTCCAGCGTAGCCTTGATAAGACTGGCCTGGTCCGCGGTCCGCAGAATTTCCGAGCACAAGTTGTAGATACCTGTAAACTCGTCGCACATACTCTGTTTGAGCTGCCTCGTCTTCGTGGACGTCATTTGGTCCGCGGAGAAGTCAAACACCTCCTCCGACAGCAATCGCAAGATAGCCATGTTATTCTCGCAAATCGGCAGACTGCTGCGGCAGCTAGAGATGATCTCGTTGATGAATGTTGGCCAGTTGTGCGGCCACTCCTGCTTCAAGATACTGACGAGCACCAGGTTGAGCTTGTTCAGGAGCGCCCTCTCTTTGCGCAAACTCTCCTCCGTGCTGCTCTGCTGGATGATGAAGTTGACCACGAAGTTGCGGATGCCTTGGCACTGATCGCGGGGCAGCACCTTCCACCGTGTCATGATCACATTATCCAGTACTTGTAGGCCGAGGTACTTTGTTTGTGGGTATTGCGCGTCCGAGAGAATCTTGTCGACCATGAGCCACGCATCTGGGTTTTCTTTGAACTGGTTGAGTGACGCCTGCGCCTGTTTCTGCTGCTCACCACGACCCTCGTAGAATCCACGGACCGTGGTGTCCAGCTCTTCTATGGTCATGGACATCTTGGCGGTGTTCTCGCGGTGTGAGTGGCTGCTTGGAGTGGTTGAGCAGGGTGTCTAGATCGTGGTTCGCGTGAGGCGCGCAGCCGCTGTCGTCCTTGACTATGGGTGTAGCATGCACTGAGAAGGACAGTGAGTCGCGTCGTGGGTTGTTACGAGGGTATGTTGCAAACGCTGTACGCTTGTGGGAAGGTGTAGTGTTTGCGTCTATGTTCAAAGCTGGCGGGGAAGAGGTTTAATCGTTAGGCCGTGGCGGGAGCACGTGGCTGTGGAGCCCTCACGTAACACAAAGCCGTGTCTCACAGGCAGCGAGATCAGGCAGTCGTCAGAGGTTGTCACTGCAGAGGTTGTCACTGCAGAACTCTCAACGGGAATGGCCAGAGAAGGCGCATATGATTGTGTTCAGACCAGTGGCAGCTGCAGGTCACGTCTCGAAACGAGCAACGAGGCCGCGAGCTCAAAGAGCCGCGTGACTAATCAACCCCGATAGCCCCGCCATCTCGCCTGCCGGAATAGGTCCGTCGCGAAACATTCTAGAAGCCCTTTGAGAGACCAACGATATAGTGAGCACGCGAGTCGCTGTATATCCAAGACCTACAGCGAATTACATCGACAATACACCAAGATGTCGCAACAGCCACGTACAGCGACTCGTGCAGCCAACACAGCCCTAACATCAGGACCCTCGACAATCTTACAAACCAACTCACAACAACCCTCAGCAACCCTCCGCCTCCGAGGTGACGATCGAGAAAGCGCCACACCCGAACCTCCGCCTCGCGTAAGATGGGCAGAGGATGTAGTCGACAACGAAGGCATGGGCAAGAAAAGCAGCAAAGTCTGCTGTATCTATCACAAACCCAAGGAACCCGGCGATAGCGAGTCCGAGGACGATTCCAGCTCGAGTAGTGATAATGATAGCGAGCTGGACTTGAGTCGGGCGCGGAAAGCTGGAGCGGGCAAGGGTAGGGGTAAGGATGGCAAGGGACATGAGTGTGGGCATGGTGCGGATAGTGGGAAAGGCAAGGGTGTTGAGAGGAAGCCGGGCCCGAATGCGTATGAGAGGCAGCCGAAGCATCAGCATAAGAAGGCTGGATGAGTGTTGGCATTCGTCTGAGCTTGGGAGTATTACGACTATGCTTCAGCTCAACGGTTTCGAGCCTACGTCGGCATTCTGAGGCACAGAAGCCTTCAGCCATCTCTCGCGTTTCCTGATACCAAGATGTCATCAATCATCGCCTGCTAGGAACAGCAAACAACCAGGCTGGGTTGCTGTCTATGCTAGAGGACCAGAGTGATCCAATCGTTGGTTGGTCGAGCAGGGAGATGATCCGCGTTGAATCGGTGGAATCAGACATCAGGAGGTCCTTGTCGTGGCGTGTCTCATGCCTCGCCGGAAGCGATTAGGTCGTGTGTTATGGGAGTCATGAAGATGGCTACTTGCCCGGGCATCCTTCTGTCGAACGCAGCCTGATGATAGGGTGGCGGAGTATGAGGTGGCAGCAATCAACTCATTCACCAGCTTCTAGAGCCGCCTCGGCCTCTTTCTGCATGGCTTCAGCCTGCTGGATAGGAATCCGGACCAGGGTCTGGGGTAGAGGTATCTCTTCTTCGGCAGCAGGAGCCTCTGCATCATCATTCTCCTTGGGCCGTGGTATCTTGGCTGCTTCGATATCAGTCCAGTGTCTCTACATGAACCATGTCTGTCTTGCAAGCACTTACTGCTAGCCATATGTATAGCTCGTAACACATTGTTCCAATTTCCAAGCACCGCCGCTACAGCTTCCGTCCCATTACTGAGCGTCGCGAGCTTCTCCTCTAGCTGCTGCATTTGTCCCGCTAGTCCACCACTCAAGTCGCGTAATTGTTTCAGGTTCTCCAATTCCACTCGCTTTTCGTTGATTCGTGCCTGTAAGGCCGAGGACTGTGTACTTGCGGAGGCATTATTGGCGAAGCCTGAGGATGGCCGAATGTGCGACGGCAGCGTTGTCTGGCGATGTGAGTACGCCATTGTGGCCCAGGATTTGATGCGACAATTCCGAGTCTCGGGAAAGATACTGTATACTACTGTATGTACTTCAGATGATTCAGATGACCCCACCTCGAAACGCGACGCGATCGCGCCTTGCCTGCCAAGAAGTGGTGGGTTGCCCTGTGCAACAGAACGCAACAAAGTGCTTCGTCGGAAGGCTAGCCGAAACGATCCACCTTCACGGATTATCCGACGGCAGCCGCAATACAGCAGCAACAGCAACAGCAACATCAAACGAACATTGTACCTCGTATGCCTACGTGGACATATCTAGCAGGAGCACATGGCCCGGCTGAACGAGCCACCAGCTATCGCGCCTGCCTTGGCCAGTACAGCAGCGCAAATCGGCGGAGAAAGTGTTGATGCTTGTGAGTATTATGATCTTAACGTGTATATTGGAAGACAACATGCGCACAAAGAGCAGAGGCGTTGTACAGAACCAGCCGGCTAATTTTGATGAAGTGAGACGTAGATTTATTCGGCAGAACCGGGAGCTTGCGAAGAATAACTCGAACCAGTCGCTACGGATCCGGAGCTTGGAGCTGGAAGTTAGCAGGTTGTTGGGAGAGAATCTGGACTTGAGAGAGCAAGTGTTGCAGTTGCAGAATGAGGCGGACGTGTCGAGAAGTGGCCAGGTGTCGGGAGCTGCGATGCGGAGCTTGCGGGGAGAATTGCAGACGAAGCTGGCGGAGTTAAGTGGACTTGTGGATGGCATGGATGCTTTGGCGCATGGTGGTAGTGAGACACAGGTTGCGCAACGAGAGAGGAAGCCAATCGAGGGCAATTGGAGAGAGCGACAACCTTTGACAGAAGTCATGCGCGAAAGTCAGATGCCGACCATCGTCGAGGACAAGCTCTTTCCACGACGAACACTCGGCGCGGACGAGATCCAGGCGATAAGGTTGTCTGGGCACAGCAGCAATGAATCTCCCGAGCTGGGACCACCACCCGTCGCCCACTTTGATTACGAGGACCCAGTCAAGCAGGCCTCGCCATCTGCTCGACTCTCCTCGCCCAAAGTAGCAGAGGATGACGAATTGCCTGCCGCTCTATCAATCAACTTGGAAACGAGGCGGAAGCGAAAGGACAGTCAGCCGAAGCTCGAGATCAGAAGACATTCGATTCTAGCGCAATCGCCGAAGAAGACCGATGCTGAGCCATCGACTATGCTACGCACTGGCGCCAAGCGAAAGCTAGCAGATCGAGACCTTGACAAGCCGATTCGACCTCCCACGAAGGATGACTTCGCCTTCAGTCGGAAGACTGTCGTGCCTGCTTTAAAGTCTGCAGCTCAGCAGGATGGCGCGTCGGCGGACAGCGAGCCGGCCCAAAGTATCGAGGTGCAAGCGCGCGATGTTACATCGACACCATCAAAGGCAGTTCGGAAAGTGTTGGGCGACAAGAGTGTCAATATGTCGCCACACAAAGTAGGAGTATCTACCGAGAAGGCTGGCAAGCCGGAGGCAGACAAGGCAGGACAGCAAGCAGCGCCACGGTCGAATACTACAGTCCCAAGGAAGCGAAGAACATCTGCGATCCCACAACCATCATCTCCACCACCAGAGGAGATTATCGACACCCTCGAAGTCGCACATCCAGCCGAACCTCTGCCTGTGGCTGAGCTGCCACCCAAAACGCCAGCATTATCCGACTTCTTCTCGCCCACGCCATCTGAACCATCAGTAGCACGACCATTTGACGAAGGCAGAGCCGGTACCCCTCCACCTGGCGATCTCAGCGCACTTAGCATGACCACAGACGGCGGTACGCGGCCTTCTCGTCGTGCAAGAGCTGCCGTCAACTATACCGAACCGAGTTTGATCTCCAAGATGCGGCGGCCAACCAAGCAGATGGTCGATGCCTTGACCGGCTTGCAGGATTCCCGAAAAGCTATCAGCTCTTCGACCGAGAGGCAATCTGGCGCGACACGGGACATAATCATCAAGTCCGAGCCAATCGACGATGATGACGAGCACGCCGCCTGGAGGAACTTGCCTTCTGTGCCAGGACCTATTGCTACAGCCAGCCCACTGAGTACTAAGAGTGCAGCAGAATCCAGCAGCGACCCTCTCACCGCAGCCGCAGATCTCGAGCACGACCTCGAGCCGACAAAGATCCATGGGCCTTCGGCAGCCTCTGCCACCATCTCAGCACTGATGGCGGGGAGTCGACGTCGTCGGGAAAGCAGTCAGCAGCAAGAACTCGGGACCGACCTCGACATCGCCGTCAGAAAGCTGGAAGAGCTAGACGTCTACGACTTCAAGGACTCGTCTTCGCCGGCAGAAGGCGGAAACATAGTTCCTTCGAGCGATGCTACAGGGCGAGCTACGAGCCATAGGAGGCACTCTTCTGTTCCCAAGAATCTTGCCGCCGGTAGTGGTGCGATTGAGTTCAAGGGTCCTCCTGCTGTCAGGACTTTGGCGGCTGCGCCGACGGTGGTAGGGGCGGGAAGGTCAGAACGGGCTGCTAGTCGGAGGAGGAGTATGCAGATGTAGTTCGCGCTCTTCCGGCATAGTTCTGGGATAGCTGTATTGGACAATCGTTAGCGTGTGACGAAAACGCACCACACTTTTCACTCCCGTTCGAGTCCGCTTGGCTGCTTCCCGAATTCTGCGCAGCAAAGTCACAGACTCGTGCCACAATGATAGCATTACCAATTCATCACCATGGAATGGACCAAATCTATAAGGGAAACGAACGTCGTATTTTTAACCGACCAGCGGCTCACTCTCTACTCTAACTCGTAATCTCTATCGGCTGCCCATGCCCAGCACCAGCCCCAACTTTCCTCCCGCCTTCACTGCGCTTCACACGACACCACAGTCCCACCTCCTTATCCAGGATGAATTGCCAGATCACACCCACCCAACTATGATGACAGGGTAAATCATCGTAGAACTCCTTCGCGATCTCATTCAGCTTCCATAGCCTGGTCCAGGGAATAGCCGGGAAATCATGGTGTTCGTTATGTAGTCCCACGTTGTATGTGAGAAGATTGAGAATACCGTAGTACGAATACGTCTCCTCGGGCGCTGGAGCGAGTTTGGCAGAATGCGATGTCTTGACCTCCCTGCTTCGGCTGCCCTGGGAGAAAACGTAGTGTTCAGCTATGAAGTGTCCGGCACAAGGGTGTAAGGAGCCGGCCAAGAAAGAACTCAGGATCAAGTATCCAAGAGCCTTGCCACCGCAGGTTTTGACGAGCGCATAGTCGAAGGCGACTTGGGCTAGGATGTTCAAGCCATGAATCCAGGTCAGGGGAAGTTTGTAGACGAACATTGGTCGGAGGGCGTAGAATAGAATCTGGAAAGTCGCGAAGAAGGCTTTGCCGGCTACGGAGTCGAGGAAGTATGCTTCCAGCGCTGTAGGGAGATCGGTGTCCAGGCCGTCTACACCGAGAGATTTATGGTGTGTCAAATGGTATGGTCTGAATGACGCCGAGTATGGTATCCCAATCGGTAGGTTCGCTACTATCGCTAGCAATCTGTTGGCCAATGGGGATTTGAAGGCTAGGTTGTGCGTGATTTCGTGTATGGCTAGGAAGAGGTTCTGATTCGCGGTTGCGCCGATGATGTAGGCTGTAAGGAAGACGGGCCAGGAGATGAATGGTTGGTTGCGGAGGCTGTAGGCGGAGAGGACTTGGAGGCTGACCACTGCGAGGACGAGGGGGATGGTGAGTGGTTCGGGACCGCAGAGTTTGAGGACCTGTGAGGTAGGTTTGATTAGTGACTGCTATGGTTGTGTGAGAAGGTGGCATTTTACCTCTGGGTGCCCTTTTATGATCGCCTGTCTTCTCGTCTTGTGTGGCTCTTCTGTGTATGTCCAGAAGAACTTGTCGTAATCATCTCCGCCATTGAGGTCTTCGACCCGCTTGTTTTGGTCTACTGGAGGTGTCTTGTTTGCTGCTCGTAGCTTTGGCGAGGCTGTCATGGTGGATGTAGCGACTGACGACGACATTGTAGCAGGTGTTGTACGTCGACTTCGAATACAATGCGTATTGTAGAGGAGAGATGACACCTTGGCTGGGTATCAACTTCTACCAATTCTGGTCTGGACTGGACCCTGATTCTAAACCCTGCGTCTCCACGATTTGACGCATGTCCTGGCTTGGCAGGGCCGATGCGACCTTCAACAAATGCTTCAAACCTAGTCACCTTCCGAACTGGTCGACATGGTGAGGGCCTGTTGTGGATGCACACGCCTTGAGATCATGTTGTATGCTATACCGCTTGATGTATTCCTCATGCTGTTCAAGCACTACTTCGGTGGTTCGATTGGGATCGACATGACCTCCCACCCTATGCTCTTTGAACATTCTCATATTGTCATGTATCTCTGCCTATCCATCCAATAGCAATGTCCATCTCGAACTACCTACACAGCTGATAGTCCATATCGAAGCCACAACCTATTGTTCCCCTTCCTATCAACGATCTCATCAACCATCGATCTCAGCCCCAAACTCCGATCTATTCCCATTCCACAGCTCCTCGTAAACCACGTAGCAGTCCCCGAACTCTTGCTGGTCCTGTTCGACCAACGCCTGTCTCTCTTCATTTGAAGGCTCCGCTTTGCCCAGACGCCCTTCAGCATTCTGACCATGTTGAAGTCGAAAGCCAATCGTGAGGTCCTGATCTCCAACGACTTCCAGAAAGACTTCTATCGCCACCTTCCAACATCGTGGCCTCTAACCGTCGGTAGTATTGTAGCGCCATTTACACTTGCGGCGCTTCAGCTCGTTAGCGTTAAGGCGTACGTTGACGGAGGCCCATGGCTTGACGCCATTGGCGAAGTCTCCATTAGCTTCTCGGCCACGCGTACCGTCCACGAGTCTGCGATCCAGTAGTACGAATTTGGCGCTGACCACCGTTTCTTGTAATCCACGTCATTGATGAGCATCTCCCAGACGACTGGCGACTCACGAAGTTGGCCAAGGTTGGCTCCCTTGGGGATCAATGTGAAGAGCCTGTCGTATACTTGGTCCATGCCGCCGGGAGTGCTGAAGCCGCTGTCCTCGTCATACTGCAATTCGCCACTCTTATCGTACCAGCACGTATCCTGATGCTTCTCATAATAGTCGAATACCTCATTCCGAATAGCGGCATAGCCGTGCGATGTAGGAAGTGTGCACATCTCTATGTTCGGATGCCGATACAGAGCACCGAGAGCCACGGAATGACATCTGTCAAGAAGTCAGTGTTGTAGGAGCCAAAGTTCTAGCGAGTTCAGTAGGCACTCACTGCTGATGGTCCTGGTTCGGGCTCACGACCTCCATCCCAGGCTCGTATCGCTGCCGAAGTGCATCCATGAAGTACGCATTCGTGGCAAGTCCACCGGTGACCTCCATGAGATTGACCTTCTGCGTCTCGCGCGTGATTTTGTCGATCACGAGCATTATCTGGCCGATGACAAAGTCGAAGGCTCGGGTGAAGTGCCTCTTCTCAAGCTTGATGACCCAGTCATCACAGCCTGGAGCTCCGTCAATGGCAATGCTCTGCTTCGTGCGGGTTGGGAATTCCTTCTTGCATCGTTCGATGCTGTCAAAAACGGTGCGGCGGACTACTCTAGGCTCTTGACCTAGTACCATAGCCATATCTTCAAATGCCATGCCTTTCAGGTTCAGGAGATCATCCAGAACCTCCTCAAAGACTAGCTCGTCTACCTCAGCAGAACCACAACCAACGCCAGCCTCTTCCCTCTCAGCGTCTACCTGGCTGTGCGCCGTAAGTCCCTTGCATTCGTAGAGCACAAGGTCAACGGTACCAGATCCTGCATCAACGATCGAGATTGTGGTCCCGTCGCCGAGCTGGGCACGAATCTCACACAGCTTCTTGACCATGCTGTCGACGAGATGTGCCAGAACATTGTGAGGCTCAGAAGCGAGGAAAACAAATTCGAGCCCAGCTTGCTTCGCTGCTTGCATCATAGTCCGACGTGCTTCGAGATCAAAAACTTGCGGCCTGCTGACGTAGACCTTGCGTGGCAAGCCTGCGATCAGATCCGCGCCGTATGCCGCAGTAAAGTATGACTTCGCGTTCTGAACCATCTCTCTGTCGAAAGTCGCCATCAAAGCACGGAAGGCTGCTTCGTAGAAATCGCTCAGCGTCTTCCTCGGCTCGAACATCTTGAGTTGCTCTTCGAGTCGTTCTCGCCATCCTTTTGTCCCTCCACTCTTGTAGAGACCTAGCTTGAAAAAGCTAGTGATACGGGACTTGATCTGTGGGTTTTCATTCTCCATCGCTAGAAGCTCGTTGCCAAACACGAACCTGCCATCTTCGAGCCATGTTCCAGTTCCCCGGATCTCATGACCCATGCCTTCAATACGAAGCATTTGTGGACTGCCAATGTGTGTGCCATCTTCTTGACACAGCACATAAGCCCACGTACACTTCCAGGTGCCGAGATCAAGGCAGCACTTGATATGATGCGGTGGCACTGCCGCCATTGCAGTGTGGCAGCCAAGTCGCTGCAGAGCAATGAGCGGTGCTTCACGAGATATCTCTGTCAAGATGTGTGCACTCAGCTTCGCGATATGCTTCGGTAAGAATCTTCAGATTGTGAGTGGCTAAGCTGCTGTGTTGACAGTGAGCGCGACCAGCCGTGGGTGCCGGACTAGTGCCAGCATCAGTGATGTTGAAGCGCTTGGCCTTTTGTTTGCATTGGAGCACTTCGAAAGTTTCTGCAACTTCGCCTAGCAAGACTGTTCTTTCAGCTGTCTTCAGCTGACGACAAAGACGTACAGCCATCATGGCTCCGCAGAAAGTGCCAACGTTCGCCAATTCGGCAGCCTTAGCAGAGGTCCTGGAATATGTTGACGCGAATTGCAGATCGCGAGGAAACAAGGAACACCAAGTAGAGCGTTTGCAGGAGTATATCAAGGACCACGAAGTACCTGTCGTGCTCTCCAGCCAGGGTACCAATATTGAAGGGTTGCCCAGGGAGGTGGCAGATGCAGTAACACTAAGAGACACGCTTCGATGGGTCGTACGAGAGCACAAAAGCGACGGCGCTGGCGCCAAAAGGGGTGCAGGCCCTAAAGACATCAATGATCTGTTCATGCGCGGCGTGACGCAAACGCTCAAGCGAGACTATCTGCAGTCCATTGGGTGGACAGCACAGGACTCGTCATCCGACGCTCCTCGACAGGCTACGGAGCCAATGGCGGAGGATGCGCGGAGCCCAAAAGTACTCATAAGACGATCACAAGTTCCAGATCCCGGAGTGCTTCACAGCAGTAAGGGCCTCGACGTTCCACCGAGGCCTGCAGCTCCTCCATTGGCCCCTTCGAAAGTTCCATTATCTCACGGATCGGGTCACGCGAATACGAGGCGATCAGGAGCCGCGGAGCAGCACATGATGCCACAAGACCGACCATCGCCAGAGTTCTCGCCCATAGCGCCAGTACTGCCTCTCTTCAGAGCAACGCAGGTGACAGACCAGCATGGAAGGCCACAGGTGCCAAGGGCAGCATCGTATGTGGAGACATCGTCGGCATCTGTTTTGAACAATCAGTCGGCACTCCACAGACCAGTGGAATTTGTTCATGGCACAAAGCGGGGACACTCCTCAGCGACAACGAGTGAGGGACCTTTGCCACTGCCTGATCACAGGCTGGCCGTTGCACGTGCTACCAAAACACCCAAGATAGGGATGCTCCTCTCACTAGCGTACAGTCTTGCGGATCAGCGCAACGCGATCGAAAGACAACTCGACCCATCGGGCAGCCTTCCTTTACCGGAACTGGCTCCGACTGTGTTGCCGCTTCCGAGACACGAGCGTGTGCTTGACAATGGAGGCCCATGGGTTCATGAGAAGACGGAAGCCATCAAGTCAGATATCGGGGCTGCTGTGAACGCTTGTACCACGCAACATGGCATCGATCCGAATGCAATCACGAATTTCTGCGCTACGCCTACACCAGATCTTCATCAACTGTATTGTGTAACGTTCGGCACCATGCATTGGGAGGAAGCTGTTGTCGCCGCACAATGGCAGCAGCCGGGAGTAAGTCCATCATCCGCCACCGTGTCGAAGGCAGTGGTAGGCGCTGCGATTCACGTCAAGGTCCTGTCGGCAGAATCTCCAGATTGGAATTGTGCCAGGCGCCTCAAGGAAACATTAGGGGAGCATGGCTATCGCCACTTCGAGATTACCACAAAGGCGTTTGGTTACGAGCCTGATGTCTTCCTTGGCTTTATGTCCCGTGCTGAAGTCCGAGACCCCAAATTTGTGCAGACTGTGGTTGCTGAGCATGCAAGGCCCTTGCATGCACGCTTGTGATCGCACTCCGGCCACATCTCCACCAGCTAACGAAGCATGGGCTGGTGCGCTTTCCGCGCCCAATGGAAGAGCCTTGGATCGAATCACTCACCCAAGCTTTTAAGCGCGCCATTATCATGAAGCAATGGACTACTCAGATGCGGCCGTGTATTGGTCCGTGTGGTATGCCGCAGGGTCACTATTTGACGAGAAGCTTCAGCAGACCAGAGCGAAGCCTTCGCACGAATCCGTGGTCGGCTTGACCATGTTGCCGGGCATCGCCAAGCAGATCAGCCCAGAGCGTACGGAGATGGCAGCGAAGGCGGAAGTTGCACTTTTGCCCACAAAAGGAAGCCGAGATCTTGCCATCGAGCTCGCATGACGGTATCCCGGGTTGGTCAGAGTATCAGCGCCGTGAGTTTGACTTGTGCTCGGCACGAGTTTGCGGGTTCGAGCGGTGACAGGCGTTCACCATGTCTTCCGGCCAGGCAGTACCACAGCAATGCTCAGCAGTATGAGATGAGCAGTGGTTAGTCATCAGCAGAATTGTAGCATAGTAATAAGTTTTCAGAAGTTCTACAGACACTACGCGCCGATGTGAGGTTCAAAAGTCTTGGCAAAGCCTGGTCCGTGATTGCCGGACGACATTCGCCGACCTTCCTCTTCGCCGCATTGCAGGCCGACAACGGCATATCATTGTAGAAATGGCTATCACAAGGTAGGTACGGTGCTCGAACTTTCGATATCTCTTTCCCTACTTATACAAAATCATCATGTCTCGGCAGTCACTCGTGACGGTCGAGGAGATCAAGAAGCACAACTCACCAGACGACTGCTGGATCGTGGTAGACGGTAAGGTATGGGACATTACTGACTTTGCGCCTGAGCATCCTGGAGGTGGACAAAGTGAGTTGCGGTGCAGCGCATATGAGAGACATCCGCTGAAGTCATGTAGTCATCTGGAAGCATGCCGGGCGAGATGCAACAACGTCCTACTCAGAGATCCATGCACCATCTCTCCTACCATCTACCCTCGGCCCTTCTAAATTGAAAGGCACAGTAGACACGCAAACGATAACAGACGAATGGCAGAAGCCACCACCAAAGGCGACGTCAGAGCTCCAACTCCACGAGAAGCCACCACTTCACTCATTGATCAATGCACAAGACTTCGAGGACGTAGCCGAGCGTACCATAACGAAGAAGACATGGGCTTTCTACTCGTCAGCGTCGACAGACTGCATAACGCGGGACAAGAACAGAGAGTACTTCAGTAAGCTATGGTTCAGACCACGATTGCTGCGAAGCGTTGGCAAGGTTTCTACCAAGACCACCATGTTGGGCCATGATATTGGTGTCCCGTTCTTCGTCTCGCCTGCCGCCATGGCGAAGATGATACATCCTGAAGGCGAGAAGGACATTGCCCGAGGTTGCGTCGATGTACGCGTCCCGCAGTGCGTGTCCAACAACGCTAGTTTCCCAATCCATGAAATAGTCCCTGCCGTGCCGAAGGAGAAACAACACCCTTTCTTCTTCCAATTATACGTCAATCGTGAACGAGAGAAGTCAGAGGCTCTTCTTCGGCATGTGGCGGCGCAAGATGTGGACACTATCTTCGTGACTGTAGATGGTCCAGTGCAAGGCAAGCGAGAAGAGGACGAGCGTGTGAAGGTGGAGGACGGGTTGACTACTCCAATGTCTGGGCAGAGCACGAAGAACGATAGGCGAGGGGGCGGTATTGGTCGAATTATGGGCAACTACATCGATCCAAACTTCACTTGGGATGACTTTGCCTGGGCACGAAAGCACTGGAGGGGCAAGATCGTAGTCAAGGGAATCCAGTGCTGGCAGGATGCGAAGAAGTGTGCTGATCTCGGTATGGAGGGTGTACTCCTGAGTAACCATGGCGGCCGCAATCTCGATACGTATGTTTGTGCACTTTCCGCCTGCATTTCACGCAGTCTGACAATTTCACAGCTCACCACCAGCCATCATCATACTCCTCGAATGCCAACGCAATTGCCCAGAAATCTTCAGCAAGCTCGAGATCTTCGTAGATGGTGGCATCCGTCGTGGTGGCGATATCTTGAAGTGCCTATGTTTGGGCGCTACCGCCGTGGGCATGGGCCGACCTTTCCTCTACGCGGTGAACTATGGCGAAGAGGGTGTACAGCACTTCATCGACATCGTGAAACAGGAACTTGAGATTGCTATGGCGCTTGTTGGTATTACTGATCTTAGCCAGTGCGATGCGAAGTATGTCAATACAGCTGAGTTGGATCCGATCATTGCTGTGGGAGAAGAGCATCCTTATGCTAGTGGGAAGAGACTTCGTGGACAGGGAAGAGAGAGGGCACGTTTGTAAAAATTTGATGACGCACACAGATATATTAGCGCCGCAGCATGTCCATGCTTGCTCGAAACCCTCACGATCCTATGCACTGCCGATCGGTCAACATTCCTCCTCTCGTCTCCAGCCCACTCTTTCCACAGCTTATGCACGCCGACGATTGCGAATCACGCCACAGCCAATAATACAAATGTCCACAAAAAGGGACCTTCAATAGACAATCCATAGCTCGGCCAGTCTTTGGTTGGCGGATTACGCACAGTGTTGCCCAAGAATGTGTTGCGCCAGATCTCTTCACAATAAGCTTGGTCTCTCGTTCTGGTCATCTATCTATCGCGTCAGTGCTGGGCGTCCAATTCTTACACCACAGATACCGGCTATGACTTACATTGCCTGCGCACATCTGAAGGACCGTCAGCTGGTTGCTCTTAGCTGAGAGTAATACAGAATCGTAAGAAAGAGTGTATGCCCACACGCCGGCCAGAACACCAGCCAAACACGAGAGGACCACTTCGGATACCAGCGCGTTCCGCCATAACCATAGCCAAGCCTTCCCTGTGTTATTGGTCGCGTCTGCGTTAGGAGGTGGATCTGGACCTTGACTGGCATTACCACGATCGCTACCTGTTGGGCTGTGCTCCTCGTCGGAAGGTTCGGTTGGCATGCTGAATACGACTGAAAACTGCTCTATGTCTGCTGGCAGCACATTTCCAGATCTTATAGAATGGCTGAGGCTCATGTTTGTTCGCCCGTGTCTGGCAAACACTGTGCCCTTTCATGGCAGCATAATGATCTGCAATAGTCTCATTGATCATCAAGATCTTCCAGGCTGAAATTCGGGGCGTCAAAGAAGCGCTCTCGAAGTTCGTTGCAATCTAGCCATCCAGGCAACCCCAATTTATCGGCGATGATGGGTGTGATCTACTGGATACCTACGATGGTTACCATACTGTACACGAGACTTGCAGACCGGGCTAGAAGTGTTTCTGCTTGGTATGATGGCTTGGTGCATGAGCGGGCAAGGATCTGTGCAAACGTGCACGCATGGATGGCGGTACGTCAATGTATTGCAGTCGCCTCTGGGAAGTATACGAAGGTGAGACTGAACAGCAAGGAAAGAGTGTTACGATGGCCCGTGCGTGCCGTCCAATGTCAGGTCCAAATGTTTTTTAGATGCATGAATGATGAACACCATCTTCCAGCCATTGTCACATTTGTGCTACTGTTCTACGAAGGAGTGCTCTCTTGTTGGGCGCACAAAAATCTCTGTGTATCACGCCGACGTTCTACAGAAGTATGGCGTCGACATCAGAAGCAGCAGCGAACCCGCTACTAGCAGGTCTCAATGCAATCTCGAATGGCAACTCTCCGGCCAGCGCACGATATGCAGATGTCAGCCAGCAGTGTTGCAGACACCTAAATCTGTTATGAGCTAACAAGTAGCCAGGTAGATCGGCATCAACCTGTCTGATCCAATCTTCCGCGGCACATATCATGGCAAGAAAGCACACGATGATGATCTACAGCAAGTGGTCCAACGAGCACTGGAGGCAGGAGTGCGAAAGATGATGGTTACAGGCTCGGATCTGATGGAGAGCAAGAATGCTATCAAGTTGGCGGAGGAGCTTCCTGGGCTCTGCTATGCGACCGTAGGAGTGCACCCATGCTCGGCCATGTCGTTCTCCAAGCATGAAGCCGGGCCAGATGCACTGCTATCAGATTTGAGTAAGCTTGCACGGGATTCAAGAGACTCGGGAAAGGCCATGGCATTTGGGGAGATAGGCCTGGACTATGACCGTCTACACTACTGCGACAAGGAGACCCAACTCATCTACTTCGCTAAGCAACTCGACCTCGCTATAGACCTTCAGATGCCACTCTTCTTACACTCCCGAGCAGCAGCTACAGACTTTGAACGTCTTCTCAGGGAGAGATTGGACAAGCTACCAAAGCGCGGCTGTGTACACTCCTTCACTGGCACACTAGAAGAAATGCAAGCTTTGGTAGCTATGGGCTTCGACATTGGTGTTAATGGCTGCAGTATGAAGACCGAGGACAATTTGGCCGTAGTCAAGGAAGTGCCGCTCGAGCGGTTACAAATCGAGACAGATGGGCCGTGGTGCGATATGCGACCTAGTCACGCGAGTGCGAAGTTTCTGCAGGACGGGCCTGAGATGCCGAAGGCGGTCAAGAAGGAGAAGTGGAGTAAGGATGAAATGGTGAAAGGGAGGAACGAGCCTTGTGCTATCACGCTCGTGGCACATGCGGTGGCGGGTATTAAAGGTGTGAGTGTGGAGAAGGTTCGTGAGCAGTAAGTTATTGCATTAGCTGTCTGATGTGTCGTTCCCAATGCTAATACCATTATAGAGCTTGGCGCAACTCAATACGGATGTTCGGCCTGGGTGAAGCGCCTCCTTAGCCAAGCATGCCACCCTGCCTGTGTCATTATTGGTGTCCACCGCATTCTCAATACTCCTGGAGTAGTTTGCCGTCAACGAGTATCGAGACCTCGAGGTCAGGGGCTGTGTCGATGATCGCCATGGTACGACAAGCTAGTCTGGTATGATCAATGCGATGCAAGACATGACAGTGTGCCGAACTGAGAATCTGAGCAAAGTGCAAAGCTAGCTAGAAGGTGAAGTGTAGATGGAAGAAGTGGTCATGATCATGAAGCTATATACAGACAAATCAGTAACGTCAAGCATTGACCTTTGCCTCGTGATCTCTGTTCACAAGTACACGCTGAGTGAAGCTTCCTCCTCGTGCTTGCAGTGTTCAGACATGCCAGAACCTTCTCGGAACGGTCTCACTCGCATGTCGCAGCCACTCATTTCAAGCGGCCTCCTCGTCAATTGCCATCCAACTTGATCTGATTCGCGCCATCGAGCGCCAGCACCGCGAAATGTCCTCCAACAACAGGTCTGTTACGGAAGTCGACCCATGTGCCAGCAGGAGAAGTGCTGTTACCCTGCACCAAGAACTTATCACTGAATGGCACCGGGTTCAAGCCATTGGACATGAAAGTATGCACATCGTCAATGAACATGTCTCGCACAGTCTTGTTGTCCACGCCGGGAGCCATAGCGGTCGCCGCACTGAAAAGCATCCAGTCGGTCTTGCTCCACTGAGTCGACTTGGTCAATGGCACACCAGCTTCCATGTGTACGGAATGGTAGTAGTTAGTCTGCATCTCGTATGCTTCCTTCGGAAAGGTCTGAAGATTGAGCAGAACGTCCTGGAAGAGATTATACTGCAAGCCCCAGCTATCCTCTTCGCCAAAGACACAAGTGAAGTGCGTTTGCACCGAATCTGTGCCAAGTTTATCCTCATACAATGTCTTTGCTCGTTGTCGGCCAAGATCTGAGTAATTCGACTGGCCGGACATCAAGCCGTATGCATTAAGGGCAACGGCTGACTTCACAGCAAGACCTGTTTGGTTCGCGGTTACGCCGAGGAAGTCATCGGAAGACAGCTGTGACTCGGTATAGAGGCCGTGGTTGACGAGATCGTCAGCGTACGTCCTGAACAAGGACGCATACTGTGCTGGCCACTGCTTGTCACCCGTAGCCGTCGAATACATGTACGCCAGCGTCAGTAAATCACTGTTGGACTCGATCGGCATGTACTCAGCATGGCCGTCCTCGTGGCCAGTAGCATTCGGGTAGGCGCTACCCAAATCGTGCATGACAAACGGGTATCGCCAGATATTCTTGGCGAGGTAGCGCAGATTCGGCTCCAGCATCATGCGAATGTATTCCGGCGCCATCACATAGAGAATTGGCGACAGTGGATACATGACGTCGATGGTATTGACATTACCATCGCTCGAGATCTCCTTAACGAAGACCAGAACATCGTTGGTATCGAGAGTCGAATTGTCAATTGTGATGTCCATGGTACCAAACGCTTGTCGAGCTGAAAGAGTTACGATATCGCTGTAATTGGCTCCTCCGGCGTCTTCAGCTTTGCTGGATATCTGGGTGTCCAGTTGGCGGGACTCAGCGTCCGCCGCGGCGAAGTCATCAAGCGCTGCAACACAGCCACACTCTGGAGTGCTGCATGTGGCCTCGAAGTAAGTAGCCTGTGCCTTGCCGTCGTAGTATATGGCTGGCGAGCGGAGGTAGCCGACTGCGAACGTGACGTTGGTAGGTCCGGTGACCTTCCCCAAATCCTGACTGTAAGCAACAACACCATGTGCGACCCACTTGGATATCGAACCGGCAAGAGTGCCATTCGCAACGTAGTTAGCTCGCACATCTTCAACTGCTCCGACTGCACGAGAAAGTGGCATATTTGCAGCGTTTCTTCCACAGTACACAGCGGTGCCCCATTGTGCAGTGTCTTGTACTTCCGTGTACTGATCGACGCCTCCAGGGCGCACGCTGAAGGCAGCTGTTGATCCATCGATCAGACTCCAACGCCAGGAGAGCTGGAGAGTTCCTTCGTTGATCTGGCCAATCCAAGAATTGTCGATGTCGGTATATACAGATATGTTCGGAGTCGCTGTGGCAATCGGTGTCGCTGAGACCGTCAGATAGGAGTACGGAGCAATCTGACGCGTTAGATTAGCTGGTGAGATTTGTGAGAAGAAGTCAAGCACAATCGTTGCCTGCCCAGCAGTCAACGTGAAAGTAGAGTGGGTTGCAGTATACTCTGCTTTGTCCACTACAGCTGCTTCAACACCAGATCCAGGAGCAGGAACGCCGAAAAGACTGTAAGCTTGGTCGTCTACCCGAGCAATCACGGACCAAGTCAGATTGAGGCCATTCCAGAATTGAGCGGAGGCCGAAGGCAGAGTTTTGACCCAATTTCCTGGCACCCAAGCTGTCGGATCTGTTCAGCACTGAGAACACGTCAGGGCTTGAAGGCGTCCTTCTACATACCGCTAAGGTAAGGATTCTTGACGGCCAGTGGATATGAGGGAGGCTGGACGGGCGTATAAAGAGGAGAGCACAGCACTGCCTGCTGCAGAAGTGGAAGAAGGAAAGCTAAGAATATTATGAAGAGCTCCATGATCGAGTGTTGAGTTCGAATGCGAGGAACCGTGTGTCGAAAGAAGGATTGGTCGAGGAGGCGCGGAGACACTTATAAGTGTAGGACATTGTCGTGAAAAAACCGCAAGGGCGGCTGCCATATCTCAGTCGTCTGCACCATGCGCCCCAGGCACCCGACCATTGCTGGCACATGACGGTGTAGAAGCATTCATTCACCAAAAGCCACTCCGGCTTAAAGAGGTTCATCCATTATGTATTCGCAGCTTGGGCTCAAGGCGATTCCTGCCGCTTCGACCCTGAAACACTCCAGCATTGGAACCTTACAATGGAGGTTCTGCCAGGCCAGAGCAACAGTAGCGGCACCAGAGTGACTGCTTGACGATTATTAGCACAGCCACATCGTAAATCTGGTAGCGGCAAATATTTGCTCGCTAACGCCTTTGCCTGGTGGCGCACAACCGCAGTCAAGTACAGCTTCTTCTCCTATATAAAAACTCTGCTAGTGACCCGACTTCGTTTAAAGTCGTTTACTATGTAAAGCCCAAGCCCCGCTGTCCGGTAGACGCATCTCGTGGTCAAATGGCGCATCGTGATGTAGGGGCTGCCGTGCTGTCAAGGTCATCATCCAAGTGGACGGGATATAGTTAAGGGAAGCAAATCGACTCGGCTTGCTGGTTATGTGCTACTATGGCTATCCAGAAGCTTGCTATTTCAGCAAGTGAGATGTACTGGGAATTACCTGAAAGCCCGGTCATACGCTGTGTCGCACTTTGTGTTCGCATGATGTCTCCACATCACACATGAGGCGCAAGGGCACTCGCCGAGAGTGGCTTACTTCTGAGGTACGGCGGCGCTAGGAAGTAGAACAGACCGTTCAAAGCAGCGGCACCAATCGTCGCAAGCCTGTACTGTCAGCAATGCCGAGAAACGTAGCACACGCTCGTTCTGCAGAACATCTTACCAGTGAACGTAGTGGTACTGGAAATCGCCTTTCGCGACCATCAGGCCAAGACAACGTGCAGAGTTGAAGGCTAGATAGCCATCAGCATACTCTTCTTGCTGGGAAGTATTCTGGGACTTATGCGCACAGACACCAGTGTAACCAGGTTTTGCTAGCGATGAAGCAAGTGTCCCGAAAGCAAGTGTCAGACCGACCTTGATTTGATTAGTAAACACGATGCCGGCACTTCTGGATCGCTGTCGGCTACCATACCAGTACTGGGCTCAAGGCCGGTCCAAAGACCTTACCCTGCCTAGGGTCAAGACCCACTCCAAATGCCGTGAATATTAGAGCTTGTGCGAACATGTACTCAAGCACGAATAGCTGTCCAGGAGAAACAAGGGTAGGATCGACAGTGCACCCTGGAATCACGCCCTAATATAGTGAGCTCGCTGTAGGCTTCGAAAATGGTCATCTTTCACACACATGCGGAAAGTAGTCATCGCCAAGGCCTAGCCGCAACCAGTAGCTCCCAATTACGGCTCCAGTGCACTGAGCACTGACATATAAGACCATTCTTGGGAACGTACAGAGTCCTGCGAAAAAGGTTGACATGGTGATGGTCGGATTAAGATGACCTCCAGAAGCCGGTCCTGCGGAGTAGATGAACAGAGTCAACCCAACGACATTGAAGAGGGCCGCGTACAACGTGCTTGCAAATTGTGACTGGGTCTGCATGGTGAGTCCAGAAGCGCCTGCGCCGAAGGAGAAGATAAGTAGACAAGTGCCCCAGCCTTCGATGAAAGCCATCCTCCATAGATCGTATTGCAAGAAGCCATTGAGACGCAGTGCATCTTTGACGCTGAGCAAGGGTGCCTGATTACAAACTCAGCTAGCCGGCATGTGGAAGGGCTTGATTACGACCTTACAGCATCTGGCGTCTGTTTGAGCTGCGCTTCATCGCTGGCCACAAAGCCCTGGTTGCCACCGATACGGCCAACGAAAGCAGACTCTAGCACTGGGGGTCTCAACGGACTCATTGTTGTCGCGTGTTGATCTGCGTGTGAAGCTGTGGTTAATGTGGTTGATTCCGCGGCCTTCGCCATTGCTTGAAACTCAACGTCGTTTCGCGAAGTCTCGTGGTGATCATTGTCAGTTTTAGAGTAGCTATCCTGCAATTATATATGTCCTGCAATGGTCCTAAGTAGTTGTACATTATGCATAAGCATCTCGTCACCCTCGCACGTACCAGGGTCCGAGCTCTCACGAAGCCGAGAAGCCGAGATGAGGGTCGAGATGATCGGAGATGTTCACACCACCTTACGACTAACGCATCAAGTCGTGATGGGTGGACGATTATCAAAGCCGCGAGGCCCAGGTGGCATGGAAGAAGTCGTGTCTGTCAATCCTGAACGATCAACCTCCAGGCGACCAATTTCTCGCATCATTAATAGCAGGACTATCGTAGCTCCTGCGGCAGCTATTACCATGGCTTGCATACTATTCGTGTATACGCGGACAAGCATTAGAGCTGCGAAAGCCAATGCCCAACGGCACCGCCAGGCTGACAGAGGCGAAGGTCTGAGTCTGCTGGAGGAGAATCGCCGAAGACATGGTACATCGGCGAGGTTGGATCGAGGTGGAAACACCGTCACGCAGATCGGACAAGCTGTTAAAGACCAGCTGGTTGGCAGGAAAACGGAGGATCAAGCTGCGGCATACGACGCATCGAAGAGTCCACGCAGCGAGGAAGAGGAAAAGCTGCGTGCCATGAAGGCCAGGATCGGACGTCGAAGTGCGGACGACCAAGGATGAGCTTATGATGTGAAGAATGCAAGATGTCCTCTTTGACCACTTCTGGGCCACCACTTTCAACCTACTCCACAATTGTTCAAGGATGCTCAACTTGCAGGCTGCTGCGCGTTCGAGCAGCCGAGCCTGGGATGTCAAACGCAGCGTGTAGACCTGCGAGGCTATCTTCGAAGCGGCTGATACCGGCCAAATCGGTGGGTCAGGTGCAGCTCTGTATATGCGTGCATCAATCACAGCCTGTAGTCGCAGGTTCGATGCTACTAGCACTTGATCACCAGCAAGACTTACCTTTGTTTCTCACAAGGGGTACAGCGAAATTGAGATGAATCATGAGCTTATAGCACATTCTACCAATACTTCAAGCCAATCTCAGCGTTTTGCCTGGATTCGCCTTCTCATCAGGTTGCTCTACTACATTGCATACCCATCCTCGACCTCTGGACTATATCGCCAGCACAACGTCTCAGGCCAGAATTTATCGACCAGACAAGCGAGAGGTCCCTCCTGGGGACCACTACGACGAAAGATTTCCGAGGTTCTGCCGTCTGCGGCGATTCTTCATAATCATACACCTCATCCTCCGCTCATGACTCTGAGTCATTCTGAAGGCCCAATTTGGGGTATACCGTACAGGTCCTGACGATCCATGTAGCTTCTCGAAATTTTCCTCCAGTATAACAGGGGCCCACGTCTGCCACAGCTTCGCAACCTTTTCGACCACACCATACGACAAAGGCCTAAAAATCCTGTTTCTATCCGAAGGTCGAGGTTTGAGAACCGCTCGAAGCTCGTCTTCCATTGTCGTCTGGAGTTCACCAGCTGCCGCTTGGTACCAGTCCAGTGGCTCATCAGAATAAAGCTCACACCACGAGCTTTTCTTCGACGGCGCCTTCGAAGGATCGTTGTTGGGACTTCTGGTAAGTTTAAGGTCACACGTGATTGTGGCGTTGTCTGCGGTCTCGACCCACAACAGACGGAGATGTCGGATACGACGGACTCTTTGCGTTCCGAATGTCTGCAGCGTTCTCCGAAGGCTAGCACTGGTGACTGGTCTTTGACGGGATGATTTGATCTCCCAGGCGACCACGGACTCTGCTTCATAGGCTTCCTTCCTAACAGCTCGACCGGTCTGCGCGATGGCTGGGACCCGAAATGGTCGCGTAAGGAGTCTCGGATGCTCATCATAGGTAAGATGAACAATTCGTTGCCGTAACTCGTATGGCAAGTCTGGAAATAAAGTAAAGGCTGGGGGCATATCATTCCATCCGGACTAAGAAGCAGCATGTACGGAGCTGGGTCGATGCCGTAGGAGAGTAGTGTGGCGAGGTCAGGATACAGGTGGCGCGCGAGAATGGTAGAAGACTTGTGAAACTATACAATCATTTGGAAGACGGCATGACTCTCATATAGCATCTCTTCACGAGATCGAAGACAAGATGAAGGCTCCCATCGGTAGCTGGACATGTGTAGACTACGCTGGGACCGCAGATAATCGTACAAGCATAAACCTAGAACTTATCAAGCAACGTGACCAATTGTAGGCTATGTTGAGCTGAACTCCGCTTGACCGGCTTCTGTGTTATTTGTTAATGTGGCGTTGAGGACAACATGATCGGTCATGTGACTTGGGCAGTTGTCCTCAGCTTAGCTTCGGATAGATCCGCCATGGCCGAATAGCTCGATGCTCCTAGCTATCCTGTGAAGCAATGCAGAACGACTATCACTCTCCCATCAGCACTAGGACTTGACACTCTTCGCCAAGGTTCGTAATGCCGCGCCTCAGCTAGTATGGCTACTCACTGAGATATCCAGATGCTCGCACGAACCGCTATGCGCGTCCCAACCACCATCGGCCGCCGAGGCTTCCACTCCACCCGCGCACAAATGAGCTCGCCTCACCACTACCCAGAGGGTCCACGAAGCAACATTCCATTTAACCCGCTCACACGATTCTTCGCCGTACGATACTGGGGCTTTATGGGTATGTAGAAGGACAATATGGAGATTGGAGAGGGTCTGTGGAAGCTCACAAGGGTATAGCGGTCGGTTTCGGAGCGCCTTTCGGCATTGCTGGTAAGACGAGACCATCGATATGTGTAGTACGGGCGCTGACAGTTGATCCAGTTTGGCAAACATATAAGAACCAGTAGAAACTGCATGAGGTGGGACTGGATCAGATGGGCATAGATGGTGTCAAGCACGTTGCAGCAGCTTTTATCAAGCATGGCATATGAGTGCGGCGAATACCTACGTGGCTGCGATCGGCTGGATGTGAGCCACATATGCTGTATATAGGTATCATAGATTGTTCAGAATGAGCACACTGCGCAGACCCATGTGCCATTGGCTCGGCAGTGCCCGTGCTAGTGCTTTCCGTACCTGCATTCTAGCAAAAACTCATGCTCGTCACATATGCCGGATCATTATTGAGTTATCGATGTAACAGGATATACTGACCAAACCATGCGACCATGCGGAATCTTAAACGGATCCAGGAGAGCACTTTGAAGTTCGAAGGCATATCGGCCATTGCTTATGACCTCGAAGATCTGGTTATTGCCTTCGGACCTTCACATGCATCACCTTCGATCACACTAAAACGACTTGGTCGAAGTGCGACGAGCGTGGAGGATGCTTCCACAATAGCCTCATGGGATGCCACCTCAGATGACTACATACTGGATATTCACTGCTTCCCTGATGCGCAGATAATTTCTGTGATTCTGGCTGGAGGCGACATCATCACTGTGAAGCAGGACGCTGCGGAAGATCAGATTGAGATCCTCGGTTCTGTGGATGCTGGTATTGCTGCCGTGGCATGGAGTCCTGACGAGGAGCTTGTAGCTATTGCCACCAAAGCAGAAACTCTTCTGTTCATGACGAGAGACTTCGATCTCGTCTCGGATGCCACATTTTCGCTAGACGATATCAAAGTCTCCGACCATGTCTCTGTCGGGTGGGGCAAGAAGGAGACGCAGTTTAAAGGCCGTGGAGTCGCAAAGACATTGCGTGATCCTACTATGCCCGAACATGTGGACGAAGGATCGATCGATGTGAAGGACGATCTTTCAGTAACACTTTCATGGCGCGGCGACGGTCAATATTTGGCCACGAATAGCGTTATAGAGAGTGAGCCGAGGCGGCGCATGATCAGAGTGTTCAGTCGTGAAGGTGTGCTTGAAAGCGTGTCAGAGCCAGTGAATGGGCTGGAAAGTGCCTTGAGCTGGAGGCCTAGCGGCCAGACTATAGCTGGAGTGAGAAAGGTTGGCTCAAGCGTCGACGTTGTGCTGTTTGAACGCAATGGTCTCCGACATGGCGAGTTCAGTCTCAGATTGAGTCCAGACCAAGTAGATGTCGTCGGAAAGAACACTCAGCTATCTTGGAACCAGGACTCATCTGTGCTCGCCGTTGTCCTGGCTGATCGAGTACAATTGTGGACCACAGGCAACTATCACTGGTACCTGAAGCAGGAGATTCAAGCAAGTCACAAGGCCTGCCAGCCACAAGTTGCATGGCATCCCGAGCATCCGTTGCAGCTTTCTGTGTTCGATCACGGCGAGCTCGTTAGACAGCGATACACCACCGCAGTTGCGCGCGGGCCCGTCATTGCACCTCATGACCATGGTTTGGTGGCAGTCATTGATGGTACAGATCTGAAGATAACACCACTGCGCACTGCGAATATACCACCACCAATGGCCCAAGATGAGATCAAGTTACCAGACTGCGCAAACGATGTTGCCTTTGATCAGGACGAAGATGAAACCCTGGTCCAGGTCTTGTTTGCCAATGGCTCAACTTCCAGTTGGAAATATGTTCACAGCACCAAACATACAGACCGAGCTACAGCCGTATCAAATGGGACTCGTGATGCTGTGACCAATGGGGACAACATCTCCGCACTTGAACTGCACTATCACGCAGAAGAAACTCTGCCTCATGGACTGGGCGAAGTCTCGCTGTCGGAGAGCGGGCTTCTTCAGGTTGCTGGTCTGGCTAACATACGAGTACCAGGAGTCACCTCTTACATAGCCACGGATCTATATCTGATTTTCACTACCAGTAACCATCTCCTCAAGTTCATACATTTGAGCGAAGAAGGCGAGCTGCAGATACCGCTAGACGAGCCAGAGAAAGACGAAAGATGCAGAAGCATCGAGAGAGGAGCGAAGATTGTTACAGTCATGCCCAGTGCGTACTCGTTGGTCTTACAAATGCCAAGAGGTAATCTTGAGACAATCTACCCTCGAGCATTAATCCTGACCGGTATTCGGCAAGCTATCGGCGGGCGGCAGTACAAGAAGGCCTTCTCGATATGCAGAGCGCACCGGGTTGACATGAATATACTGCATGACTATGCTCCGGATCAATTCATGGAAAACATACCGCTGTTTCTGAAGCAGATCAAGAACCCGGCACACGTCGATCTTTTCTTGAGTTCGTTGTCGGACGAGGATGTCACTCAGACAATCTACAAGGAGACTTTACAGCAGCAAGACAGCCAGCCGACTACGAATGGCCATTTTTCCAAGGATCGGAAGCCAGGCACATCTGCTGTGGCGTCTTTGTCGAAGGTGAACGGGATATGCGAAGCTTTTCACAATGTCCTGCGACAGCAAAAAACGCCATCGCTGCAGAACATAATCACAGCGCACGTCTGCAAGAATCCACCTGACCTCGAAGCTGGCCTTGCACTAATCTCGGACCTCCGCCGAGCAGAGGACCAAGATCATCTGGAGCAAGCTGTCGAACACATCTCATTCTTGTCGGACGTGAACCAATTGTACGATACTGCGCTTGGCTTGTATGATTTGGAGGTCACGCTTCTTGTGGCACAGCAGTCTCAGAAGGATCCAAGAGAGTATCTTCCGTATCTGCAGAAGCTGCAAGATATGCCAGACATGAGACGTCAGTATACAATTGACGATGATCTTCGCAGATATGAGAAGGCACTATCACATCTTCATGCGCTTGGAGACTTTGTGGGCCTCAAAAAGTACATGGTGAAGCACGATCTGTACACGGCCGCCATGGAACTCTTCCGGTATGATGCTGGCAGGCTTGGCGAGATCATTCTATTGCAGGCAGAGTACTTCAGTAGCCGCAACAGGTATGCAGAAGCCGGTGTGGCTTATGAGTATGTGCAAGAGTATACTTCAGCATACGAGGCCTATAGATCAGCAGGTATGTGGCGCGAGTGCTTGTCCAGTGCTGCACTGGTCCCTATTTCGGAAGAAGTGATGTCAAGCCTAGCATATGATGTGGCTTCCAATTTGGAAGAGGCAAAAGACTTCTCTGCGGCTGCTACAGTGCAGCTGGATTACATGAAGGATCTTGCAGCAGCAATGAGGTTGCTCTGTCGAGGTTTCCAGTTCTCTGAGGCGTTGCGCCTGGCGGCTTTGCACCGCAAGCAGGAGCTACTGCCATCCATCCTTGATCCAGGACTTATCGAAGCTTCTGCAACCATGACTGAGATGTTAGCAGAGATGAAGTCACAGCTGAGGGCGCAAGCGCCACGCTTACAAGAGCTGAGACAGAAGAAGGCTGAGGATCCGATGGCTTTCCTTGATGGCGCTGATGGCGGTGACGATGACATACCCGATAATTTGTCGCTCGCACCCACGAATGCTTCGACCACTGGTACGTTCATGACCAGATATACGAACCAAAGCACCGGCACCCTGGCTACAAATGCCACGCGCAAGACGTCGAAGAACAAGAGACGAGAAGAGCGGAAGCGAGCAAGAGGTAAGAAGGGCACAGTGTACGAAGAGGAGTACTTGGTCAACTCAATTACAAGGCTTGTTGAGAGGCTTAATGATACGAGTGCCGACATTTCGCGGCTGATAGATGGCTTGCTTCGCCGAGCGATGCGAGAACGAGCTCTTGCCGTGGACAAGGCCATGGTTGATGTAGTGGAGGCCTGCAGAGGTAGTCTCAATGAGACATTTGCGTCGGGGATGCCATCGTCTGGTAGCGAAGACCAGCATGGTGAGGTAAGGCCGCAAGGTGGGCAAGGAGTACTGTGGGATGCTCTTGTATCGTCTGGTCATGGACGGTCAGCACCAGTGCTCAAGGCATATCAGCAGTCATCTCTACTAGTATAGACAGCGGAATAAGATTCCACCATGGCGACGGCAGCGACATTTCATCTGAATCAGGCAGTAACGTGGTGAGTATGAGTTGTTTATGAGGCGTCTGCACAATCTATGTCTATCTGCCATCCCAAATATCCACCATGACTTCCAAAAGCGCAGGCGGTAGCGACCTCTCTATCCGGCTTCTCCTCCCATCCCAACAACTCGACTCACTACTGGTGCGGGAAACTCTCGTTCCACTCTTGGACCGCCCTCAAGGTCGATTCGTCCCAATACCCATTCTCATTAGCTAAGAGGGCGACAGCCTCTGCCGTCTCAGCGTCCGCTACAGCAAGGTCTGGAGAGGCCTGTGGGGCGACAAGCGTCCCATCAGAACCGGCAGCATCGTTGGGAAGACTGGTGGAGAAGTCTTCGTTCATGAAGTCAGTCTCCCAACAAGGCTCCGGCGCCGTCTCCAACCCGGTAAGCTGTTCACCCGTCCCAAGCGAGGGTGGCAGATGATGGACCTCCTGCGAAGGCAGTTGTGGCATTTCGCCAGCACCCGTGAAGGCGGGATACTGGTCGGCCATATGCATGCCAGGCATCCACTGGGTTTGAGCCATTCCCAGGGGCAGGGTGCTGTCGTTGACCTGCTGTGCAGGCCACTGCGGCATGAAACCAGTACCCATGTGAGTGGGATGCTGGTGAGGATAGGGGTATTGTGCCACACCGTAGGCATGAGGATCCAACATGCGCAAATGAGCGGTCTCCTCAGGGAAGACATCGGCGGTCATCTGCTGTGCAGACAGTTGCGGCATGATACCAGCACCCATGACGTTGGGATACTGGTGAGGATTGGGGTAATGTGCCACCCCATAGGCAGGAGGGCCCGTGACGGTCGGCGGCTGGGCAAGTCCACCATCCTGTGTCGCCTGGTCCTGCCCAACAAGTGCTTGACCGATCCCGTTGGGAGTCGGTTGAGCGTTGGCCTGTTGAGCAGGCCGGCCTGGCACTAGGCCAGAAACAGCAGGATAGGGACGGCGAGCCCCGGTCTTGGCGTTGGGACGAGGGTTAGGAGTTCGATCCTCGTCGTTGCGCTTGTCCTGCTGGTCGAGATTCTTACGTACGTAGCAGTATGCATCGAACCGTCGATTCATTTGATGCTGGCCGACTTTATCTCGATTAAGATGAAGACGCGCACCACGGTTCTCGCTGGGTTTGGAAGGGACCATGATCTTGTCCCCGCGAAGCAGGAGCCATGCGTCAAGCTCACAAATGGGCACCTTGTAGGGGCCCTTGCCAGCGTAGGGCACATTCCCGAGGGTCTCATGCCATGCGGCTCTGACGCGACGGGTCTGTGGATCCCACTTACCCGGATCTGTCATCCATGTAGGGATCTGGACCATCTTCACAATACTGAAGAGCGATACGCTAGCTGAGGCGAGATCGATATCTTCGGGATACTTGACCTCGTCGACCTAATCGGACGAGTTTGTGGGTGGCTCTTGGAGTCCTGGAGGGATGTGAGCTATGGCATGAACCCAACCAGACGTTGGAGATCACTTACTGTTGTCTGTATTGGTTTGCAAGTGTTGTGTTGCTTTGTGAAGCTTTTGTGCAGTAGTTCGATCTGAGAGTGTGTGGTACTATAGTATGAGAAGACGAAAGAACGAAGGTGGGAATCCTTTCATACCCATCGCCGTGAAACGTTCTCTCCTACCTTGTGTGCTTACTAGCTGAAGGTTTACAGATGAAGAATGGTAGTGGTGTGCACCGACGACAGCTCCTGCTACGTTCAGATGTCTCCTGTGACGGCGCGAATGACTCCTATGGGATGATATGGGTATGCAGATGTAGTCCTGATCCTCCTGATCCTCATGGTGAGCTTCTGGATGCTGTAGGCCGTCTGTGAAAAGAGATATCGTCCAGGAAAGAAGGTGGTGAAGAGGTTTACACTGCTGGAGCTCAGACGTGGTAAGCAGAATTCCCAGACGCAGGCTGCCAACGCCGCCCGGTATCATAGACACAAGACGACGACATACTCGTCAGAGAGTTATGGAACTCGTATGAGACGATGGCCGTGAAGCGTAGCATCCTGCTCCATCTTACCCGGTGATGTTTGAAGTCCAGATGCCTCCACTATCGCAAAGTGCATCCAGACGACGCTAAAGACTGACAGTGAGCGCGGAGCTCACCAGCTTTCCAACCGACGACGTCTAGGTAAGCACACAGTAGCTCTGAGATCGGATTCCCGATCAGGGGGCAGTACGGGATCTCCACGGACGGGACTATGCTTTGACCAGACGGCAGCCGCCGTGACCACATGCAGCAACCGAAGCTGGTGGAGATACCGTCGAAGATGAGACGGCTTCACCCTCGACAGCGACGCAGTAGGCGAGACGACGGCAGCGGCGTCGTGAATAGCATACTGCATCCCAGGCAGGAATGTACCATTTCATACTCTTGAGATGTCCGCCAGTATATTGAGACCTGTTCGTTCTCCTCGGGATAGGTAGTGGATACCCCGGAGCGTTTGACCCCTTTCGAGCATGATCGTGTGGTGCGGCGCTTCGTGTGCCGCATGTCCTTGCCCTGAGATGCAATTTCTGCAACGCACCTTACTCCCTACCACACAGTCGTAGCTACCACAGCATCGTGATGTGCAAACAGCCAAAATCCGAGCGCAGCCACGGTGGCTCGACACTCGCCACTTGTCGACTGCAAGGGCGACATGCGGCTGGCTGTGGAGCTTGCAATACTTCTGGCATGTATGCTTGAGAGACCATATCACGTCAAGGCGCATCCCTCCAAAGTGCAAAAACACATGATTCCAGCGGCGTCTGCTAAAGTCTCCTCTCATGGTATACGATGGCTATATACCATGACAGCGACGCTGCTTTTCGTCGAGGCGAATCGCTAGCCAGCGGTCTTGATGAGGTACTGCGGCATATGCAGCTGCCTGCTCTTCAACGTCTTCCTCACGTTACATCGTACGCTGACCGCAAGAGTTAGGTATGAGAACCATGACGGCACGAGTGCGCAATCGAAACCTTGCTGAAAGCCCTCCTCCGGTCGTGATCGCTCAGCACCTTCGCGACGACGGCACAGTCTCCCAGCTATCATGAAGCAAAGACAAGCCACGAACTACTGTGTAGGAGGAAACTGTGCAGCCCTATTTCCTCAATAGACGGCGCGGGGGTACGTGGTGATCAACTCCAAGGTGGCGCCGAGTCATGTCTGATACTCATGTAGCATACACCACAAGCACCTTCATCCACAGCATGAGTCTGAAGACACCTCGGATGCTGACGAGTGGTCTCAAGGCAGTCGTTGACAAGGTAGTGCGGCGTGGATGCATGGTTGTTGAGGCTAGTTCCGGGTCTCGGCCGCCAATATCCAGGCTTCAGCAGTTGGCCACATCGCCTGCTCATTGCCAGCCTGTGCCTACTGAGCGAGTAGGCTGACAGAGAGGTGCCTCAGCGCAAGGCGAGCTCGCAATGACACCGGTCCTGTGGTAGAGCATGATGGCCTGGATCATATTAGTGGTGGGTCGAAGCTCCTCCCCATCACCTTCATCAAGGTCCCCAGGTGAGAAGCGGCCAGTATCATGCTCCAGAGCATGGCGTGGACCCCCAATAGCCTAACAATGTGGCAAATATCCATGGCGGTCGAACCTGCCAGCGGCACCATTACCAGCGAAGGAACCACCCACCCTACACCCACTTCACAACACCTTCGCACCACCGACAGCCTGCAAAAGTGAAGTTCACTTAGACCTGGCAACGTCGATGCGCTAACGCACGGGCCCGGAGCTCTCCCCGTACCTTCCATCCACACAAATTGATGAGTTTCAGCCCCCAACGGCAAGAAGTGGGGCAAGCTGCAGGCGCCGAGGCGAGAGCGAAAGAGCCGTTCTTCTTCCATCAACAAGCTCTTAATTGGGAGAAGGCGATGCAAAGGAAGCTGGTGTGGTGTAGCCTCGCTATCGGAGTGTCGTGGAGGAGTTCAAGTTGAAAAGCGATTTTCTGGCTCCGAGGCGTGCACGCCAACAGCACCACTGCCATCTGGAAGGCGACCATCGTCAACATGTCCGTAATCCTCTGCACAGCTGGCTATGACCATACTATAAGGTAAGCGATCGCAAGACATTCGTGCAAAAGCTTTACTGGACTTCCGAGGACATCAACACGGCCTCGAGAGCACGAACACGAGGTCCCTGCACGCATTCACCATCTGAATAAGGACAATACTGCCAACTCAGTGGTCTCACCTCCACAGGACGAAGGGGATCGGTCATCTTTTGAGGATACCTCAGATTGGCTCACAATCATCGGCACTCCTACTGGTCATCAAAGCGTGGCGACCGGATCAAAGCGATTCGAACAAAGACTTAAATCACCGCTGAAGGCCGCCATCAGTAAACATGGTCAGACCGAGATCAAGTGTGAGAAGGACTGGATGTGCCAAAAGAGTACGAGTTTTGTAGCACCTGCCGAGCTACACTGCAAGCAGCGCCCGAAACACAGGCAAACCAATGATCGGGCACATCAGACCACAGCTACTCTCCGACCATATCCGGATATGGGTTAGTAGACATGTCCTCATGCTCATGCTGACTCAAGTCCGACAGATTCTGGGAAGCTCTCTCTGGCATCTGCTCCCGCACCATCCCACATCCCGACTCCCAAGTCAATCGACTATGTATCTCTCCCGATAAACGATATCTCGCCGCCGCAGGGCACCACACCGTGAAGCTCTACGACATCCGGTCTACCAACCCTGCTGCACTTCTGACTTTCGAGGGTCACTCTGGGAATATCACCGGTGTTGCTTTCCACTGTGAGGGGAAGTGGATGGTCACGAGTTCTGAAGATGGTGTGTCCGCAGAAATTGCTTTCGTGCAACATATTTTCTTGGCAAACACTAAGCACTTATTTCTGAACAGGAACTGTCAAAATCTGGGATACCCGAAGCGGCCATATCCAACGAAATTACTCCCACGGCGTCCCAGTAAACGACGTGGTAATCCACCCCAACCAAGGCGAACTCATCTCCTGCGACCGAGGCGGAAATGTCAGAATCTGGGACCTCGCCGAAAATAAATGCTCCCACCAACTTGTGCCGGAAGAAGACAAAAGTGTCGCTTCCGTCACAGTAGCTACCGATGGCTCTCTTCTCTGCGCAGCAGTCAGCAACAGCGTTCACGGAGCCGTCTACGTATGGCGCCTGATCACGGTTCGCGATGTCACGAGTCTCGTGCCCGTGACCAAATTTCGGGCCCACGGGACATACATCACTCGTGTTCTTCTTTCACCAGACGTCCGCCACCTAGCGACCTGTTCCGCAGACCACACCGCCCGAATCTGGGCCGTAGACCTCGAGAACAGTAATCCGTCTTCCCACTCCCACGACCTCGTCAAAGGCGGCCTCGAAGACGAAGATGACGAAGATCAGGAATCCCAGGGTTTCGAGCTAGAGCAAGAACTCGATGGTCATCAGCGCTGGGTCTGGGATTGTGCTTTCTCGGCCGATTCGGCATATCTTGTGACGGCTTGCAGTGATCATTATGCGAGGTTGTGGGAGCTGCAGAGTAAGAATATTATACGGCAGTATAATGGCCATCATCGGGGTGCGGTTTGTGTGGCATTGAACGATTATTCCGAGTCGAGATAGGAGCTTGATGGGAATGATGGATGAGCGCCAGGAGATCGTGAGAGGTCGCAGGTCTCCAGCCGAGGACTTCAGAAGCATGGTTAAGAGGCGTGTTTAACGATAGAAAGGATCAGTACGGGCGTATCTGGAGTATGGCGTTAGTGGTATACATATTTTCTGGCGCAGCATGGTGAGGAGGTGAGGTGAGGTGAGGTCGGATGGCGAGCCTGACTATCTCGCCACGGATATTCCCTATTGGCTTGTCGCGTGCGATCTCACGACGCCCATAGCGCCGGGTTAGACTTTGATGCTTGAAGCACTTTCAGCTGCGGCACATACTACGTCCACCTGCGACCAGTGCAGCTGATTTGTGTCCCATGCACATGGTCGCTGTCGTATTATCTTGCTTTGACGATGTCTGCCAGGCCTTCAGGGGTGTTCGCTGCGAAGTGTGTTGTGCGATTATCAGCACAGGTAAAGATTACTCCGGTACAAATCTTTGCTCTCGCCGTCACCGTCTCCATCCTTGCAAAGTCATATATAGATGCAAGCAGGCGAGTTCCTCGTACTTCTTATACACAATTCAAATGAAGCAGACTCTGAAGGTGCACTCCACACCCGTCATGCTGACCAAAACAGTGCACATGATAGCCTATGTGATGAAGACAACAGCAGCTTTAGGTTCTCACGGCCCGTGTGAGCACATGACAAAAGCATAGGATCTGTACCTCTACATCAGACCATCGTCCGTTCGTCCTTGCGATCGCAGAAGCCCGTCGCAGCCCATCCCGAGGTCCCACCAACGCCACGCTAAAGATACTTTTTAATGGCAGAGCAATGCAGGCCCAAAAGTTCCATCATTCCATCGCACGCGCCACCTCCTATCCGCCTAGTCCCACCTCATCATAATCCCCACCAGCGAGACCACCACACTTCCCATCTTCCTAATCACTCACTCACTCATACTCCTCCCCGCCCCCATAAACCCCACTCTGCCTCTGCGTAGCACACCACTCCTCACTCGCCAACCCCTCCCTCTTCCTCTTCGCCAGCTCCACAGCCCCTTTATCCCAATCACAAGCCCACGTACACTTTGGCATCGTCTGATCGCCAAAATACTCCGCGATAAGCCGATGTCGACACTTCTCTACATTCTCACAATACGCAATCAACGCCTGCAGACTCCTCGCCCGCTGCATCGTCGCCTCCCTGCCTCTCGATACCATGCCGTTACCAGACCCATGACTCTGATGATGCAAATTATTCGCCTTCTCCTGCTCCCGCCCCATCATCGAAGCCGCTCGGTCCCGATCCTCCCGATTATAATACAACATACAAATCGCGCCCTTGCCATCCCTCCCCGCCCGTCCGGCCTCCTGATAAAACCCCTCAAAACTCTTCGGGATCTGCCAATGCACCACGAACCTCACGTTCTCCTTGTCGATCCCCATACCGAACGCCGTCGTAGCAACAATAACATCATACCCCTCTCGATTCGCCACCCACCCCTCCAAATGATCCTCCTTCTGCTCGACCGACAAGCCCGCATGATAAGCCTTCGCCCCCACCCCATCGCTCCTCAACCTCGCCGCCAAGGCCTCCGTATCCTTCCGAAAAAGCGTATAAACAATCCCACACACATTCGTGACCCTCTCCCCCTTAGCCTCCAACTCCTCCCTCCTCCCCCCCTTCCCCCTCCTCTCATACGTCCCCCTCAACCACCCCAAAAATTCCCCATAATGATCCTCCTCATCCGTCTTAAACCGGACCTCGAAATGCAAATTCGGCCGATGAGTAGTCATGACGAACCCCCTCAACTTCTCCTTCTCCAGCCCCAGCGTCGCGAGCACATCATCCCGTACTCTCTGCGTGGCGGTGGCTGTGCAACACAGCATGGGAACGTCCGGGAACTCGCGCTTGAAGAAGCCGAGTTGGTGGAAGGAGGGCCGGAAATCGTGGCCCCATTCGGAGATACAATGCGCTTCATCTACCGCGATCCGGGCCAGTTCTTTCTGCTCGTAGACGATCTTCAAGCAGGCTCTGAAGTGGTTAAGAGTACAATACTCAGGCGTCACGTACAACAACCTCGTGCGCGGATGCCCGGACTTGAGATCGTCGAGGATGGCATTCTTGACCGTCACCGTAGTCGTGGAGTTGATCGTGGCCACGCGGATCCCGGCTCGTTGCATGGAAGCGAGCTGGTTGTTCATGAGAGCCAGTAAAGGGGAGACGACGATGGTGATGCCGTAGTCTACTACGGCTGGTAATTGGAAACATAAGGATTTGCCGAAGGAGGTGGCGGCTTGGAGGAACACGTCGTAGCCGGAGAGTGAGGCGGTGATGACTTCGCGTTGGACGGGGCTGGGACAGTTTATTAGTCTTGGTGACTTTTGCTCATTTTGGTGAGAAGTGAGTGTGGCGGATATGAAGTGCCTACCGAAAAGCTTCTTTGCCAAAGACTTTACGCAAAGTGAAGTCGATATCGACATTCTGATCGAGCCGCCGAGATGGCCGTGCGGCCATCGTGGTCATGGGAGGGACCCTCACCTATGAATTGACTTTGATGTTCATGTTCACAGCATGCACGAAAGAAGGGTAGAGGTAGAAAGGCAACTTCACGCGTTCCCCAGGCTTCAGCACCGCACAGGCCTCTACTCCAGAAGCGCGTCTCGCTCACGATATCACGTGCTGAACATGACTGTTTGAACATATATGTACACACACTATACAACACTCTACACATGTACACAAAATCGTCCCATCCCGCAAACGTCTCACCCTCCCCCCAGACCTGAGATGACTCAAGCGTAAATACTCCCCTCACTCCCCAACCTCTCCACCAACCCTTCAAGCACCTTCCGATCATCCTCCGGCATATCATCCCATAGCTCCTTGATTTCCTCCCAAACTTCAAGCATCCTCCTGGTCCCCGCACATTTATACCATGCCATCAGCGCAGCCCTAACAGCGGTTTTCGTGAAAAAGGGTTCCCTATCTTCTTCGCTGATGAGGCCGGGAACACTATCATCCTCACCCTCCTGCTCCACATCGTCGCTTCCATCCAAGACAGGATCGTGCCGGCGGGGTTCATGGGGCGGGGAGTCTCCATCACTACTATATCCCGAGTCCGAGCCAACACTCGAGACGGAAGCAGACTCCACAGCTCGCTTTCTCTTCCTCTCCACCTCCATCTCCTCCTCCTCCTCCTCCCTCCCCTCCTCAACCCCCCTTAAAAACTCCTCCCAGACATCCCTCAGCGCCCTAGCATTCCACTTCCCAAACGCCAACCCCCCATGCAACCAAAACCCCCTCAGCAAATGCACAAACGCCCCACCACCAACCCCAAACCCCAGCCCCCTCATCTCCCCCATCAAGACTTCGATCCTCCCAAAATCCCCAGAAACATAAGCATGATACCGGATCAAAATCACATACGTCCTAGCATCAGGAGCAATGGGAGTAATCCTCTGCACCTTCTCCCTCCTCTCCTCAAAAGGAAACGGAGATGCGGAGCCAAAGAAAGATTTCTCATGCTTCTCCCTCTCCCGCCGGAGATTAGCAGCCGTGTCATGCAACAACTGCCCCAGCACCCGACTCTCCCTCCAACCCCTCACACTCCTCCCGCCCAACTTCCGCTCCACCAACATCTTCATCCGCGCGAAAACATTCTCCGCCGCCTCGGGCTCCCCGGCTCGGATCAAGGAGAGGATAACGCAGTTCATGACCACCGTATCCACAATCTCTCCCTGATGAACCAGATCCCTAAAAGCCTGCCTTACACCCCCCCCATCGCCCCGGATACCATGGTAGTAGATCAGACTGGTCCGGAAGTACCTACTCAACACCATCTTCCTCTCCCTCAACTCCCCGAAGATGGTATCCGCCAGTGCGAACCGGCCCGCTTTGACCGCCACATCGAAAAGAATATTGAACGTGACATTATCCGCCTGCCGCCCATCCCGCTCCATCCGCATCCAAGTATCAATCGCATACCTCACCTCCCTCGCCGTAGTCCCCTGTACCCACCTCCCCGCAAACGCAATCGCGGTATTCCACTCCCGCTGCTTCACATACACCTTCTCGGCCAAACACTCCTCCAAGAAGCTGAAATAGCGCTGCATGGCTCCCGGAAGATGTTTATGCTCGACCCAGGTTAGATGGCGGAAGGTCTGGCGGACGTCGTGGTTGGAGAGATAGCGGACGCGGGGTGGGCGCAGGTTCTCGTAGGCTTGCCAGAAGTAGTCGGGAGAGATGCCGCCGGTTGTGCGGGTGAGCAGGCGGCGGAAGTGGGTGAGGGATTGGGTGTGGGTGGGGTCTTCGGGGTCGAGGACGAGGCGGGTGGCGTGCTCTTTTTCGGGGGGAATTACGAGGGGTGGTGCTAGGCGGGGATGTGGTGGTTTGGCGTTTCTTGGTGCAGCGAGTTGGGGCGGGGTTTGCGTAGTGCTTAGGTCAGAGTCGTCCCACATATCGGATGGTAGGTTGTAGGTATTCACGAGATTCGTAACCTCGTCTCGCGTGATCTTGGGGTCGATTAGAGCACCTGAAGTGGCAGTATGTCGGCGTCTGGAGTGTGTAGAAAGCTCCCTCACGAACATCGGGCCCATTGGCCTCCTTACCCTCTCCGGCCCACCAGATCTCCTCACACCTCCCTTTCCCTCACTAACCATACCCCTCTTCCTCTGCACCCTCTGCCCACACCTCCCCGCCGCAACAAGACACTCGACGAAGACATCCTCCACGCTCCTCTCATCCCTGTTCGCCGTGCTAGAAGATCTATAGAGTCGTCTCTTGTTGTCATCGCACACAGCAAGCTTCATGCTCCCGTCTTTGCCGCGCGCTTTGGACATGTAGTACAAATCGTAGGTCATGGCGGAACAGATGGCGATCTTGGAAGCCAAGCGGGCAGCCCATAGTCGGAGGAGGGAGTTGGGTATGGACATGAGAGGAGTACAAGGGTGAGCATGGTCTTGAAGGATCCATTAGGTGATTAATCTCATGGTCTACCGATTGTATGAGCCAGAAGGGATTGTTGCTACTGTCGTGTGCTCTCTACTATAGCTAGCTCTCTTTCATCCACAATTAATCGAAGCTCGACCGAAGCATTGAACTTGCCAAGACCCGGAAGCTTCATTGGCCGCGGGAGTCCATGAACATTTGATGGAGATCAATCAATTTGGACATATGGCAACTACACAGCCTTTGGAACCTCGTTAAACCATATACATAGTGTAAGGATGGGCCGCTACGATCTCGCCCCCCAACGAGTCCACACCTACGCCACCGCCCTCTTAGCCACAAAACGCCTCACCACCCCACCCCCTTGGTACGACACCATCACCTCCATCCCCCCGGCCGAACGCCTGACCCGCCCACCTCTACAACGAAACCAACGATCCGGTGGGAAAAAAGCGTCGCGATTATTCAAGCCTTTACGGTTACAATATGAGGAGGATAGATTAAGATGGGAGTACTTCAATGATCACCCTTGGGAATTAGCGAGACCGAGAGTGGTGTTGGAAAATGATGGCAAGGATGCGGAGAAATGGGATTGGAGTGTCCCTCTCGATCATGCCCTGCGGAGACCGAGATCAGGTGGGGAGAGCGAGGAAGGGGTGAAGACGGATGAGGAGTGGGATAGAATACGACGAAGTCAGAGTCGGCGACCTATAAACGGTGAAGCGTAAGCACCATAAGATAATCCTCCCACGATAAGCACGAACCTGCTAACACGAAGCGCAAACAGCGTCATCCAACGCCAATCCGCCCTCCAACGAACAGGCGTCCCACGCAGTACAGCCTACGACATAGCGCGCCACGAACTCTACCGCCTGCGCCACAGCCAGGAAACCGAAGTCCGCGTCGCCCGGGAAGAGGCTCTCGCCACAGGCGCCTTCTTCGGCCCCGGCCCGAACGAGATCGGGATGAAATTGGAGGATAAGCAGTATGAGAATTGGCGGCGGTGGGCGGAGAAGGAGATTGCGGGGATTAAGCAGTTGCAGGGATCGGCGTATACGGGACAGGAGGCCGAGGCTGGGGCGGCGGGTGGGGATGGGAGTCCCGAGGGGCGGGCGGAGGTGGAGGTTGTGAGTCAGAGTGTGCCGGGTAAGAGGGGGGGACAGGAGGCTAAGGGTGGGGCGGGGGTGCATGTATAGCGCTCCTGGGAAATTGGAAGGCGGAGGGCGAGGTGTACCATATTCTGTACACTACATCTCATCGGGCGAAAGAACATGACACTGTCTGTGGGAGCCTCATATATGTCCATCGTCTGGATCTCGAACGCCCTCTCCGCCTCTCCAGACCGATTCATGCCGCCGCCAGCAAGCAAGCAAGCAATCAGCCTCAAGCTAGTCATCCACATTGGTCCTAGGCATCGGGTTATGCGAACTAGTCACAATCTCGAAAACCTGATGACCCGCCAATTCCATCTCGGCATCCACATCCATGGGATCTTGCTCCGCTACACGAGGAGGAGAAATCACATCAGCACATATATACCACACAAGCTCGCTGACGACAGAAGGAGAAAATCCCACAAAAGCAGGGCAGGAGCGGGGCTGATGGACTTACCCAGGACCTCTACCCCCGGCTTCGCAACCTCCCACGTAAGCCCCACATCCGCCCCACAACACCTCAACACAACCCGATAATGAATCTCATACACCTCCTCCCCCTTCACATTCTCCATCAGTTCGTGCCCCATCTTCTTGAGATCCTCAAGCGGAAGCACGAGCTCCTCGCCCCATCCTTCGAACTCGTCTCGGAGTGCGGCGCCGGGCTGCTTGAAGTGCATACCGTGGAGCATCGGGGCGTGACGGGGGATGTCGTGGTCCGTGTAGTAGACTTGGAGGGAGATGGATTCCTGGGAAGGGGGAATGTGGGTGATTTGCCAGGCGCAGGTTGTGATTGTTTGGGCAGTCACAGTGGTGCTACGGGTCGAGGTTGTGTGATCGCTCTGGTGGGTGTTGGTTAGTAGCCGTTGTGTAGCTTTTGTTGGGTGACTGGGGTCAGATGATATCATACCCTCGACAGCAGTGGCAGCCAGCGCATATACACCATCGGAACTTTTCCCGTGATACGATCATACTCCACCAATTTCTCGTCCCAGGTGGTCTGGCGACAGGACCGGGAAGCGATTTTGGTGGCGTCGACGTGGATCTTGGCGTCCCACGGTTCGTCCTGTCCGATGCCGAAGGAGCCGGTTGAGGGCCAGGTCGACTGCTTGATGCTTCGGTATCGGGACAGGGAGCCTCGAGCGACACAATGGAAGCTACAGTCGGCAGAAGTCTCAGCCACCGCTCGCCAATTCTTCGGGTGTGATTTCTACTTACGAGCCGAGTTCATCAGCATACTGTTCGAGGATTCTGATCCGAGGGTACTTCTTTCGGAGAAGGTCGAGCAGGTACTCGGAACGTCCGAAGCCGCCGGGGATGATCATCTCTCGAGTATGTGGCGTAAGCTGGTCGTCGATGCACTTGAAAATCTCCGCGATCACGGGCTTGAAGAAGCCCACCATCTGCGCACTACAAGTATAATCTGTCAGCCATCAAACTCTGTCCCTGGCTACGAAGCCAACACATACTGTGTGATTCTTTTATCCCAGAGCTCCATCTTGGCGCCAGCCACACCGCGTAGAGTGATGAATACATCTTGGGTATCATGAGGCCCGAAGTTCTGCTTGTGGGTGTCAAAGGCAGAAGTAGCTTGCGCCACAGCTAGAGCGTCTGAGAGTCCGAGCTTGTTGCAGAGACTCTGCCAGCCGCTGGGTGCTTGGTTCTTCAGCCAGGCCAAGAATTTCTCCGTCACCCACACCGAGCCGCAGAGAGCACCTATGATCATGCAGTCAGTGGACTACTGCGGCTCATACCTGTACAAAGTTCGTGCTCACCTTTCGCAGCTTTCACAACAGCAAGACGAACTTTAGCACCGGCGTCGCTATCAGTCTCATATCTATAGGACACGAAGTCGCCCGTGCCGCCACCGATATCTGCCACCAGCAAAACATCACCGATGCGCATCTGCTGGGGATCCGTGTCACGAATGTTGTGCGTATAGTATGCCGCTGCACTCTGTGGCTCGTAGACCAACTCCACACAAGGGATGCCCGCTCGCTTCGCTGCATTCGTCATTCTGATATTGGCCGGCGGCTTCCACATCTGAGGGACGGAGAGCAGAAGCTCGCATGGTATGTCGTCGATTGCCTGCTCATAGAACAGTCAGTAAGGTTGTTGCTCCGTGCGCCGAATCGATATAAAGACAGACCTTCACGTGCTCGTCTTTCAACGCCAAGACCGTGCTGGTGTGAGTCTTGATGGACTGCTTGACCTTGGTCATGATATCACGAAGATGCGCTTCCAAAAGCTCATTCAGTGTCCTCGAGCCCAAGGCTGCATCGGCCCGTTCTGCCATTTTCGATGTCGCATGGTCTTTGTAAAGAAGCAGCTTCCACAACGTGATAGTCTGGTCGAGCTTGATCTCTCCTTTCTTCAGCGCCTCGTGGACACCGTAGCCCCAGTGGAAAGTGCCATCATTGGCCCAGGCTGCGATCTGAGGTGCATAGCAGTCTTTGCCAAAACTAATGTTGTGGATATCCGCTTGGGTGAGTGAACGACCGGGACGAACGAACGCGAAGGCTACGGCGAGAGTCGCTGTGCCGTAGTCCATGCTGATACGGAGCTTGCCATTGTCCACATTGTTCTCGCGTGGCTTCTTTGCTGTCTCTTGAGATGGGGGAGTCTCAGAATATGGAGGCGGTGGAGGACCTCGTTTTTTGGAGTCCTGCTGATTGACACCGGCAATAGGTCTCTTCGCGAGAGCTGATCGGGCTGGTTTTGTTGCGCTGAGAGCCATGTTGTCAAGCCACACCTGTTAGCAAAGCTGTGTAGTGAGTGGTGATGGATTAAAGGTAAAGCAGGCGAAGTGGCGTCGTAGACCACTCTGTATCTCTTCTGATGTGAAGTGAAGTAAGGACAGATGCGTGTGGAAGTGAAATCAGCCAGGTCTGAAAATCCTCATTGTAGGTGCCAGCTCTAATGAGTGAATTCCATATCTTGACGATACGACTTCGTTCACGCGCTCACAAGTTCCAACTAATACCTTCCACTTGCCATGGGCAGCGCCTCCTGCACCATACCAGCTCGCGTCACTTCGAAATCGAGCTCGCGTACGGAAGATATGGAAGACGACAGACCGAGAGGCGACAAGCGGATCCTGAAGCGCGAGGACGGCGTGCAGACCAGCCGAAAAAGGCGCCGCTTAGGAGCCTTAGAGATCTCGACCAGTCCGTTACCGCAGACAGATGAGGTGAATATTCTGTTGGTCCAGAAGATAGTGACAGAGGCGCAGGCATCACCAAAGGACGCGCCTGGAGTAAAAGAGGCTGGAGATGAGACCGTAGCTACTATCCAAGTCGCGCACGAAGCTGTGGAGGAAAAGGTACAAGGTGCCGCACCCGAGCCACCAGCGGTGTCGTTGCTTGCGAGTCGCCTGACGAAGATCAGCTCGACCGAAATTAGCGATGAGATCGACAACATTTGGTCAATGGTGCGGAGCTTCACTCTCTCCAACATCAAAAGCAAAGCCAGTCAGAATGCCAATGCTTGTCTACCGGACAGCCCTCCAGATCCTCTCCCACGCCTGTATACGCTGCTCTTTGGAGAACAGTGGAGGCAGCAGTTCTTCATCATGAACTCAAGCAAGAGCTGGAACCGTCGTAAAGCCCTCGAGGCATGTCTGAGTGTTGCCATTTATTCGCTGGTTTTTGAGGAGGAGCTACCATGGCCTGGGCCTGTAGTAGCTGTGGCTCGAATGCAACATGAGGCAGTGGTTTACAAGCGGGTACTTAGCAACCATGGTAAGCATGACCTCACGTTACAATGTTGGTGTTGGTGAGAGACGATGAGCTGATTACTCGCAGGTATCGAGGCAGAACTAGAGACCATCCATTGGGAAGCTGCAGCCTTGAGTCCCCTCGACGTAGAGTTCCAGCGAGACATCATAAGTCCGGCAGCGAATGCAATTGCTGGTCGCATCCTTCCCATGCTTGAACTGCAGCTCCTGGTGCTCAGAGCCACAGACCAAGACAATGATCTTCCGCAGCTTCGGACACAAATGTTGGTCGATGTCTCAAGAATCGTCAAGAAAGCGCTCATCCTTAAAGGTAGGATGCGTGCGGCTCCAGAATACTATGATTGGTCTTGGGCTAGGACGGGACAGCCTTTCAATCACTTGATGGAAGATTTGAGGCAGGGTAGTGGCTGGCGACAGGTGGAGTGGGCAGTAACGCCTAGAATCAAGGTAAAGGAGACGAAGGGGAGTGAAGAGTGGGAGACAGTGACCCTGGCAAAGGTGTTCACCAAGAAGTCGTGGAGGAGAGTGGGATAGCGGTGCGGTCTCTGCCATATCAGGTGTGACGAGCCGAGTCTGTGATTGAATCAGCGCAGGCAATACACAGCGGTTGTCTTGTGCTCCCAGCCATAGCATGCACTGATGCTCTCCACGTACTACTTTGACAGCTTTGCCATTACCCCTTGCGAGAGCGCAAGGTCACGTGCGGGAGAAGCTTTGCGTGAGACATTGTCGAGGCCACCCCCTCCAGCAACAGCACCACGCAAGATGTATATACATGCGCATAGCCGTAAGATGGAGCTGAAATCACAGATCACCGTCATGGTGTTGAATCTCTCAAAATTGTGTTGTGAAAGGAGATATAAGCCAAAAACCTCAAATTTTCGTGGAAGTTGATTTTTCGAGTGCCAAGCAGGGAACATCCCTTAGCACTGGCGGTGACCGTGACCTGTGCTATAAGCTCCAAGGTAGCATTGCCAGCAGCTCAAAAGAGAGGAGGGGAAGATCACGTGAAGGAGAAGCTTTGGGTGGGAGATTTGTCGAGGCACCCCCTCTTGCCAGAACACGGCAACAAGCATACCTACATGTGAGTATCCGCAAGATGGAGTTGTGCACACAGATCATCGTCTTGGTTTCGAAATTGTGTATTTCGTTGCGTGGCGGGAGATATGAGCCAGAGCGCCTCTTTTTTGTCTAGAACCCAAATATTTCGTGCCAAGATGGAAACATCCTCTGGTGGCGGTAATTACCGAGTCCTATGAGGCCTGCGCAAGGTACTCGATCATGAACTGATCATGTCCTCGGGGCATTAGCACAGATGCACGACATGCCCGAGCACCAACAACAATGACGAGTCGTCGTACTGCTATATCGACAGCAGCATGCATGCGACACATGGACGACTCCATATCGTGCTGCTCTCCCAGGCTTCGTACCCCTCACCGGCTCCCACATATCAGAGCCTGCTAGCCATAAACCGGCACATCATCTTGACGTGAAGGGGAGTAGTAGCCTTCAATGACTGCCATCATCTCTTCTCATTCTTCAGAGATTCTCTTCCCCAATCATAGAATCTGTACACCTCAAGCGAAACGATCTCCCCACCAGCACCCGAAAGCGCTTTCGAAGGCTCGAATTATAAAGGGCGCGAATAACCTCGTTATAGGTCCACGGAGAATATACACTGATCTACGGTTATTGTAAAGATCGTATAAGCTAGAGAGCATAGTTAGAACATGTCGATGTCTTCCTCACATGCGAGGCTGGGTTACTTACGGTATTGGGACACAGTGGTAAGGAAAGAAGAAGAGGATGAGATGGAGATGGAATTTGACCTTTCTTTGCTGGTGCGTGCGCTGGTGTTAGTCAGCCGTGCGGGTGGACATGGACATTGAGATGTGGTCTGTTTGACCTTGATACCGTCTCATATAGACTTGTAGACAGACGAGCATGCTTGGCTGTTGAGTTCTTCTTTGCAACCTCCATCGCTTCTGCAACGTTTTGCGTCGTTTATCGCACGTGTCAGACTCACATGAAACACGAAGCTCGCGGCATTGAAGCCGACGCTAGGGACAACATGGACACAAATCAAGGTCAACAGTAGAGGTACCTCGTGGACATATATAATTTGGTCCTCGCACGTTAGACAGTTCTCTTGCCACCATGTCAGCAGTGCATGGCACGGACAACACATCAAAGTCAGGTAGGTCATCAGACTAAGCTTCCTTCGCCTGCAAAGCATACAGAAGTCGACCAAAGTATTTCTGGAGTGACATGGCTGACGCGGCGTTTCTACAGCATCAAAGAAAAAGAAGAAGAGCAAGAAGAAGGCCAATGGCAGGGCTCCGGATGCAGCTGAGAGTGCACAAGCGAACGGCGTGAAGCACGAGGCTGGCCAGGATGCAGACGAGGACGATGATGACGACGATGTGCCCGAGACGCTACGAGTGGTGAAGCTCAGTGAAGATACGCTGCACATGCCTTCATCTCCGCCGGCACCAGCATCTCCCATAGAAGCTCGAGATCCTCCCACACAGAATGGAGCACAACAGTCACCACAACAAAAGGTCGAGCAGGATGAGAGAGAGACAGTACCACCATCTGAGCCGGACGCCAGCGCTCCTGCGCCAGATAGTCTGCCTTCCGAGACTACAGCCCGTCTGGATGCCCTACAGCAAGAACGAGACTTGTTGCGAGAAGAAGTGACAAGACTACGACAATCTTTGGAGTCAATTCAAACACTCCACAGCGAACAGCGAACCGAGCTAGAGCAGACCCAGCAAGGCAAAGAGAATGCTGAATTGCAATACCGGAACTTACTAGGCAAAGTCAACACCATCCGATCTCAACTAGGCGAACGACTTAAGCAGGATGCCGAAGAACTGGAGCAGGCCCGACGAAGAATAGAAGAACTCGAAGCCAGTAACTCGACAATCGCAGACGAGAACCAGCGGTTGCAAGAAACCATAACCGAGCACCGCAGCAAGCTGGACGCACAGACCGGCGAGATCGAAAGTTTACGTAGCCGGACGAATCTTTCGACAAGCAATTGGGTCAAGGAACGGGACGAAATGGTCTCCCGCGAAGCCTACATCAGAGAAGAATACGAAGTCGCAAAACAGGCTATGCAAGACTGGGAAATTCTAGCCACCGATGAACGTAGCCGCCGCGAAGCACTGGAAGAACGAGTCGGCGACTTGGAAGACCAGCTCGGTGGGTCGAGGGACGCTTACGAGCGCGTGAGGAATGAGACAGAGACGCAAGGCAGTACTGTGGACGGACTACAGCGTGCGCTCCGAGACCTCCAGGATGAAAGGAAGCGAGAGCTGCGAGAAATGGTCGAGCAATCTCAAGCCCAGCTCGATGAGCTAAAGAAGCAAGCAAGCCTAGCCGAGTCCGGCGCAGAAGAACTAAAGCAACACCTCGAAGCCGCGAAGAAAGATCTCGACCGCGCCCTACCATTCGAAAAAGAAGTCCGAGAAAAAAACCTCCTAATCGGCAAACTCCGCCACGAAGCCGTGATCCTAAACGACCACCTCACCAAAGCCCTCCGGTTCCTCAAGCGAGGCAAAGTAGAAGATAACGTCGACCGCCAACTCGTGACCAACCACTTCCTACACTTCCTAGCCCTAGACAGGAGCGATGCGAAGAAATTCCAGATCCTCCAACTCATCGCCGCCTTACTAGGCTGGGACGAAGCACAGAAGGAACAAGCGGGTCTCCTGCGCACAGGCGCCGGGGCATTGGGTTTCGGGAGTGGAACGATGGGGAGTCTTAGACTCCCCGTCTCGCCGTTCAGGCGCACGCCGAGCACACCTACACTTAGTAGTGATTTCGTGCCTGAGACTCCGGGGCTGCAGGGACGGGAGAGCTTGGCGGAATTGTGGAGTGAGTTTTTGGAACGCGAGGCTGAAGCTGGTGGTGGTGGTGGTGGTGGGGTGGGGAGTAGTAGGAGGGGCAGTGTGGCGGCGAAGAGCGTAAGGAGTACTAGTTTTGCTAGCCAAGGTGGTGGTGGTGGTGGTGGTGGTAGTGGTGGTGGGGTCGCGAGTCCGAGTAGTGGTGTGCCGCCCGTGCCTGCTTTACCTGCGGGGGTAGGAAGGCAGAGTCCTGAGGTCAAGAGGACGGAGAGTGGAGGTGGGACGAGGTAGTGATAGGATATCTATCGGATACATCTATCATGGCTCATGATCTCTTCTATTGCCCACTCTTTGCTACCGAGCGACAAACAATCCATACGATCCCAAGGCAGATCGCCCCTGCATTGCCTATACACTTTCCATACTGACGTAAGACATGACACATCTACTTCCCCTCCACCCCCTCCACGCAAAACGCCCGAAACTCCCCCCAAGCCCGCTCCAACTCATCATTAACAATAATCCGATCATGCACCCCCTCGGTCTTCGAAAACTCAATCTCCTTCTCCGCCTGCTCCAACCGCTCCCTAATCGCCTCCTCCTTATCCGTCCCCCTTCCCCTCAACCTCTGCTCCAAAACCTCCACACTCGGCGGCTGCAAAAACACAAACCGCGCATTCAAATCCGTTTTCTTCACCTGCTTCACCCCTTCCATCTCAATATCCAAAATACAAACCCGACCTTGCTCCGCTACATTCTTCACCGCTGCGATGGACGTGCCGTAGAGATTGGAGCCGAATTGGGCGTGCTCGATGAAGCCGTTCTCAGAGACTAGTTTGTTGAAGGTTTCTTTCGTGACGAAGTTGTAGGCGATGCCATCTTCTTCTCCTGGGCGAGGGGAGCGGGTGGTGTGGGAGACGGAGAAGCCGAAGTGGGTGGGGTATTGAGCGAAGAGGCGTTTGAGGAGGGTGGATTTGCCGGCGCCGCTGGGGCCGGAGACGACTATGGGGCGGGGTTGGGCAGCTATGAGAGGGGGGATTGTAAGTGAATGCTCTTTCGATCTTTGCGTGGAGGGTTTGGGTAGATTTACTTGTGGGCGCCATTGTGGCTAGGAAGTTCTTCGATGGAGCTCTATGGGCTGTGCTTGTGATTTGCGAGGTCGTCCAGCAGTGAAGCGGACGGCGAATGGTTTGCATTCAAGGCATTGTGTGGATTGTCAGGTCTGCTTGGGACAAATGTGTGGAGGTGGAGCGTCGTGGTGGAGATGCGGCTCCAATGGCGGGGCCTTGGCGTTTCCGTGCCTTCTCAATACGATGAGTACAGAACCATATACACATTATTATTATTATAGTGGCAGGTATTGACGACACATGCGCATCGTCTGAGTTCCCTAGCACCACACGTGCCCTTCTACCCATGCGAGGCCGCACATGGAAGCTCCCATCGTCAGGAACACTGCCACTGCCACGCTGGTCCCACATGCACAACGAGGCTGTGCAGGGCTGCAGGCACAGGCACGGTTTGCACGTAGAGTTCCGATGGATCACGTTTCAGAGAGGGAGATGGAAGGACGATCTGAGGGGCCGTTGATTCCGCCGATATCTGACGTCGTTCTGATCGTCATTGCGTCAAGAAGACACATGTGACACTCTGCCAAATGGCTCAATGGTGCCGTGTCGCGAGAAGAAGTCGGATCTGCATCTGCGCATCGCGCGGAATCAGGATGCCGTGAACGAGCATGTGATGGAGAGATGCTTCATGGTATGCGATCTAGTCAGCCCATGACCTGGCGTTGTTCATTGGCATAACGAAGTGTGTCCGCATCTGATTGGAGCGCCGCATCACTCCATAATTGCGCTGTATTCTTGGCGTGGAGCCCAAAGATAGACCCGCTAGAGCTTCGATGATGACTGTGACGAGAGTTTGGAGATAACGTGCAAGGCGTATTCCACATCTCCGTAACGCTTGACAGTGTTGAGTGTTGACAGACCTTTGCCGTTTCTAGCAAGAGGGTTATCGATAGCTAGAAAATGCGAGCCATTCACCTCTGTCCATCCCGCCTCAAATATGAGGCTGTGCAAGCCGTTTCATACATTGAGGCAGCACTCAGGCAACTTTGCGTGCTGCGCCCTCTGCTGTCCATACCCTGCACGAGGCAAGGTAGAGCCATTTGGCGCCCGGTATGCGGAGTCATGATTCGCTGGGGCCAAAGAAATAGTCCATTTCCTCTTATTCATCCACGTCTGCTAGCGTTCAATAATAATCACCCGAATCCTTCACGCAACGCACTGCCCGACGATGCACGGACCCCCAGAACAGCCAAACGTTCCGCCCTCACTATTCACCTCAAGCTACCCAGCAGCAGCAGGCCTACACTTCGTCTCGTTTTAGCAACCCAATTCTTACACCCTCCACTCCACACCGTGCGCCTTGATCGCGCACGAGACGTACCTAAGCAGCATGGAGCGAGGCCGGTCGCCTTCTTCGGGCCATGCTCACTCTATAAGACACCCACACTCCGCCTCCACCTCGCCGCACCCGCCGCTCAATGCTTCCTTTGCCGGCAGTCAGAACATATCCGCACACGATAACAGCTTCAAGTCTCTGAACCCTCAGGGCTTCTCCACAGCCGCTTTCTCCGACCCCAGCTTCACGCAGGACTACTCACAGCAGGCGAAGTGGTCGCTGGACCCCACCTTCAATACTGGTTATCAGCAAGAGCAGAGCGGACAGTCGCAGATATCGCCGTCGCAAAGACTGTCAGATACTACGAACCACCAGGCATTTCTTCAGACGTCAAATCTAGCATCGCAAGACTACAGCCAGAACGGTCAAGGCAGCAATCACGTTTCGCCTAGTGCGCTGAACCAGAACAATCTCCCTTTCAGCCAAGACACAAGCGCATTTCCCTCTTTCGACTTCAACCAACCTGACTACGATCTGTCACGGTCAAGCTTCGACGGCGGCGCATCGCTTGATCCACAATTATTATCTGGCTTGGACGCAGGATCACTGGATCCGTTATCCGTAAATCCCCTTAGCAGCAATCTTGCTGTGTCACAAGACCAAATGGCTGCCACTATGCAGTCCCACACCCCCACACCACCTCACAACTTGTACCCAGACATGACGCGGCGACAATCTGGAAGTCCTAGCCCGCATGCGACACCAGGATTTGCGCAAAACGGTTTCCAGCAGCAGATGGGCCGACCGCGCAATGTTTCCGAGTCGCTCGACCCGGCCAGTGCAATGTTTCCGCAAGGTCAGAACGAGTGGCCCTCGCGCGCATATGGTGGCCACAGACGGCAACACTCGGATAACATCTCTGAGCTGTCGTCACATTCGGCGCAAGCATCACCATACCTGGCAACTCTGGACAGCTTCGATCAGAACCCTACCACCCCACCAACGATGCACCCGGCTCAGGATGCAGTGTTCAATGGCGATCTCGGCTTGCAGGGCTTCTCTATCAGCGAGGGCCAGATGCAGCAGCCTTATATCAGCCCCAACCACAGTGGATATCCTTCTCCACAACCACAAATCCAGCAACTACCACCTTTCACGGCCGACAACCATTACGGTCTTGCAGCAACAATGAATGGTCAATTCACTCAGCAGGCGAATGGTCTCGATCTATTCCCAAATGTGGCGCAAGATCCCTTTCCAGCTCTCAACCATACAAGTCCTGGCGAAGGCGCGGCTGACCAAATGAGCCCGCCTGAGATCAATATTGACTATGCGCCACCAACGAGGAATCCCATGGAGAATATGCGAGCTGGTACTCATGCAGACGATACTTTGAGTCCGCCTCTACGAAGTCAAAGTCGCAATAGGATGCGCGCGAAGTCGGACTCACACGCTGGCTCCCGGCCGACGTCACCTTTCATGCCTGGTCGGGTGAGATCACCGTCTCTGCAACCACAAACTTCGGACCCCGGCGAGTTATTGGCACCCATCAACGACAGGAAGAACTCACGGTCACCATCCCCTGGTCGTGGTCGTGCCGGGTCACATGGATCGCGCCAAAGAAGTACTAGTCATGCTTCCGACCAACGCGACTACATTCTTGACCTAGCCGACCCCGACCGCTCGCCCTCCAACGGCGCAGACAAGGGCCGCATACAGAAACACCCAGCTACCTTCCAATGCCATCTCTGCCCCAAACGCTTCACACGAGCCTACAACTTGCGGTCTCACTTGCGCACACACACCGACGAGCGGCCCTTCGTCTGCACAGTCTGCGGCAAAGCCTTCGCCCGACAACACGACCGCAAACGTCACGAGGGTCTGCATTCGGGCGAGAAGAAGTTCGTCTGCAAGGGTAACCTCACGAGCGGCGCACACTGGGGTTGTGGGCGGCGATTCGCTCGCGCAGATGCATTGGGCAGACATTTCCGATCAGAAGCCGGACGCGTATGCATCAAGCCCCTCCTCGACGAAGAAGCGGCAGAGCGCCAACGAGCATGGATGGAAGAACAACAACAGGCGCAAGTCGCCGCCGGTCTCGTCGCTCCACAACCCATGCTCGACCAACCGCACATGGATCTCAATAATTTCCTCCCGGCGGCATTACTGCAGCAGTATCCTGCCTTAGCCGGGATCGACTGGAGTTCCGTGCCTCAGGACCCACCGATCGATGAGGAGTACTCTGGCCGCAGCTCCTTTGACGCTGGGGCTAGTAGCGGTGGCGAGTATTATGACGACGGCAGCGAGAATGAAATGGGCGGGTATCCGGACCCGGGGATGACGGGGTTGAATAATATTAACACGATGACTACGATGAGTATTATGAATGGGTTTGGGGTGAACATGGGACAGGGGCAGAGGCAGGCGCAGGGTGGTGCTCAGCAGCAGCAGCATCAGGGGTTTGGTGGTGGTGGGGGGATGTATCATAACCAGGCCGGGGATTACTTGAGTGATTTTGAGGGGAGATGATGATGATGAGGTTGGTTGGCGCTTGGAGGCTGAGCGTTGAGCTTCTGTTGCTGTTGGGTTGATGATTGCTTGTTATGATACCATATATCCCTTTTACTTTTTGGCTATGGAGTGCAATATTGGCATATATGGGGTTGAATATAGATTTACGATGATGCCACTTCTACCCACTTTTGATGGCTTTACCCCATGGCACTTTCATGACTTCCTCACTTGTCCGTAGGTTCAGTCATGATTGCGAGTGTCTAGCAGGAGTGAAAGCTCCATGGAGGCGTTTTCTAAGCGCGACCGCATCGGGCCAAGCTCGGAACGTCATCGCACTGAGCAGTTCTGGGTCGTGGCAGTCTTTGCTTAGCACATCCATACACGCGACACAACGCAGCCTCTTCTGACTTACTCCCTACCCAATATTGAATTCAGATCCCCTCCGCCTCCATACGACTGATACGACGTGCACACTCACGGTCGAGTAAACGAACTCTCCTGTACAGCAACAGTCACCCAGCCGCCCTCGCCTTCCAGACTCTGCCCCGACCCCACCTTTTCCAACCATCCTCCGTACATTCCACCTGCACACGGAAGAAGGGAGACATTGTTGCTTGCTCGCTCGGCTTTGAGCACTCGGTCACAGTATGGGTCAGACACTGTCGGAGCCCGTGGTGGACAAGGTAAGCACATTACACCCCTCGTCGCCGCCGTGGAAGGAGAAGGAACCATGACGACTTCTGCGAGCCCCACTTTATACCGTACAGATAGATATGGGCATATACACCCGAAGACTGGGAGAAAGCGGCGGGAACAGACACCAGTGGCTTCACTGGCACTCGAAGAAGCTCATGACTGCGGTCACTCGGAAGAAGATATACTGACACAAAACCCTTCGCCGCACAGCACTCCTCCTCCGGCCAAGATGACCGCTGCATCTACGGCGTCAGCGCCATGCAAGGCTGGCGAATTAACATGGAAGACGCGCACAGCACCATCCTCGACCTCAAGAGCCCGGCCGAAGGCGGCAGCAGCGAAGGCAAAGCAGCAGACGCGGACTCCAAACCCACAGAGTCGGACGTGCGGATAACGTATTTCGGCGTGTATGACGGGCACGGCGGCGATAAAGTGGCGCTATATACGGGCGAGCATCTGCATGATATTATTGCCAAGCAGGAGGCGTTTAAGAAGAAGGATTTTGAGCAGGCGTTGAAGGATGGATTTTTGGCGATTGATCGCGCGATTCTGAGTGGTGAGTTTGCTGTGCACTTATCGGGGCGTTGAGGAGGGGGGTGTAGTACTTTGAGTGGCGGATATGCTAACGTGATGTCTGTGTAGATCCCAAGTACGAGGAGGAGGTCTCTGGCTGCACGTCCACGGTCGGCATTATGACCAAGGAGAAGATCTATGTGGTACGTCATTGCAAAGACATGACCTGTTGACATCTATACTAATGTTTACAGGGCAACGCTGGTGATTCACGAACCGTGCTCGGCATCAAAGGCCGCGCCAAGCCACTCTCCTTCGACCACAAACCTCAAAACGAGGGCGAGAAGGCTCGTATCTGCGCTGCTGGCGGTTTCGTCGACTTCGGCCGAGTCAATGGCAATCTTGCACTGAGTCGTGCTATTGGCGATTTTGAGTTCAAGAAGAGCGCCGACCTTCCACCGGAGCAGCAGATTGTCACTGCCTTCCCGGAAGTTACCGTACACGAATTCGGCGAAGACGACGAGTTTGTCGTTTTTGCCTGCGATGGTAAGTTTACATTGAGTGCTCGGTCCTGGCGCACAAGCTGACAAGAATCCAGGTATCTGGGATTGCCAATCTTCACAAGCGGTCGTCGAGTTTGTGCGAAGAGGTATTGCCGCCAAGCAAGACCTTGAAGCTATCTGCGAGAACATGATGGACAACTGCTTAGCTAGTAACAGCGAGACGGGTGGTGTGGGCTGTGACAACATGACCATGGTCATTGTTGGTCTCCTACAAGGCAAGACGAAGGAGCAGTGGTACGACATGGTGGCCGAAAGGGTCTCGAACGGCGATGGGCCTTGTGCACCTCCTGAGTACGGCAAGTCTTGATCCCTCGCTCTGCCTGCTCTGCACTTGCTTGCTCTGCCTTTTGTTACTTGACTTCAATCGACCTCGACCTGCGGCAGCACTTCTAAATCTCATCTACTAACACATCCTCCTAGCCGAGTTTAGAGGACCAGGCCGACACCACAACTTCGATGATTCGCCTTCAGACGACTACGACATGGACATGGATCAACGAACACGCATGCTAGGCAGAGGTAACGGTGGCCGCATCATCTTGCTTGGCGACGGCACTGAGATTCATACAGGTGGTCCCGACGATGACGGCGACGTGGACATGGCTGATCGCGGCGAGGCGGAGGAGTTGGAGGATAGTGATTTATCTGAGCAGGTGAGGAAAGGCCAGCAGCAAGCTAGTAGTGAAGGTGGGAAGGGCGAGGATGGGCAGAAGGTGGAGGGTAGCAGTAGTGGTGGGCCGGCGATGCACTCGGTGGAGGAGGTCAAGAGCCCGATGTCGCCGCCTCAGGGGCAGCAACAGCAGCAGTCGACTTCTACCTCGAGCACCTCGGCATCGTCTGGTACTACAGGCGGCACGTCTTCGGAAGGTCCTGCTGATGAGCCGAAAATGTCTGTGCCGGTTGACGGCGTGGATAACAAGAAGCTGCATGAGGAGGCTGCTGCCTCTTCTGCATCCAAGTGAGCGGCGCTATCCTATACGGCAGAATCTCTTTGTGCATGTAGCAGCGAGCGAGCGAGGTGGGGGCCTGTAGCTGCAGCTATCAGGCACGCAGAACAGGCAGGCAGACAGCAGTAAATGATACCCTTGTGCGTATACTGTAGCGGTAACCAAGGTTTTCCTTTATTCTACAGACATGCTTTTCTGGTCGTCGGGATATCCGGTCTTGGCCATAGTGATAAGTGGTAGCACTCGCATCGTGCTACTGAAATCCTGCATTTGTGCGTACTTCCCATGACGTCGCCCGCAAGCCGAAACAGGAATACTGTCACATGCCAACCGATAAGTTCTTTGCAAAGGATTGGAAAGTTGGTATCTTGCACTTATCTTCCATCGAGATATGTTGCTGACAACGTCACTTTGACGAAACGAGACGAGAGCCCTGTTCCACTTCCAATTGACTTTCTGCGATCTTGCGGCTCGCCGCGGGAAAGAAGGCACGCTTTGACCTTCGCTCGAACTCCCAATCTCCACCGGTCCCCCGGCTCTCTGCGTCCAGGTTTCCAAGGTTGGTGAATGGGCTGACAGCTGATCATCGAGCCTTCTTCAATCGTTGCTCGGAACTTGCAATCCGGTTGTTGTTCTAGACAGTATCACGACCACAAGATATGCCCCCCAAACGCAAAAGAGCCGGCACCGCGTCCAAGGACGCTGCACCGGACAGCACACACGAGGGTACTGTCAATACCACGCCAGATGGAAAGGCCACTGACACGGCACAAGAAGTCACGCCTGTCGTCGACTCACCAGCCAAACGCACCCGCTCTGCTCAAAACGGAGATGCTCCTCCAGCTAAGCGATCGAAGGATGCGACTGGCCGACCGAGAGCCGCGAGCAAAGTGGAAATGCCGGCCAATGGTGCAGCGGAGGGCGCTGGCGAGAATGGCGAGGCAGGACAGATGAGGATGCCTCCTCCGCCTCCAGCTGGTGCGGTGGATCCTGTTGGCTACAAGACTAATCCGCCTCCTAAAGACAGAGCTGTACGCGTCTATGCGGATGGTGTGTTTGATATGTTCCATCTGGGTCACATGCGTGTGCTTCAGCAGGCGAAGACGGCGTTTCCGGATACCTATTTGATCGTGGGTGTGACGGGTGATGCTGAGACGCATAAGAGGAAGGGTCTCACCGTCATGTCTGGCAAGGAGCGTGCGGAGTCACTCAGGCATTGCAGATGGGTGGATGAAGTGGTTGAGGATTGTCCTTGGATCATCAATATGGGGTTTTTGGAAGAACACGAAATCGACTACGTAGCCCACGACGATCTCCCCTACGGCGCGAGCGAAGGCGACGACATCTACAAGCCGATAAAGGAAAAGGGCATGTTCCTCGTCACGCAACGCACCGAAGGCGTGAGCACCACCGGCATCATCACCAAGATCGTCCGCGACTACGAACAATACGTGTCTCGACAACTGAAGCGTGGAACCAGGAGACAAGAGCTCAATATTTCCTGGCTGAAGAAGAATGAGCTGGATATCAAGCGGAATATCTTCGAGCTGAGGGATTCTATTAGGCAGAACTGGACGACTACGGGCCAGGAGTTGAGTCGAGAGTTGAAGCAGTTCTGGCAACCGGGTGGTAGTAGGCCTGCTAGCCCGGCTGCGTCTCTCCGGAATGGCACACCGGGTCGTGCGAGCAGTGCGCGGAGTCCGCTGGGTACGGGCAATGGTGGCTCAGTCACGCCTCAGCGTGGTGAGCCCAAGGCTAATACTATGGACTTCGCGGCTGGGTATGCTATGGGACTTATCGGGGGTGTCAAGGGGTGGATGGAGGGTGGGAGTCGGAGACGGAACTTGTCGGATAGCAGGGCTCCTAGTCAGAGTGGGAGTGAGGGTGAGGAGGAGGATGGGGGAAGGAGTCCTCTGGTTGCTGAGGCTAGTCGGGGGAGGGCGATGGGGAAGAAGGGTGAGGATGGTAGTGGGCACTTGGCTGTTGAGATGGAGATGTAGTTTGGGTTGCAGGGGAAGGAAAGGATGTAGTTGTTATGCATAGATTGCTTGAACAGAATGTTCGTGAATGTTGTCAAGGTGAGTGCTGGGACGGGACTTGTCTAGATCGGTGGGTGGCGAGGAGCAAGGTTTTGTTTGTGTCTCGTTGCCACGACCTGGATGCAACGTCCCATGGACGTTGGCGGTTGTGCTCATAGAAAGTCTGGATCCGCGAGACTGTATCATACTGTAATCCAGAACAGATTGTGCTTCGTACCGATATCTGCTCACGTCTGTGTCACCACTCAACTTTGGCAGCATTATACGTGTTAAATGCCCTGGGCGAAGCGTTGTGAAGATCAGCGAGGGCCTCCAACCTGGCATACGAGTCTTGTGGTATGAAGCAGATGTCAGGATGTGCCTACTATCTACCCCAGCAACATATGCTTGAGTCGGCAGACACCCATACTCGCAATTAATTGTGCAGTCATTATTGTTACATATTACGGCACTGCATCATGTTTATTATATACCGGCATAGAGCCCTTCACTCCTTTTGCCGTTGTAATGTCCGAGTCCCAGTGGCGATCAGCATGCACGGTATTTTCGTCCCACGGAATCCTGCGGCCAGCTGAGTAGACATGCAAAGCGACGCTAAGAAACACAGCGAGAGTCCGAGGTGATTCGATCCAGTGGTCGCCTTTATGCAGTCTCGGGGCACTGCTCGTAAGAAGCATGTCGGTCCATGGACGACGGTTAATGAATTGTGGTACGGCCATCGTTTCGAAGAGTGATGTCCAAGGTTCATGCAACCTCGTTTGATCTTTCTGCGGCCCGTTGTTCTAGCGGCGTTGCCACAGCCAAAGTTTCTGTTCTTTGCGACGAGGATCATAATTTGAGTAAAGCTTGGCCGCATAAAACACGACTCCATGCTTCGTCATCCCACTCACACCGTCTTGACGCTGAGTGTATGGCTCGCCGCTGGCCGAAGAGACTTTGCACCTGCACCACCGAGAATAATTGGCGCTGCACTGCGCCATCCTCGCATCATCACTACTCTCTTCAGTGTTTTCACATCTCCACAGCCGTGATGAAGCTGCATGTCGCCGCTGGCTTTGCTGGAAGCTTTGAGCGCCATCCCCTGGGACGTGCAGGACACCCAGGCTTTTGACTTAATGAGCGGCCATGTGTCGGACGGGGTAGCGACAACGGTCGGTCATGTTGCATGTCGCCTCCCTCCTTTTGTAGTAAAAATAATACCTGTGTGTCTGCAGCGCTGGCAAGAGCCGAGAATGGTGCTGCTACCCTCTCTGACTGTACTCTACCATGCTCGCTGCGCAAGCGTGCATACCCGTCCACGACTACCCTTACATACACTTCTCGACCACCCGAGACTCGACCGGACCTGGGCGGAAGTGAACACACTTGCCTTTCCTGACACTCTCTCTCTCTGACCTCACTTCACAAACGTTCATATTGTAATTAGACAGGTACTCTCAGCTTTGACACACCACGCTTGGTCGCAGGCGCAACGACCATTACTGTGTCAGACATTCTTTCCCAAGCAACGAGAACAGTTTCCTTTGTGGTTGGCGGCGGCCGTCTTTCAACATTCCATCCTTCAGCAACAGCGAGCACTCCTTGCTATACGCTTTCAGCAATTTTCGTCACTCAAAGGCACGCCGGATTTTCTTCTTGCTTACGCATACCATCGGGAGGGAATTGGCAAAACCATAGTGGCTCGACCGCCGCTCGCAGGTGAGTAACAATGGCATGAGCCTTCATTGCCCGCTTTGGGGTTCGACAACATGACGCTGTACACTGTGCCAAACCTGAAAAGCGACCTCGAGCTACAACATCTTCATTATCCTCATCGTCGCGGGTGGGTGCACTGTGTAGGAGTGGCGCTGACATGCGTCGCAGCAGCAGGATCTCGTGACTAGAAGCATCGACAGACCTTGAGCATTAGTGAGGCGTCTGGCGTCGTTCACTACTCAGCAAACCTATCCCGGGCTCAACAACACCAGGCATGAGATACTCCTAGGTATTTCACACGTGCGGAAGGTATCACGTTTTCTGGTTCGGCTATAGCAGCCTAATTGCTCCCTCGACACATGGATCCAAATATGCCTGGACCATCAGGTCACCAGTTGCCAAGGCGCTCATCGACGGCGACGGCATGCTCACCCAATGCACCACACGCCCACTCGACCACGCTCAGCCGCGGCGAGAGCAGTCCCATCATGCACCGCAAGACCCGCTCCCAGCCAGTGTCAGCGGATCGTGAGTCACTAGAGCCAGAGACAACAAGTCATGACAGCGCATCTATGGCATCGACATCGCCAGCGACTACTTCATACGAAAGCGCATCACCGGCCTTATCTTGCAGTTCTCCTGCCATGTCCGACCAGGAACTCATCTACGAGATCTTCGACTATATCCTTGAGAATATGGAACCTAACGGGGCGGATATCTCACACTTCTACGAGGTCGCGACAAAGCAGCCTCCTATCACACCGGAGTCGTTAGCAGAGCTGGATATGCCGCGAATCATCAATAACCCAAAGCTACGCCATGATGTCAATTTCGACCGCGAGCTGCACTTTCGACCCAATCTGGAAGGGTCGAAGGGCAAGCAGAAGTTGAGGTCTGCCGATCAGTACTGGCAAGCTCTAGAAGGCGAGCTCTTCATGTACGGCTTCGCAGCTGTTCGAAAGCAGACTGCTGCGTATCCCGCAGCCCAAGCACACTGGGAGCGCGTACTTCGAGGAACGCAAAGACGACTACGGCAGATCTTTGAAGCAATCCGCGATATTCTCAGCACCCTGGTCCCAGATCATGAGCAAAAGCGAATCCGTGCTCGATTGGACGTAGATCTGATCATGCAGCAGATCACGAACGGCGTTTGCGATCTGATCGATCTGAGTACGTGGCTTGCTACGGTCGTGAAGAAGCACTGTGCACCGATGCGCGATGAGCTTGTGGACGCCATGTCGATGGACATTCAACGCGGTGCGCTGGAGAATCGTCACGACAAGCTCGTGAACGGACTACGTCAATTGCTGAACATTCTCGAGGCGATGAAGCTCGATGTAGCAAACCACCAGATTCGGCATATGCGTCCTTTGCTGGTTGATGATACTGTCAACTTCCAGCGTAGGTACAATGCTCATCGGATCTCTTTGGGCAAGATCGAGGTGCGCAAGTGTCAAAAGTGGTTTGACGAGGAGATGGAAGGTCTCACTGCGCGAGCAATTGAGCTTGGTACGCCGCAGCCGACAACACTAGATGCGCTCTCATCTGCACTACTGCGAGATCTGCTCTTCAACGAAGCAACACCCTGCCCGCCATCATTCTACCTCGACTATGACCGCCTTCGCATCATTCGCAACGACATCCGCAGCACAGTCAGCCACGAGATCTGCCGAGCCACCCTTGCTGAACTCACACCACCATGGGTCTCACCCGCTGAACTCCTAAAAGCGCAAGGTGCACTCCAATGCGCCGTCTCCGCCATCGTAGGCATGTCGAGTCGCTTCACCGAACGCGTCGAGAATATCGCCGTGGAGATTGTGCGATTCTTGCTCGTACTCGAAGGCCGCTACCCACCTTTTGACGGCACGCTGCTAGGCATGGTAGAGCAGAGACTGGCGCAGGCTCTTCAGCCGACTTCTCAGGCCTTCGACAAGCTTGCTAGGGACACTTGTGATAGGCTATTGCCGAAGCTGAAGGTCTGCGTGGATGCGCATATCCGCATGTCGGCCTTGGATCTGCAGGATGCACTCGTATCGACGATCATGCCTGCGCTTTCACCTTCGCCCTTTGGCTTCGGTGCTGTGTTGACACCGCCTGCGGGCATGGTGAAACAGTATGATCCTGATGAGGATATTGTGAGGCGCATGACACATATCATCTGCTTGCATTGGCAAGTCTGGGCCGATCTGGTCTATCTTGCGCCGAAGGTGGGTGAGGCAGATACTAGTGCTTCAGCCTCTCTTACACCCAGCCCAACGATACCGATTGCGCAGGCTGTCTATGCGCCGGGTAAGAAGTGGTTGCCTGTGAGTGTCACTGTCACCGATGTCCCAAGCGGTATGCCCACACCAGCTTCGACACCAAAGCCAGCCGCTGATGCGGACATCCCGAGAGGCACAGAGGGTGCCGATCCAGAGGCTGGCGATGCGACACAACAGGAATCGGAGTCACTGGACGCACATCAGCATCCGACTACTTAAGCGCGACTTCATACTTACAGGAGTCATACTGTCCCTGTTTCGAGACAAGACCTTGTCCAGGCAGGAGTCTTGAACTGTCTACTAGCACTCACATGCCAAGCGGACTCACACACAGGTCTCCACCTTGACCACTCTACAACCAAACGACATCGGTCACCCCGATCTTCTTTGTACAATACTTTTTCCATAACCAGATTGATTGAACTAGCACAGCGTTGGGTGGCTTTCTACCAAGCATTGGCGGCAATGGGCGTCAGCGAGCGTTGTTGGGGCATGGTAATATGGAGTTATGGATATGGGCATTTTGTTGGCGTGGGCATTATCGGTTGGTTTGCGACAGATATACCCACAGTGTTGGCTGGTTGTGCTTTGATGGTGCTGTATGGTACTCTATTATGATGCCTACTGGGAGTGCTCAGCCGTGAGGGCGACGAGTAGGTAGCAAATGACTTTATAATATCCCAACCATGATCTCTGTTACTTTGTACAGTGGTAATTCTTGTTCTTCTTGTGGTGGCATTGTGACGCATCCCACATCATTACGTCAATCTTGATATTTTGTCCTCAACTTCAAGATCAGTATTGGTCACAAGTTCAACATCTTCACCACAGTACAACGTACATCATTGGGCAACCATGCCCACTACTCTCACTTTTCTCGCCACATGCACTCCGCCCTGTAACACTCGGACTTGGCAAAGCACCCCTCATCCCCATCTACCCATTGTCGCGACTGCATGCTCAGACAAGACTGTGCGGATCTACTCATTACAGAACTTCCAACAACTATCTACAATTTCTGGAGGACATAAGCGGTCGATAAGGAGTTGTGCGTGGAAGCCCAATAGTCTCGGCGAGAGTGTTCTCGCGACTGGGAGTTTCGACAGCAGCGCTGGAATATGGAGGCGATGGGAGGGTGAGAATGCTGCTGGGACGGGGAAGGGACAGGAAGTAGACTTCACGGCTGGACTATCGGGTGGGAACGGTGCTCAGGATGACGAGGACGACGACGAGTGGAGGTTTGCTGTTGTTCTCGATGGTCACGATTCAGAGATCAAGAGTCTAGCTTTTGCACCAACAGCACCTCTTCTGGCCACATGCAGCAGAGACAAGAGTGTATGGATATGGGAAGAACTAGAGGACGACAACTTCGAGACTGTCGCTGTGCTGCAGGAGCACGAAGGAGATGTAAAGTGTGTGGCTTGGCATCCTAAGGAGGAATTACTGGCGAGTGCGAGTTACGATGACAATATCAGGTTATGGAGAGAGGATGTGGACGACTGGGCATGCTGTGCTCTGATGACAGGGCATGAGGGCACGGTGTGGTGGGTGGAGTTTGAGGACGCCAACGGCATCTACACTCTTGGGTCGCAAGAAAATCTGAACGAGGAGCAACAAGCTTATGTGGCTACGAGACTGGAGGCGGGACCACGACTGATCTCCTGCTCAGATGATACGACAATCAGGATATGGAGGAAGGCTTCCAAGAATAAGCCTGCAGCTAGTGGAGCGAGGATGCCGAGTATTTGGAAGAATAGAGATTTCGAGGAGGAATGGCTAGAGGAGGCAAGGCTGCCGCAGGTTCATGAAAGGCCCGTGTACAACGTTTCGTGGAGCCGGAAGACGGGAAGGGTGGTTAGCACGGGCAGTGATGGCAAGATTGTTGTTTACGAGGAGAGGTGGCGAAAGGATGGTGCTGAGAAGAATGAGGACGTTGTGATGGCTGAGGGCACGTCTGCATCGGAGTCGTCAAAATCTGTCACGGAAGAAGTCAACGGACAGGATGGTCATCGAAATGCAACAGAATGGATAGTGGTGGCAGAAGCAGAGAATGCGCACGATGTGTTCGAAGTTAATCACGTTGTGTGGGCGCCAAGAGCAGACAAGGGTAAGACTACGGACGACGAAGAAGTCATCATCAGCACGGGGGACGATGGCGAAGTGAAGATCTGGACGTTGTCGGATTGATTTGGGGCTTCAATGAACACGGCCATCCTTTACTTTGACCGTGTAGCAGAATACAACTCCTCCGACGCTCTGAGTACGGCACAACAGACGGTGGCGCTTCGAATTGCTGTCGCATTCGTGTACTGTCATCCTATGAGCGCTCTTTCACCTGCCGTGTTCGAGCACCCGGCCAAGATCATGCCCATCGCTTGTCGATAGCCACCAAGATAGGCCTCTGCGCCTCGACAAGGCTGCGCACGCGTGACCAGTCCAGATCTCGCAGCTCTTTCACTTGCTGAAACAACATGGAAAGCACTAGCTTCAGCTTCTCGCCGTGTCCGTCAGACCAGATCGCGGTCATTTTGAGACGCAACAGTACAGCACCGCTATGGTACCATTGGAGCCACTGCATCAGATTTGACCAATGTGGCTGCGGAGAGCCCACCAATATAACGGTGTACGTCAAGACACACCTCTTTTTTGTCAATCCTCTCAGTGGGGCGAGTAGTTTTTGGATTGGACTGATATCGTAGCTGGATACCGGACATGTGAAGCTTTTGCCGCCATAGTATAGTTTAGACGCCTTTTCCCGAAAGGTGTGACAGGTCGAGAGTAGTGCCGGTCTCGCGTAGCCATGGCCAGTGATGGTGATTTCGTCGGCATGCATGACCGTAAGGTGGTAGATCATGTTGCGGAGCTCTCGTGGAAGGTCCAGAAGCCGAGATGTACTTCTCGCGATGTGGCGCCACGTTGGCGGTGGTAGCGGAAATCGCGACCCGGTACACTGAGGTCGAGTGGAAAGGGGATGCTGCGAAGCAAAGTTGATGTTCGTGGAGGAACGAGCATGACCCGCAAATTGAGATTAAGAGCAGTCGCTGCTTACATTCGAGTCCATTCACCTAGCCCGGCTAAGCTGATGTACGTTCACATAAGCGATGGAACAAGAACCTTGCTGACCCGCAACGTTGACGTAAGAACTGAACGACACCGGGCATGCCAGCTGTGCGCATTTTCACGATGTGAATCAGCCGACACGATCCATCGCAAGCTGTCAGCTCCCTATCCATACCCATAGCTTGTGCTCGGTCCATGATGACAACCATGCCTCGATGTTTCATTTCCACAAACGATCGAGGTTTTCCAGCAATGGTTTCTGCGCCTTAACAACCTCCCTCACAACTTCCCAAGGCACCTCACGTAATTCGCAGACCTGAGAAAATAGCCCAGTCACAGCAAGGATCTTAGGACCCGCCAACGTAGGATCCTCCAAATGAGTCTGCGTCATGATATGTTCGCTCTCGTGGCTTTCCTTGAGCTAGGCTAGTAGATGCGGCCAATTCGGCGTTGCCGCTCCCATTCTGTACTCGATATGTATGTCGCATTGATACTCGATCGTCGTTGGCATTTGCGCGACGAACTTTTGGAGCGGCCCGTTACTGTAGTCTACGACGTCGAATGCGAAGCGTTTGCCCCTGTAGTACGTAGCGAGGGCCTCATCCTGAATGCCTCGACAGGTCGATAGGAGGGCTGGTCTAGTGTAGCCAGCTTTGGTGATGGTGATGCGCTCAGTTTCCATCACCACGAATGAGTAGATCTGATCCCGCAGGCCCGCAGGCAACGAGATGGCATCTTGACTTTGCAACCGGGGGCCCCTGTCTAAGTGATTGCAGTTCATGTTCAATGGCTGCACTTTCGAAGGTCTCCGCTGTCCTCGACATATCTCGACCTTTGTGATGGGTCCGTGTGAAGAGGCGCATGTCGGTGGTCAGTGAGCAATGGAATGCACACTTTCCGAACTGTCAATCCAGGTATACAACAGCAAGCGGATGCGAGATGCTCAAGCTCATGGTCGAGAGCAGGCATTTACACTCCACGAACTTGTCAACTGAAGTCAACAGCTTGTAGCTTGTATCTATAAATGACTGGTCGACGTCTGGAACTACCGTATAGTAAGCACGCACAGCGAACAAGCACTATCTACACGTTCATTACCATCGTCATAAGTGCATTTTGTCTGCTGATTCGAGATTCTCATATGGAAGATGCAAACGCCATGCTCCGTGTACTCGCACGGCGCCAGGCTCGATAAGACGATTTCCTCTTAAGCTTTGTGAGTTCAGCTCTGTGTGCACCGGCCCAATAGTGCACCAGCAATTTGCTGGTTTTTGGCTCTGGAGTCATCTAAAATCAGTGTCTATGTTATCTGACAAGAGCCGTGGCAAAGTCTCTTTGGCGTGTGAAAGCCTCGGAAGATCCGTGCGTCATTTCTCCGGCACATAGGGCTGAACCTCCGAGCTCGACGTAGAGAAGAGGAGTCTGAACCGCAGCATTCCGTCGTGAGGATGCTTGGCTATATGAGGAGAAGTCGTGGCAGTAAAGTCTATATCATGTCGAAGGATTCCTCCTCTACGCTTTGCCAATCTTGGGTGATGCCATAACGGGCCCACAGTCACTTCACCCGCCTTGACCCTCCGCCATTGAGTTATTTCACCGAGCTGCTGCCGACGAAAGATCATCGGGTGGTGGAGCTGCAGTTCGAGGACGATCGACGACTGACCCACAGGGCCGTAAGTCGGTCTTTATTATTGAATAGGTTCGGTCTCGAGCTGCCTCTTGCCCCCGACAACTCATGGCTGGTCGCACTATTGGTAGTCGACTGCTTCGAGCAGCAGGCTATGCCTCTGTCGTTGGTGTAGCCGGTGCTGGAGGAGTCTACTTCATCTATCGCCCGCGAGACATTCCTGGCACAGAAGCTGCGTCTGTGCCTCCTCCTACTTACGGCGAAGGAGGAGTCTACCGGGCACAGCATTTCCCAAGAGAGAAGAGCAGAGCAGAGCAGATCGCCGATCTGAAGGCCAGTGCTGGTACAGCATTCAAGCAAGCTGCAAACAAGGTCTCAAATGCTATAGCTGGTACTGAGCAGCAAGATGAGAACGACGATAATGCCTATGACTTGCTCATCATTGGTGGCGGAGCTACAGGAACTGGTGTCGCTCTCGACGCAGCATCAAGAGGCTTGAAAGTCGCACTAGTCGAACGAGACGACTTCGCGGCAGGAACCAGCAGTAAGAGCACGAAGCTCGTCCATGGTGGTGTACGATACTTGGAAAAGGCTGTGTGGCAACTCGACTACAACCAATACAAGCTGGTCAGAGAAGCCCTCCGCGAACGCAGATACTTCCTTGACACAGCACCGCATCTCTCATCATGGCTCCCAATCATGATTCCTGTCCAGAAATGGTGGCAGGCACCTTACTTCTGGGCTGGAACCAAATTCTACGACTTCCTCGCTGGCTCCGAGAATATCGAATCATCTTACTTCCTCACTCGCAGCAAGGCTCTTGATGCCTTTCCTATGTTGAAGAAGGAGGGGTTGTTTGGTGCTTTGGTATACTATGATGGTGCACACAACGATTCTCGCATGAATACTTCGATTGCCATGACTGCTGCGCTCTACGGCGCCACTATTGTTAACCATGCTGAAGTCACTGCTCTGGAAAAGGATGCCAATGGCAAGCTCTGCGGTGCCACGGTCAGTGACAAGATTGCAGAAGCCAATGGCGGCAAAGATGAATTCAAAATCAGGGCCAAGGGAGTCATCAATGCTACTGGACCATTCACTGATGGCATTCGCAAGCTCGACGACCCCAGCGTGCAAGAGATTGTTGCTCCCAGCTCTGGCGTCCATGTCATCCTACCCGGCTACTACTCTCCCTCGGATATGGGCTTGATTGATCCCAATACCTCCGACGGCCGTGTCATCTTCTTCCTCCCTTGGGAGGGTAACACCATCGCTGGTACGACCGATGCACCTTGCGATATTGCCCAGAATCCCATCGCTGGCGAAGAAGAAATCAACTGGATCCTCAGCGAGGTGAAAAACTATCTCCAACCCGATATTAAAGTCCGCCGCGGCGACGTCCTAGCCGCTTGGTCCGGTATCCGTCCCCTCGTCCGGGACCCCAAGAAATCCAAATCCGAGGGTCTTGTCCGTAATCATCTCGTCACCACTTCACCATCAGGTCTTGTCACGATATCAGGTGGTAAATGGACGACCTACCGCCAAATGGCCGAAGAAGCCGTCGACGAAGCGCTCAAGGTCTTCCCCACTATTAAAACAAAACCTGTCCCTGCTCCACCGCTCGTAAGCGGCGTAGACGGATTCCGCGAAGATATAGTCCTTGATGGAACCTGCAAAACGCACAATGTGCGTCTCATAGGCGCCCATGGCTACAGTAAGACCCTCTTCATCAACTTGGTCCAACATTTCGGCATCGATACAGAAGTAGCGAAACATCTCTGCTCATCCTACGGTGATCGCGCTTGGACTGTGGCTTCCTTGTGCGAACCTACGGAACAACGGTTTCCCGTTCGCGGTAAGCGTATTTCGGAACTCTATCCTTACGTCGATGGTGAAGTGCGGTATGCTTGCCGCCACGAGTACGCCGAGAACGCTGTTGATGTCTTTGCGAGACGGACACGGCTGGCTTTCTTGAATGCGCAAGCTGCGCTCGAAGCCCTTCCCACGATCTTGGACATCATGACCGAGGAGAAGAAGTGGAGTAAAGCAAGGCAGGACAAGGAGTGGAAGGATGCTATCTCTTTCTTGGGTTCCATGGGGTTACCGAAGGGTAAACTTGGTTTGACTAGGCAGCAGGTGGAGAAGGGTGAAGTGGGAAAGTATGTCGATGAGGAGTACGGGATGTATGCGAGACATGGTGAGTCGCTGCCTGCTTCAAGATTCTATGACTTAAGGTGCAGCTGCTGACTACTCTTCTGTACAGATCGCCCTGAAGAGACATTGGCTTCGGACTCGAATTTCACCTCTGGAACTAACCCGATGATCAGCGATGACTCGCCAGCTAACGCTTAAGCTTGACTATCGGTGTTTGTACATTAGACCAAGTAGTAAAGTATCTGATAGCACCAGTCGGACGTGCGTATGTACATCGAACCTCAGCCCACTGGCATGTTTCGTCATCAGCTCGACGTGGACCAACCAGCTGTCGTCGAGCGTGAATGGTTGTCCGATCGAAGCTTGCTTCTTATTGCTGCTAGCGATTCCCTTGACGTCCTGTTCACACATGCGCGGCAAGTCGAATGCCGCTCCCAATGGAAGTAAGAGAGCGTTTTGACCTGCGAATGTTGCGGGTCCCCATAGTTGGTGTAAGATCATGGATGAAGCACACTGCAGGACTATGACAAAGACTGGAAGATACCTCGTGCCTCTCTCCTTCAGTTCATCTATTACCGTGGTCGATCAGTCGTTCTTGAGTACTATGTGTTCAAGCTCTGTGGCTGGTCACGTGATAGAGGACCCCTGAGTGACACCAGCGCTCAACCACCCCCTCCAGCACAACACCGCGCACAGTTGTACACGAACATACATATGTCATTGATGGAGCTAGATCTTACGACCAACGTCACACTTTCAAAATCTTGATATATGTTGTCGAAAAGGAGTTATAAGCAAAAAAGGTCGAACTTGGCTGTTCGACCTCATTTTCGAGTGCCAAGCAGGGAACAGCCCTTAGCGCCGATGTAGCTGCGGCCTGTCGGGAAAATAGAGCAGCGTTGATCGTATGTACTCCATCGTCAGAGTGCCGTAATCGAAATCCAAGCATGGTCACGTGGAGGAGAAGTCCATAGTGGCACCAAGCTGGAACCACCCCCTCTCGCGCAGCGCACCAACGACATCAACATGTTCGTGTACACGCCAGACCAAGAGCTGATCTGTCTCATCATGGACACGATGTCAGAACTTTGGTACCTCGTGTGTGGCAGGAGTTATGAGCGAAGAAGGTCGAGTTTTCCGACCGTCACCAAAGTTTTAGTGCCAAGAAGGGAGCATCCCTTAGCTGCGGAGGCGGCCGTACGTGTCGACGTCTCACATCAGCGGCTATGACGATAGCATGCAACTGTACTGAGTGAAGGAAGCACATCGATGGCCTATCAAGGTCACTGGCTTGGTGGCAAAGAGGATCGTGGTGCACCGCCTTAGGCAACAAAAGCATGAGGTAATGTTCCGTTTGTTGTACACTGCAGTACTTTAGGTACAATGCTCCCTCGCGTCAATCTCCTCCTGCGTGAAAACCTGCGGAGCGCACCACTTCTCCCTCTTACCCTCACACTTCCCATGCCTCTCCTTCGCCACTCTTAAAGCCGTGATCGCATCTTCGAACTTCTTCTTCCTCTTCCTCTCTTCCAACACTCTTTGCACGAACCACGCTTCCTGCCCCTTTATGCGCTTGACCCTCCTGCCTTCCATCGCGACTTCAAGGTGCTGTTCTAGGACCTTCAAGATCTTGGCGCAGCAGGCATCACTGGAGCACCAATTTTGCTGTTATGAGCTCGTCATGTATCACGATCTTGTACCTTTCGCATGGTGCGCGTTTGCCGCGGTAGGGACCGTCTTTGTCTAGCAGTTGGCTCACGGAGCAGAAGCGTATGATCAGATCTGAACGGTCCTGAGTCGTAATGCAGCACGGATAGTGGAGGCGTTGGCCGTGGCACATTATTTCGTGCCCAAGTTATGATGTTCACGATTGCGAGACATGGTTTGCGCTTTGGATTGTTGGTGGTGCTTGTTGCGGTTCGGCGACCAGAGACAAAGAGCAAGCGTTTCCGGAGACTTGGTATGCCACACAGCCGGTATGGCTTTGTACTCGTCGTAGGGCCTGTATTGATCGGACATTGGGGTCTTCACTGTCAGCGGGCTGTCTGGCAAGTTCGACTGTCGCCAAGGTCTCTAGCCAGATTCAAGTCTCTCTGGAGCCCTGTAGCTTCCAGCCCAGCAAGGTGCTCCACGCTTGATAATGCTCGATGAGTTGATATTGTACCGCCACTCGATCACTCTTTCCTGCTTCAGTCATTCCACTGCCTTTTGACCCTCAATCTTAAGGGCCGCAGGCAAGGCTTGATTGATGGTCTTATGGGATATCTTACAGCCAACCACCGGGTCTGTAACCAACCAACCACTAGACTGGAAAACATGTACAGCAATATGCCTGCGGGAAACCTCATACTCGCAAAGCCAAATGCCATGCTAATGCATAAACCTATCCTCTGAAGGTTCGTAACAGGTGGGAAGATGCCGAGGAAGTTCTTGCGGGCATTGGCGCCATGTTTTGGAGTTGAGAGCACAGCTTGAGCTTCGGTCATCTTCTCAGACTTCGACTCGGTCGGAGCGAGTACGTTCGATTCTCTTGGCAGAGGCGCTTTGGATGTATCGCCTACTGTAGGTCGTAGGATGACGTTCAGCGAGAGAGCAAGCCACATTAGGACTGGAAGCGTGAGCGTGGGGTCGGGAGCACTGAGGTCGGTAATCCAGCCTAGACCTTCACTTTGCATGCTGAGGTCCGTGTAAGGAGCATAGACTAAGTCCGGGGGAGCTGGCGGAGGTAAAGAGGAAAAATCGTAGACCGGGTTGCCATTGCCGTCGAGAGTCATTATTTGTTCCAGCCTCTCGGCCATCAATTCGTCACGCGAGCGTTGGAAAGCAGGATTGGGGTTTAGAGCTGCCATTTCGGCCGATGTCAACATCCCTTGCGCTCTTCCGCTGGTAGTAGTAGCGACACTGTCGCGAATCGCTGTCTCTACCCACTGGAAGGGCGTCAACAGTAATGATAGCAGCCCTTCTCGACTCCCACACTTCATTCTGATTGCCTCAGTCATAGCGATCAACATTGCAAAGTTCGCCAGTTCTCTCAACCTCCTCCCTGAAGCACCGAATTGCTTGCTCAACTGACGCGTAAGCTTGAACGCGGTGCCGAGTTTGAACAAGGAATCCTCCAGTCTCTTTAAACTAGGGGACTTCATCTCTTTGTGCGCCCGTCGACGGTCTGGGTCGTTGCTTGTGAGTATAACATTCGCCGCAATGATGGGTTGGAGGTTCGATTGGATTTGGGTGGCTTTCTGGTTGGGGAGGGTGGTGATATAGTAGGTTATGAGGCCGCGAACGATAATTGCCGAGGTGGGTAAGACAGCATACCATGGGAGACCGGTGGAGTGGAGGGCGTTCAGGAGGTATGTGGGAGGAGCTACAACGATGTCGACTAGCGTCGACTGTCTGGGCCGAGTTGTGGAGAATGATCGTTGGACGGTCGCTGTTCGCAGAGGTGGAGGGAGACGAAGCAGAGACGCACGCATAGCGGACGATGTAAGGACTGTAGCCATGTCGCGCTCCTTCCTCTTCCGTCGAGCTTCACGTGCTAGAGATGGCTGTGTCAGTGAAGTTCAGATTTAGACTCTCATGCGGCTCCGCGAGCTCGAAGGTGGACCCTGGCTTCAGACACGTTTGCGGGAGCAGCCATACTGCTAGCGTGCATCATTACATCGGATGATGGACAGTTTTAGGAAAGAGTCAACAGTCGAAGTGATAGGCAACCGAGACAACTAAGCAGGCAGCATGATCTGCTGGACGGTGATATAAAGCCCCTTAGCTCTGGCAGCACGCTCGTTACCATCACACCAGCCATGGCCCTCGTGTTCGATATCCTGGCACTGGTGCTGGGCGCGGGGATCACAATGGCCGGACTGCCGTACCTATGCCGATTTTTGGGGAGACTGCTGGGCGGGAACATTAAGAGCAGAGCTCAACAACGACGGGAATTGCTCCTCCACCGAGCAGACAAGGAAGACGATGAGCAGAAGCAGAGCAAAGCAGCGTCCTCCACGAATCCATCCTCGTCGACCTCATCCGACGATGACTGGGAGAAGGTCAACGAGGAGCAGGCTTCTGGCACGAAAAATACCGTGGACAACACCTTCACCGGCATAGTTGGCTTCTTCCACCCCTTCTGCAATGCCGGAGGCGGCGGCGAACGTGTCCTTTTCGCCGCCATCCTCGCAACTCAACGCCGCTATCCCAAGGCCCTCTGCCTCGTCTATACCGGCGATCACGACGCCAGCAAAGACCAGATCCTCACCAACGTCCGGAACCGCTTCAATATCCACCTCAACCCTGCTCGTGTCTGCTTCCTGTACCTCAGTACTAGGGACTTTGTGCTAGCGAACAAGTATCCTCACTTCACACTCCTCGGACAGTCCTTGGGGTCATTAGTCTTGGGCTGGGATGCGTTCAACCTGCTCGTACCGGACATCTTGGTGGACACAATGGGGTACGCCTTCGTAACCGCCCTCTCCAGATGGCTCTTTCCCTCAGTACCCACAGGCGCCTATGTCCACTACCCAACCATCTCAACCGACATGCTCAAATCCCTGCACTCGTCAACAACCTCCAACCAAGGCCTAAACGCTGGCTCGGGCTCGGGCGCCAAAGGTCGTGCCAAACAGATTTACTGGGAACTCTTCGCCAAACTCTACAGCTGGATGGGCGGGAATATAGACGTGGTCATGACCAATAGCAGCTGGACTCAAAATCACGTCTCGCAACTCTGGACACCTACGCGGACGAAGAGGCGGAAACGGCATCCGATTTCTGTTGTCTATCCTCCTTGTGCGGTCGAAGAGCTGGTGGCGAAGATACCCGTAGATGTGGAGAGCGAGAGGACACGAACGACAGATCTGCTGTGTATTGCGCAGTTTAGGCCCGAGAAGATGCATGGTATTGTCATCGATGCCTTTCATGCTTTCCTCAAGAACCATTCACATCTGTGGGAGAACACGAAGAGGCGGAAACCGAATCTCATCCTTGTTGGTTCTGTGCGCGATGACCAGGATGAGAAGAGGGTTTACAAGCTTCGATTACAGGCACAGGCGATCAAGGATTCGGTGCAGTTCGTGGTCAATGCCAAGTGGCCGCAGATTCTGGACTTCCTCAAGACTTCCAGCGTAGGTGTTAACGGGATGTGGAATGAGCATTTCGGCATTGGAGTAGTGGAATATCAGGCTGCTGGACTCATTTCTGTGGTCAATGATTCAGGAGGGCCGAAGGTGGACATCGTTGTTCCTGTTGATGGAGGACCCACTGGTATGTCCTTTCGCCCGCTCAAAGATTATTCACGATATGACATACTGACAGCTCGCCTTGCAGGATTCCATGCAACAACGGTAGAAGAATTCGCAAGTGGTTTCGCCAAAGCGATGGAGCTAGACGATGACGAGGCTTTTGCCATGCGCTTACGGGCGAGGAAGAGCAGTTGGCGGTTCTCGGAGCAGGTCTTCAGTGAAGCATGGACCAAGCACCTACAGTTTCTAGTTGAGCTAGCTGGTCCGTCTGATGGTACGGAGAAATGCTGAGTAGAGTATCTGCGATCCATGAGTACACAAGCTACCGGCCTCGAACTTCCTGTCTGCCTCTCTCTTGCATTGTGTCCCCACATCTGTTGCAATGGCGTCTCCGTCCTGCAATACATGAACGATGTGCTCTTGGGCAACCTTGTAGGCCACATCTCTCCTAAAAAATGACCTCCCATTGTCGGTTAGGCCGATATTTGTGCACGATGACGTAGTATGTCGTGGTCGAATGCTCCCATCGGAGCCCTCTTGCGGCATGAGCACATTCGGAAGTATCACCGCATCGTCATAGCACGTACTTCACTCCTATAGCTTCACAAATACCAACGCGGACGTTCAACCCGGGTGATAATCGAAGACTCTCAGTGGCGGCGGCTCTACACATAGCATCGGAAACAATCAACATAGAGTCAGAGCAGAGAGACATATAAGACATCACAGGAAATTGCATCAGTAGAGTTTCATCGCAAGACTCGATCGCTACCTGGCCTCGACACATTTGCAAAAACGACTGCTTTCTCCCATCAACGCAACCATGTCACTACCAAAGACATTCGCACTCCGTACTGCCGATGGCAAGACTATCCAGATCCCTACCGTTGGCTACGGGACCTGGGCCTCAGGCGAGAACAGCTGGGCCAAGGATGCCGTTCTCGAAGCAGTGAAAGCTGGGTACAGACATCTGGATTGTGCATGGATGTATGGCGTCGATGAGTCGATTGGTGAAGCGATCAAGGAGTCTGGTGTGCCACGAGAGGAGATATTTGTGACGAGCAAATGTAAGTCACATCTTACGACCGTCATTGTGATTTTCCTGTTCAGATGCTAATGCGTAGCACAGTCTGGCCCCACTTCGGCCACCCTGACAATGTCGAGCTCTGCCTCGATAAGATCCTCAAGAACATGCAATTAGACTACATCGATCTCTTCCTTGCACACTGGCCATGTGTCTGGAAACCCGCCTCGCGAGAAGCTCTGGAGAAAGCCACATCCTCCCACGATGCTACGCCAACGACTCGTGGCCTTTTGGAGACGGACGAGGGCAAACCCGCCATCGATTGGGAGCACTGCACGACCAACATTGCAGCCCAGAAAGGCCAGAAAGGCTCTTTCGTACCCACATGGGAAGCTCTCCAGGCTTGTGTAACAAAGGGTAAGGCGAAGGCAGTAGGTGTGAGTAACTTCAGCATCACCGACCTAGAGGAAATCTTGCCGCATGAGAATGGGATTCCCGTGTCTTGTAATCAGATCGAAGTCCACCCCTGGCTACCGCAGACGCCTCTAGTCGAGTTTGGGAAGAAACACGGCATTATCACGACTTGCTACTCGCCTTTCGCGGGCCAGAAAGCAGACGGTGCCACTCTGCTCAAGGACACCAAGGTTCTAGAGCTGGCAAAGAAGAACAGTATGGACGTTGGCCAGTTGCTGGGAAGCTGGGCTGTACAGCGTGGGACCATACCCTTGGGCAAGTCGGCTACTCCTTCGAGGATCAAGTCGAATCTTGACGTGAAGAAGCTCAGTGAGGAGGACATGCAAACGCTTGACAGTATGACGTTAGCGGGAGAAGAAGGTAGAACTGTGGATTTCAATGAAGCTTGGGACGTGCCATTGTTCAAGGGCTGAGGAACCTGCTATCGCTCGTGAGGTATCTACAAAAACGCTAGACAGAAACACATATATGTCAAACTTACAACAATGCCTCATCGACAAGCTGTACAAGCGTTCTCGAAACCACATTCGCCCACATCTCCCCACCTCCCGTGTCATTTTGGAAGGTGTACATTGCCCCTTGGTTCTTCACAAAAGCTGCTCCGATTCTGGTGTGGTTGGTCGCCATACGCATCTCGTCGAACTGCTCGAAGTCGCTCCCTGATGGATCGACTAGACCACGGTATATCATACCCGAGGCTTCTTGGAAATGGACGTACTCGGATTGCTGTTCGTCGTTGCATGCGGCTATTGCGGTGCCCGAGGGGATGCTCATATTCTTGAACGTTTCAGGCCCGAGTTCCCATCCGTCATTGTCTGTGAAAGACCACTATTGGCCGGGGTGTTAGCAGCATTCTCACCTTCTCGCCCTACTCTTGGGATTGTCCAGACTTACATAGTTCTGTATAATCTGACCGGTCGTCGAGTTGCGCATATGTACATTCACGTACTGCTCGTCTTGATCGGCATTATCGTATACCACACAAGCAACGCCGCTATTCGCATCGCTCTGGTCGAAATTGTTCATCTCGTTCCAGCCATCGCCAGTGTTATTGAACATGTACGCCACTTCTTGGATAGAGCCCGTCTTGTACTCCATAGTATACCCTGATCGCCTGCATGCCCATCTTGTCCACGCAGGCTGCTAGACCGGTGGTACCTGATGTTGATGCTACATCGCTAGAGACAATAATAGGAGCACCCCAGGCCGATGCTATAGCAACCCGGGTGACCGTGGTCGAGTTGATCGATCTTAGTAGGCCTCCGGCGTCAATAAAGAAGACTTGACGGGTCAATGTCCCATTGATATTGTAGGCTATGGCGGATAGCGAGGTACCTGGCGTCGCATCCGCGGTCACCACTGACTCATTGACTCTATTGCTGTCGTGTAGCGACCACGAGCCGTTTGTATAGACGTTCTCCAGTATCCGACCAGTTGAGTCTTGGAAGTATAGCAGTATGGTTCCACTGCCGTCCGCTACAGGGACCATCGCCATGCCAGTGTTGGACATCGTCTGTACAGGTCTTGTGGTAGAGGCAGAGCTACCGGAGGCAGTGCCATTACTCGTTCCTGAAGAGGATCCTTCTGTCTTTGAACTATGCTTGGTCAGCTCCGCGTCGAGTCGTGAAATGTGGACTCTCGACCGTACCTCTGCCCACCATCTCTCTTCAAGACCGCACCACATACCCCACCCACCACAGCAGCGATCAAGCTTAATATCACTGCCGTTAGAATGCCCAGGAAGAGTCTTCTTCGTAGACCACACACTCTTCTATCCTTCTGTGCCCCGACGGCCCCGCCTGGTACGAAGTTGTCCATTGACTTGGCATCGTGATTGTCTATGTATGCTTGGCGTGATTCGTCCGAGTAATCGGGTGTAGTTTTCTCACTCTCACCACCGTAGAAGTTGCCGTGCTCTGTCCTATTGCTCTGGTCGTACTGCCCAAGATGCAGGACTTCGGGCTGGTTAAGTGAGGATCTTCTCTCTAGTGGTGGCTTCGACCCAGGCAGGACTTCGGGACCATGCTCTGACGCAAAATCAGGTGGAGGTGGTACTGGTATCAGACCATCACTTCCAGCGCCTCGTGAATTAGTATGTGATGTGCCAACCTCTTCCTCCTCTCTGACCGCTACTTCTAATCCTCCATGTTCCAGCGCACTATACCGCGCATCACTGTCCATAACCCTGGAAGTAGTGTTGGACATCAATCGTCATGATCCGGAGTAGCCTGGGACAGATACAATGGTGGTACGCCCAAGACTTGTGTAACACAGACAATAGTAATGGAGAGCCTGAGGTCAACGCCTACCTTGCGCACGCGAGCACCAGTTGCATTATTGCTAAGCATTTTTAGGACTGTGCTTGGGTCTGCCGTTTTCCTCACGGGGCCGAACTGTTGTTGATACCTGCCGAAGGATGAGGCGCATATTTCACCCAACATGAAGTGTTTTCGCAAGCATTGGTAGGACACTGGACGTCTCCACGAGGTAGGATACGACGTTGTAAGATTTCATGCGGGTTCATGTTGGCATGAAGCCTGCTCACGATGCGAGTAATCTTGTATCATGGTCCGATATTGCTTGCGATCATGTTGATAATGGCAATTGAGGTGTCAAGCCTTTGTAGGCTGTGCGGAGCTTCAGAAGATCGCCGCCAGGAAGTCCAAATTGGCAGGATCGAAGTCTAAAATTGGACGACGAGATTGGAAGCCATCACGTCGCAGAAGTCCTAGTATACAGCAAGAAGCTGACCACCGTATTGAAGAAGCGAATTGATCAGCTTCCCGTCATGTATAGTGCGGTAAACCCCTTTTGAGGTTTCATACTGTGGTCTCGTCATACAGCGCTGATCTGCAACATGCCGTGAGCTGCGTATTGCTACGATACCCTAGTGAGTCAATAGTGGGCTCGTTTGTAAAAATGCACGCTCAGCCTCTTGCGGCCGGACAATGGCATCGTGGTCGCGATCATTGTGCACTTTCGGCATCGACAACAACCAGAGAGTCGATCCTCAACGACCTCTCAAACACCGCGGGCACATAACCTCCCTCACAGCTCCTTCATGAAAGCAGAAATCTTCCGGTTCATTTCAACAGCAGCAGACTTCTCCTCCGCTTTCGCGCGATCGAACTCCTCTGCCAACAAGTCCTTCGCCGCCTGCGAGGCTTCCTTGAACTTTGCCTGATTGCTCTCCCACTGCCCCTGAGCACGCTTGAGGGTCGGGAGATTCTCATTGCTGACGTCCTTGTATGCCTGCTCAAGCTCCGTATCCAGAGTGGATATCTCCAGCTCCAGACTTTCGATCTCGGCGCGCTTTCTAGCGTGCAGGTCTCTGTAGGCCGTGATGACGCGCTTCATGTTGTAGCGCTCGATGACTTTCGTGCCGTTCGATCGAGTGGATTCCACTTCGAAATCGTCTTGGTCCATAGGCTTCGACATTAGACTGTTCTGTGCTTCGAGCGCATCTATCTCGGCATGTGTTGGGATACCTTGACGCTTGATTCGTCTTCGGTGCGTATCGAAGCCTCTCGAGCGAGCATCAAGCTCGTCTACGACTGGGTCAAGCAGATCTTGCATAGATGACTGTACGCCATCGTTGTACTCTTCCAGAGCACCTATGACATCGTCAGTAGCGCTCTTGCAGTAGATAGCTGTAGCTTACTGTCCAGTCCGTCATAGATGGCGCATTGGTCTTCCTTCCGAACGAGAGGTGAGCTGAATTCCTCGAACGGCCGTTTGGCAGCTTGCCGTTGCTTCGACTCATTCCCAGAGTGGTCGTCTTCAGATTCGGCATCATCCTCGTGCTTCTTCTGGGGTTTCCTGAACTGCGCAAAGAAACCGCCGAGGGAGACCTTGCGCTTATCGCTCCCGGCTTCCTTGTGCTGCTTCGTCATGGTATCATGGACCCTCTTCTTGCGCATCCCAGAGGCAATATCTGCCACGTCAGCTGCTGCTCAGATCGTCGATATTCTACCCCTTTTACGCGCTGGCTTGATGCTGAAATGGCGCGATAAGTCGTGAAGAGCACAAAATTGGAAGGCGCGGCGTGCAGAGCCAGCGGACTGCTCCTTCCCCAACAATCCGCCACCGCTGATCTCGGACTCAACCGCAAAAAGCCTCCATCGCCATCTTAAATACGGCACCTACGAGATATTGCTGAACAAGAGCAAAAAAGGAACCCATACCACCTACTGGTGGCAGGTCAGGAAACGACGCTCGACCCCAGAGTTCCTTTCGAAAATGAGGATTCTATTTATGAACTTTTTACCTTGTACGTCTTCATACTATTGTTTCTGTTCTCCACGTGTTGGGCGATGGTCGTTCGGGTCAATATATAGGTAGAGTGATATTTGGCCGAGGATACGCCGGCGCAATCGTGGCAGGAGAAAGGAGTTACGTTGAGGGACGATTCGAGACTTGGTATGATTGCCATTCGCGTGTCTAACGCCCATCAGCGCAGCCGTACTGTATCAATTGGTCGCACTCAACTCAACGCATTCATGTTACAAAAAAGAAAATGCTCGCTCGCCTGATTGTAATCTCCCTCATTTCATGATGTCCATGCACTGCAAACAACCACTTCAGCTGCGTTCCTTGATAGCGCTTATCCCTGATCTTCCTGTGCCTCTGTCTTGTACCCGCTCGGCACATGATTCGAGCTCGATCTCTCAACATCCGTGGGTCCTGTCAGGTACTTGTCCAACCACTTCTTCAGAACAACAGATAGGCGATCAAGAAGCACAGCAAGCACAATCCAGCCACTATCTGAACCGGCACACCACCAGGCGCAGGCGCATTCTGCATGCTCGTGGCGATACTACTCTTCTCCTGCCCATCCGCCGTGATCTTCCGTTGCCTCAAACCTTCCGATGCCTGCTCCTGCAGTCTCTTGATCTGAGCGTTGGCGGCCTCGAGAGACTTCTGTAGGTCGGCCTGCGAAGTCGGAATCACGGAAGCAATGGATGCAGCGGCGGCCCCGAGAGTGGACTGTCCTGATGCTGGGTTTGTTGCTGGGTTATGGGCATCATTCATCGCGTCGCCACGGTTCTTGGCATCAAGCGGCTTATCGGCAGGTGTGGAGATCGGGCCTTGAGCACTGCGCTGAGGTGTCACAGCCAAGGGCGAAGGAGATGAGTACGCCGGCGGCTCATCCTCGTGGTGCGATAGCCCATTCGTGCTCATGCCCGCGGCTGACATATTGTCGTAACCTGCTGAGCCATCCTCTGGCAGGAAACTGACACGTATCTTCTTCTCCTGTATGCTACTCTTGGCCGTCTGCTCGATGTTCGACCATATCTGGGTGACGTTGCCGGTGTTGTTCTCGGGGGAGATCGCGACGGATTGGACGAGGAACTTGTCACGGCAGCGGGTGTCTGGTGGTGGGTCCTCTTTCATGGCTTGGAGAAGCACTTGGACTTCGACATCGCGACCTGGCTCGATGCGGCCGGAGTTGGGGCGTACACAGTATCTGCAGGTCTGGTGTTAGAAGTAATCTAAAGTACTGGTGACACTGCCAAGGACGTACTGTTTAGGCGCGGTGGTCTTGACCTTGAAGGCTACCGGATCGCTGCTAGGATTATGGAGGCGGAGGACCTGGGAGACTTCGTGTGTGAAGGGACCTGGTTGCCATTAGTCGCTGTTATCAATATTCGCATAGTGGGCACGCATACGGCGGAAGCCCAATTTAGGAGGGCTAAGATCCAGCATGTTGATGGTGATTGGATAGGTTCGAGGTATCTGGTCCAATGTTTGCAGTGTTCCGAAACGGTCTTTTAGTATTTGTCGGACAATCAATCTCGTAGACAACGATTCGCAGGTTTGTTCCAAGGTGATATCAATGTATTCATTCAGCAGCAAGCAAGCAAGCAGATGGCAGGTGCCCGCTTTAGATCAACGCTCGGACCAACCATATACGTCACCCAAATCGATTCCGGAGACGTGACTGAAGCTGTATTGCGATCATGACAAAATTATATAAAGCCACGCTTCACGACAGACTGAAGATACGCTGCTCGACACAAACTCTCGTGACCATATATACATTACACCGGTCAGGCTCACACACTTCCCCAAACTAACATCCACACGAGAGCTACCTGGTACAGTGCAATCTTCACGAAGCACACATAACCCTCGCCATCATGGCTTCCGATCTCGACCAGCTCGTCGATATGGGCTTCGACCGTGAGAAATCCGAATTTGCAATCAAGCAAGGCGGTAACATCACAGGTGCCATCGACTGGCTAGACAAGAATGCGGACAAGTCAATCGAGGATATCAAGGAGGAGCAGGCGGCAGCGGCAGGTGATGCGGCGGATCCTGGAGCGACGGCGATGAGCATGGTGTGCAATGACTGTGGTCGGAAACTACGCAACATGGCAGCAGCACAGTTTCACGCCGAGAAGACAGGCCACGACGACTTCTCGGAATCCACAGAGGAGATTGCACCGCTGACGGAGGACGAGAAGAAGCAGAGGCTGCAAGAGCTGCGAGAGAAGCTTGCGGCTAAGCGAGCGGGTATGGCTGACGTGGACAAGGCGGAGAAGAAGCGGAACGACGAGATTAGGAAGAAGCAGTCCAAGGAGACAGACGATGTCAAGGAGCAGCTGCAAGCGAAAGAGCAAATCAAGGAGGCTCAAAAGAAGAGGCAGGAGAAGCTCGATGATGTCGCAGCCAAGAAGCGTATCAAGGATAAGATCGAGGCAGACAAGGCAGCACGGAGACATAAGCAAGAGGAGGAAAAGGCTATGCGCGCGAATCCTGATGCTTTCAACCCAGGCGCGCCTTCAGCTGGTGGATCGGCACTCGCAGCTGCACAACAACCCGCCAAGGCAGCTAGCGCACATCACAGCGAGGCTCGGCTGCGATTGCAGACTCCTGGCGGCAACGTAATGAAGACATTCCCGGCTGAGACGACCCTTGTGGAGGTGGCACAGGCTTTGGAGCAGGAAAATGGCACGCAGGCCAAGACTTTTACCATGAATATGCCTAGAAAGGTTTTCGACTTCGACGACTTCGGGATGACGTTGAAGGAGGCTGGGTTGGTGCCGAGCGCGGTATTGATTGTTGGATGAGCTACTGAATGGCGGATCGTGATGGAGAATCCCCATCCTTGCTTGCCTTGCACAGCGATGGCGTTGGTGGCGGGCTCAAGCATGTTAGCAGCTGTGAAGATCAGCCTCGAGGCTGCGAGCTAGCAGCTTATAGATGATATGACCTGATATGATGTACGAGCAGACGTTATATGTATCCAAGTGTTCGGTTCTGAGATAAACTCGTGAATGTCATACCCAAGCTGAACTTCATCTCATCTATATGCCAAGCCGAAACTAGACTAAAAGCCGCCTCGAACTCCTGAACTCTCCGTGCTAAATTGCTTGACATTCCGCGCAACTCATTTCTTGCCGTCAGCTTCCTTCTTAGCAAGAGCTGTGGATGATGATCAGCACACGCCTTGTCGTTGTCATCTTCGCTGGATCGATGCTGATGCTTACCAGCCGCTTGCTTGGCCTGCATGATAGCCGCCACCTTGTCCTTCTCGCGCTGCTGTTCGCTACCGGTCATACCATTCTTGTTCTTCTACAAGAGAACTCTGATATCAGCACGTCCGTCTGAGTACACCGTAGGTAGCAATCGTGATAGCCTTACCTGCCCCGCCAACTTCTCTTGGTTCTTTTCGCGCGCCTTGTCACGTTGATTACCACGCGCCATATTGCCCGATGAAATTTGTTATTGGTGCTTGTGGGTGTCTACTGGTTGGGTTGTGGTGTGGTACTCTTCGCTGATCACGGGATGTATTGAGGGAGGAAGAAAGAAAGTGAGATTTCTGGAATAGGCTGAGGGAGGTGTTCGAAACCGCTTAGCGTAGTTTTTCTGTTCGCCACGTTCCTCAGCTGTGAGCTGTGCCTGCCTCGTGATCTACGGTCAGTGAATGCTACAACACTCCATCAAGAATTCTTGACTGTGACCAAACCGATGGCAGAGAATGATATATGAACAAGTCCGCAGTGAAGTCAGCTTTTCCATACAATGGCATCAGCCACAAGACTTCGACGGCCGAGGCATCGATGTGGCGAATGCGCGCGAATCTGAAACGACTTCCTTGCGGCGCGCTTACCACACTTGTCTCCACAACCAATCGCTCGCGCTCGACTTCATAAGATCTCGACAACGAGATCTTGCACCAGGCTGTCGAGCTCGTCTCAGCCTATCCACGACCACAAGGACAAGCTTCTAGATGCACCTCCACAGCCGAGCCAAGGCACTCCCGCACCTGCGAACCTGATACCAGCTGCAGAATCGAGCGTAGCGTTTCAAACCTCAAGCACCTCTGTAACGAAGATGGATCTACAGTGACCGGTTTCACGACGACCAGGCGCGTGAGGTTGCTATTCTGACAGGGCGAAGAGGTCTGTGTGACAGCAGCAGAAGCGCGATTGTGGTGGGGACAATGTGACTATTCTTCACGTCTATCAATCGCTATCCACAAACACTTCTTCCCTATTGTCAAGGCGCGTCTATTGTTTGCTGTCACTTGAAGGGCTGGCTACCTCTACCTCTCTCATCTGTCGTTCCCTCTTGCAAACATCTCTTACCATATCAACTAGTTCTATGTCGATCGCTGCGCCTTTGAGTTGTTGAGCAACTCTTGTCCATATCACTATACTACTTAATCTGGACGACTGCTGGACAGCCATCACTACTACACCAATACTACGAGAGCTCGGCATATGTTCATTCGATTGTGGCCATCAAGCAGGTACGCAGCAAAGCAATCCGAATCTCGGGTGGCCAGTCCTGACATACAGCTCCCAGGCTGCTCTACTTGCCGTTCGAAATCAACCAGCTTCAGAGTTCGAACTCCAACCGCGACTCATCTAGATCCACATCCCAAGAGAAGAGAACATTCAAGATGACGCTCTCGCCGAAGTCTTTGGCTGGTCCTGGCTACATCATACTCAATGGCATTCGCGTCATGAACATCATCGGCCTTCTGGCTGTGGTCACTGCGAGCGTCCTGATGCTGGTCAAGACATCGACAGAATCAAAGTTCTTCTTCTTCGATGCAGTCAGCCATGTGCTCACGGCGATCACTGGCAGTGAGTACACCATTCAGCTCACACGAGGCGAAAGCTGATCATAGTAGTGTTCCTCCTCGTATCAGAGTTCTCGTTCTTCCGCTCCTTCTTCGCACGCAACTGGCCTCTGCTCAGTCCCGCCCACGGCTTCGTTACTCTTGGCCTGGCGATGATCGTGCTTGGCGTCAACATGCTGGGCAACCTCAACAAACCAGCAACAAGTCGGGAGTCACTTGGCCTGGCGTTCTGGCGTATCGTCATCGGCTCCGGCATTGTAATTTTCATCCTCGGACACGTTAATCTGGTGGCAAGCTACGTCTTCCGCGACCGCAGCCAAGGCATCACAGCGCGCCAGGTCCGCGCCAAGGGAGCAGTGGCGATCCATCAAACGCCGATGCCCAACAATGGCACACCTTCGGCGCCTGAGCTTGCTCAATCATATCTGCCAAACCCGATCACACCATCAAAGACCGGCAATCCATTCCAATTCTTCACCTCAGAACGTCGCCAGTCACTTCTACCATCCTACCACAGCAACTCCACCGTGTCCTCGCCCATCAAGGAGGCCATCAGCCCAACAAGCAAGTACTCACGCACCACGAACTGCTCAAAGAAGGTCCTTTCCTTCATGGGCCGCAACAGACAGAGCGTGGGTCCAAAGCTGCCGGTGCACGTGCAGGAGCGCGAAGTCGAGATTTCGGCGCCGATGGGAGTGAACCCACAGTTTGCGCATCTGGTGCAAAGACCTGATAGTGCTATGCACCCCAGCAGGACAGGCGAGAGTCAGGCTTTCCGGTGGAGGCCGGTGGCGTAAGATGCATTGTCGATTCCCCTAGACTTTTGTCACTTTGCGAACCGCGTTCCAATGGCGACTAATTATGGAAGGCCAACATTGACTGCTCTTTTACGCCACGCACAAAGATACCCAGCCGTATACGCTCGTTGATGATAATGATTATTTAAGCATTCTTCGTACCATTAATCATCCTTTCACTCCATTCTCCAAAACTGCTCTATTGCCAAGCTGAAGCCGCTCCTCAATAACACCAACGATAGCTTTCCAGTCGTGCATAGCACCAGACCCAGTATCGCCACAAGCTAGCTCCTTCTCCATGGGCCTCAGAACCTCAAACCATCCACCACTCCTGACCGCCCAGTCACCCTCCAGCCGGCGCAGATGCTCGGCTGTAATGGGATGGTGCCACATAGCCGTGTTCATGGCTGGAGCAACTATGATTCCCTTTTTGCCATTGTATGGCAAAGGAACATTAGGTCGAGCTACGTCAATCAGGCCAGTGGTATCCCAGGCTCGTACAACTGAAGTAATGAGGTTATCTGACATCCCCAAGGCGACTTTGGCCAAACTGTTGGCAGACAAAGGCGCGATAACCATCAGATCTGCCCAACGTCTGAGCTCGATATGTAGGATACTGTCTCCACGGACCCAGGGTTTGTGCCATTCGTCTTCGTCGCTGTAGATGCCATCTACATTCTTCATCGAAGAGATCTGCTTGAGGGCTGGCTGTTCTGCTGACTGGCCTTTGAGAAACTCGGCTGCTGATGTTGTGAGCAGGATTCGAATTGAGAGGTCATCGTGTTTGGACAACGCTTCTACGACGTTGGGGATCTTGATGGTTGCCACTGAGCCTGTTGCTGCAAGGAGGACATGGTGTTTGCCATCGTGGGTGTGGTCGCCGGCCACCAAGGGTATGCTGCTCATCTTTGCTACACTACAGAACTATTTAATGTGTGTAAAGTCCATCTCGACTTACATTCCTTGAATTATAACATCATGTCTATGTAGATGTCTTTGCATTTTGTTTGTGGTAAAGGTCGGTGATCAGTAATATGTTGATTATATGGGTTAGTCAGCCAACATGCCAGGATGCCGTCATGTTCTCACGCGAACAGACTCGAGGACTTTTTGATGCAATCACCAAACAATTAACTATGAATCACCCAATGCTATCGCGATCAACTCTGGGAGCAGTTCGTTGTCATTCAAATATCTTGGCGACAACATTTTAACCCTTCTGTAGTTTGCGGGCCAAGCCCTTCGCCCTCGCCGCAACCCTCTCCTCTCGCCACGCTTCGCCGCCCTTCAGAAGTCCTTCTTATCGACCGAGACACGAAAGGCGATCGATAGCGCTGTAGCGACTGCGCCGGTAGTGCTGTTTATGAAGGGGACGCCCGAGACGCCTCAGTGCGGGTTTTCGAGAGCGAGTATTCAGATTTTGGGGCTGCAGGGTGTGAACCCGCAGAAGTTTACTGCTTTCAATGTGCTTGAGGACGAGGAGCTTAGGGGTGGTATGTATAAGACATGAGATTCATGAAGGGGAGGTGACGATGAGTGGACATTGGCTGACAAGATTGTTACAGGAATCAAGGAGTACTCGGACTGGCCTACGATCCCGCAGCTATATGTCAATAAGGAGTTTGTGGGCGGCACGGATATCATGATGTCGATGCATCAGGATGGGACTTTGGCGAAGCTCTTGGAAGAGAAGGGTGTTCTTGTCGAGGCTGACGAGTCCGATGCTAGCTCTACCAGCTCATGATCAAGGCCATGAGCAAAGCATGTATTAATTGTACACGAGTATACCTACACCTCATTCTCATGGCCTCTGGTATCGCGAGCTGAGGCAATGCACAAGACTGCCGTTGCAGCGCAACGATGGCGCAGTTCTCTCGAGCTCGAGATCATTGGAATCGAAGCTGGACGTATGCAGTCCATCGGGTGTCTTGCAACAGTCGACAGGTCTACGAGTCGAGGTCAGACGACGCCCTGGTCTCTCACTGGTGTGATCGACTCGTTGAAACTCAACGCCATGTATTTGCAAATGACTCTCGTACCTGATCATCTGGTTTCGTGGCTCATAGTAGTCAATGCTTTCGCTATGCAAAGAGATAACTACCCACTTCAAACTATCATCAGGACGATGGACACTTGTGAAACCTCGCCTGGATCAGGAAACTCAGACAAGCACCACAAAAGGAACAAACCGAGAGACGTGAAACCGCTTCGAGCTTGGCAGATCCACCGATCGGCAGGCACAAAGCTGCACAGCACCTCTGCATTCCATCAAAGCGGAAACTTCCTCGTGGGTCAACATGGATGTACTTCTCGTCCAAGACATGTGGACCTTACGTTTTGAGACGGGATGTTTCCAGCTTGACGATCACGCTTGCGAAAATAGTACGCAGAGACGTGGTTGAGGAAAGTATTGTGCCAGTGTTTCTCTGCATCCTTTCGTTCTCAACCACCACTCACCTACCAAGGCAATAATACCAAAGACTCATCACAGAATGCACCTTACGCACTCCCTCTCCCTACTAGCCCTGGGCACGCAGCTAACTGCAGCCCTCCCGCCATCCTCACCTCCAGCAGCACTCACCCGCCGCTCAGGCTGCGGCTGGACTCCCGGCCAAAAGAACGGCAAGGATTGGACAACCACGCCCCTCTTCCTCCTTCGCGTAGAAGAGAGCTCAACAAACAACACCATAGGCTACCTCGATGGCCGCAGTAATGCCTACACGACTCTCACGACCCGAGAAGCCGCCAGCGAGGCGTTCATAGCCCCGTACTATAACAATTATGGCTCGCTTATCTTCTGGGGAGGGAATGGGACGAATGCTACTGATACTGGTTTTACTGCGGATGATAACACGCTGAAAAATTCGGCGGCCACGCTGCCCGTGACGACCGAAGGGTGTGGGACAGCGCCGGTGTATTCGAGTGTCAAGTACTCTGGTACAGGAGGGAGTTGCTTGTTAAGTGGAGATGAGGAAATGGTGAGGTTTAGGTGTCCGGTGCCGGGGACGGCGAATGATACGCCAAGTCCTTGTTTTGCGCAGGTGTATTTTGGTAAGTTCGTGAAGTGTCTGTGAGAGGGTGGTGATACTTGATGCTGATCTGGTGCTTGCAGCGTGTACCAATACCGGCCTGAGTGGCGTAGCGGACGATACGGGTGTGGTATTCTTCGGTAATGCGACGACGGCTCTGCCAGGTACGAACTGCTCTGAAGTGGATCTGGTCAGTGAGTGTCCGTGAATCCTATGGTCGTCACAGAGCCTTAGGAGGTGTACGATAGTGATCGGAAGCTGGGATGGAATGTACAATCTGAAGTGATGGAAGGTCGAGGTCGTGGTATGATGAAGCGCTTAGAAGTAACATGACTATTCACATCTAAGTCTTGACCTTCTTCGCCTTCTTGGTGCTGGTGCTGGCATCCGTCGACATGCGCTTCTTGCTCGAATTGGCCTTGGTAGCTTTCTTCGCAGCAGCAGCAGCAGCTTCAGGTTCCGAGACCGGCTCTGCTGCAGCAGGCACCGGCTCGCTGGCCTCCAGCAACTTTGGCTCGTCTGCCTGCGCCTCCTCAATCGCACCGGCACCCATGTCAACCTCATCCACAGACTTCACCACAGGCATATCAAACTCATACCCCAACTCCCTCAACTTCTCCGCCTTCTCACTCCTCTTCTTGTTCTCCTTCCCAACCTTCTTCTCCCAATCCTCCTTCACCAATCCCCTCTTCAGATGACTACCCTCCAACCGATTCCTCGGCGCCGGCTTCTTCCTCTTCCCTGAGCCATCCCACATGTTCTCCTTCACTTGCTCTCGTGGAACAATGCGGACTTGCAGGATGTGGCCGAACAATAAATATTTATCCATCGTCTTGGCCACGATCTCGCCCACGGCACCACTCTTGAATTCGAGGAAAGCGTAGTGCTGACTCTTCCCGGTCTTGTGGTTGCGCGCGAGTCGCATGTGCAAGATCTCGCCAAACTGGGAGAAGTAGGCCCGCATCTGCTTTTCATAGAAACCGTGTGGGATGCGACCGATGTAGACTACGCCGGGAGTCTGCTCGGGGTCTTTGGAGGCGGCGTCCTTGATCGTCTTTTGGATGTCACCAATGCGTGGGGCTTTGGGGAGTTTTGAGATGGCGATCCCAGCCTCTTCATCCTCGGATGCTTCGTCCTCGCTGCTGGAAAAGCCGGCTATGAGGGCGGCGGTTTGGTCTTCGGTGAGTTCCGCTCCACCTTCTCCAGCATCGTCGACTTCCGTGGGAGCGAGTGCATCTTCGGCGGGTTCTGGTGCAGCTTCTGCTGCGGCTGGCTTAGGCTTCTTGGTCTTCTTTTCTTTCACGACTGCGTCAGCCCTTGGCTTTACCACTTTCGCAGCTGTCTCTGTCTTCTTGGCTTTAGGTGCCTCCTTCGCATTCGTCTTTTTCAAGGCGACTTCATCTTTGGGCTTCTTCAAGGCAGACTTGAGTGGTGCAGGTTTGACCTCGGATTTTGCCGTCTTGATTTTCTTCGTAGCAGGTGCAGAGTCGCCGATGCTCTTGCGCTTCTTCGTGACTGTTGTGGCCGACATGATGGTTGTGCAACGGGAGTATGGAAAATGTTTGGAGCTAGATATTGAATTCTCTACTTTTGCGGAACATTTCTCCAGATTTTGACTGCAGAGTATCGCCGAAAACAAGCCGACGCGGCGCTCTATATACGCTCTCGAGGGTCAACAGCAAAAGAAACTGCATGATTTCGCGAGTCTAATAGCCATCCTCCGCGATCCTGCACCACCTGTCGAATCATCGTAATTGACCAGGTACTGTGCAAACTTCATTCTTACCTCGACCGACCGCCGTGGTCTCGGATGGCACTTCCAGGTCCACAGTTTCCCATGAAGATTCAAGTGAGAGAATCAACCGCACAGCTCGACTCACCACGCTGACCGTCTCGCTATTTGGCGTAGAGCGACCGTTGGTACTCGACCTTTGAGCCAGTGAACTTCTGTGCAACACTGGCGGCGGCCTCAGGTTGTGTCTCAGGGTCGATGCTGCAGCAATGTAGTCTCGTTCGACCTACGCCAGGAAGGCAAGCGCCTCGCGGCTACATGGCAGCAATGGTAACGGCAATCCTCGAGTCACTGTGTTTCCATCCATTCTACAGACCGCCATTCGTGGCCTCTGCATCCTCTGTTTGAATCCCGACGCAATCGGAAGCTCGGAAATGGAATAACTACCAGACTCGAGAGAGTAGCGGCATGACATGAGCCTTGGCTTTGCATCTGGATGAGCGCTTGGAGTCCTCAACCAACTCGCCTCCTGCCGTCGTGTGCACTCCGAACGGCAGGCGAGGTGGGATTTCTCCCGCCTGTATATCGCACGTGACGTAGGGTCAAAGACATCCGGGATGAGCTCCTCCGCCTCGGAAGCGCAGAGTTGGGATATGGGAAAGATTCAAACTTAGCCCTGACGAATATGTTACTTCTGCTCATACGAGCCGTATCTGGCGCCAGACAGTAGGTACGGACGGCAGTTCTCAGTGTGCCTCAAAGTGGATGATAGGCACGGTTAGAAAGACCATATGTCAAAAGATAAGGAGTGTTGCGTACTTCCACAATGCGCTCAGAACTTGCGAATATTCCTCTGATGCTTGATCTATTCAATCTCTCCTGCCACCCTACTTACTATGCTTCACAGGCTCCAAGAGAACACAACAGGTCCGCATTCTAACGCAATCTCGAAACGAGACACTTTCCTTATATCAATCTCGTGCCTTAGATCTGTAGACATTCCAGCAGAGCACTTCTAACATCACTGGCAGAGGTGTTTGCAGCAACAAGCGCTGGGCCGGCTACCGTTTTTGGGGCTGTTTTTCTCAGTGTTGAGATTCCCGTACCCTTGTTGACCTGGACCTGTAGGTTATGCTTGGCAGGGTTATCGCTGGTCATCTGCTTGCGGTTCCATATTATCAGGACCGATAACGAGAAAGAATAGCTTGGGCTTACGCACTCCTTGCATGTCTAGACGGAAGTCGGTATCCTTATACAGTGTGCCAATCAGTGTCGGTAGTCCCGTTAGCTTAGAATCCGGGATTTCATTGATGAAGGCTTCGAGGGCTTTCTTCGCTTTTCCAATTGCTTCACAGAAAGGGTTATCAAATGTAAACAATAGCGGAATCCGTAGAAAGCCTCGATCTTCTCTACGGCGATTGAAGTTGGAGGTGATGAGCACCAGAAGAGTACAGGTGCGCACAGCCTGTCTTGTAGCCACTGCACCCGTCTTTGAAATTGTAGCTGTGCCATTCAGACGTATGCATCCATGTACTACCGGGACGCAGAGGAATGTCACCCTCATGCAGCTATCACAGCCTGACTGCATGGCGAAAGTCTGCAGCCGAGTCACTGACCCAGCCTCGCTGAGTGTTGCATGTACGGACTTGCTGTAGTGGCAAGCCTATACAGAAGTTCACCGTGCTCGCTTGCCAGGCCTCTGTATCAGGATAAGGGGATTCGACACTGCTCTTTGGGACGCAAATAAGTGAGCTGGCTGCATGTAGATGACTTTGGAGGAAGACTAGCGCGTTGCTCGAGATGCTGTTGCAGGGATGCTACCAGATTTGGGCTAGCGCGAGGCTAAGCCTTTATTCAACCAATCCTTTTCCTGGTCCTGCGTGCTGATCCGCATCAAGCCTCTTCGCTCGCGAAACCCGTGTCGAGTCATCTTTTCACCAGCTATACGCTCGCAACGCCCCCTCAAAGTGAACAGGAGATATCGTTCTCATATCAATGCGTGCCTCGGACCAGGATGCCAGATCGGTACGGCCTCGTGTGGGAGGATTCGCTCGGGGGGTTGGAGCCACGATGGTCAGCAGAGCCTAGTCTTTTGCAGATCGAAAAAATCTCACGGCAACATCTACAATTGGACGAAGCTGCAATTTGTACTGTTGGGCTTTACGCACAAGGCGGATTCAACAAGCTCTTCACTATCGATTCGAATACTGGAAGATGGTTGATGCGCGTGGCCCTTCCCGTAGATCCATATCGGAAGACTGCAAGCGAGGTGTCCACCATGTGCTTTGTACGCAGGAACACAAGTATTCCCGTACCTACTGTCCTTGGTCATGATGCGTCAAACGACAATGATCTTAGATTTGAGTGGATCTTGATGGAGTATATGCCTGGCAGTGTCCTGGAGCGAGCCTGGAGGACAATATCACTATCTCGGAAGGAGAATCTAGTGAAGAAGCTTGCACAGTCTCAGGCTGAGCTGTTTCATGATGCAAATCGGTTCCGAACCATCGGCAACATAGTCCAAGCCGGTCCAGGATCGTATGAGGTCGGAAGTATCGTATCAATGACCTTCTTTTGGGGCGACCGTGGAGCACGAGATACCAATCGAGGGCCATTTCGAAACAGTTACCAATGGCTTACGGCTCGTCTGAACCTCGCACTCGAGGATCAAGACAAGATTCTGGCAAATACTGATGCCGAAGAAGAGATTGATGATGCGCAGGCAGCCAAGAAACTAGCCGAGCGCCTGATCGCTTTTCTCCCTAATATCTTTCGTTCTGATGAAGTCGAGTCGACGATGCTGTTTCACGATGATCTCCACGAGAAAAATATTCTCGTCGACCAATCTGGTAACATCACGGCCGTATTGGACTGGGAGTGTGTTTCTTTTTTCCCTCTGTGGATGGCCTGCCAGCCCCCTGCCCTATTGAACGGCGCCGTCCGTCTCGAAGAGCCTCTACGAAAGGACTACGGTCCCTACGACCCAGAAGTCGACGAAGATGACGCAGAGTACAATGAAGGACTAAGCTCCTCCTATTGGACGGATCTGATGACGTATGAACGTTGGCAGCTACGTGGTCTCTTTTTGTCTGAAATGGAGCTTTTGGAACCCGCATGGCTCGTCGAGTATCGACGAGGGGAACGGAAACGAGATTTCGAGCTTGCGACACTTCACTGCGGTTCTGAGCTAACGATGAAAAAGGTGGAGGCGTGGCTAGATGCACACGAGAAAGGAGAAAGGTACAGTCTCCGTAGTAGCCTATATGCCCAAAAGGTCTACAATCTCGAGACTTTCCAAGGGCGTGCTCGGTTTTAAGTAAAGTATTAAAAACTAATTATTAGCTCTTAAATATCAAATAGCAGGGCTTTAAGATAAATTTAAGTATTATTAAACTAAACAGCTATCGCTTTATATTTTATTAATTCAAATCTATTAATTAAACTTGGATATTTCTTAGCAGTATTAAGTACATAGTTAAATAGAAAGCTTATGTAGGATATAATTACTAGTAACATAAAGACTATAACTATAAGTTAATTTTGCTCTCAACCCTCGCACTACTCTTGTACCTAGCCAGGTACACTCCAGTTGTGTGTGTGTCCATCCGACTAATCTGAAGGCTTGCCGACAGTATGCCAAAGAAGAACTTGTCTCACGCCGAATTCTGGGACGACTCCGCGCTCGTCTCATCCTGGAATGAGGCACTGGCAGAGTACAAGGTATCAATCTCTACGAAGCGAGTGACATCGGAACATACTGATCTGAGAACAGAAGTACCACAGCCTCGCCGCCAAAGGTGAGAAGGTTGAATTATTACTCGAACAAGCCAAGCAGGACGACCTTGGAACACAGGACCCAATAGCGACTGAAGACGAAGCCCTTCCTCGATCTGAATCTAAAGTCAACGGCGAGGTGACATCAGGAGCGGCCGCAGTCACTCAAGCAGCTCCTGTGGCTCAGCCACTGGCTCCTCAGATAGGCACGGCTGCTATACCACAGGCCTTGCTCGGTGCTGGTATGTGCTTTCTAAGAGTTCTTGACTGCCGAATGCTAACGACCTCACAGTTCAAGACGAAGGCATGAAGAACCTCATGATGAGCTGGTATTATGCTGGATACTACACTGGACTCTACGAGGGCAAGCAGCAGGCCCTTGCTAGTACGCAGTCTCATGGATGAGAGAATTGCCTCCCTGGAATGACCATCCCCGCCCGATTATGCCGCAGCACCAGCACAGGCCATGGCTCTACTTCATTCCACAAACGCTGGACACCGCCACTGTTATTGCTTTGGTCAAGTGCGCTTGCGAAGTGCTCCCGCTCGCGAAGGTTGACAGGCTGGGTACGGAGACCGTCGACGCTAGTTCGCAGCAGAAAAAGTGCTGTCCCCGGCCCATCGAGCTCTGTCCAGTTCTACAGCTATTCGGGCAAAGGCGCCAGCCCTGTGCTTAAAGAGAGTCTCGCGATCTAGAGCCTTGCATCTAGTGGAGGGTCAAATATCGATATCCGCGCGCAAGGACAGCTTAGCGATGTCAGCAAGCTCACTGTATGTTGAAGAGCGTTGATTACTCCGTGGTGATAAATTACGTCAGAATAGTCGAATCATCAACAAATCATATAGTCGTCGAGTGAGTCATCGATGGCTACGAAGCGAAGTCAATCCGCTGCAGTAGACCTTTCTTTACCTCCTTATATACAACTCACTCGGTCTTGAGCACACTTGATCGTCCGTTCGGCGCATTTGTGCTCGTATATCGTATGCATTCTTAAGGCTCCGAGTCTCTGCAAAATCGGGCCCCGAAAGTCGGAGAGTCTCACAGACGCACGGGCAACCCCCACCAAAGAAAACTGTAATCACTCGCAGAAACAACATTATTGCACCAGCCCTCAACAATTTCTCTCCCTCACATAAATATACACCCCCCACCTCCATTCACACCATTCATTCTCATATATCCCTTCTCACACTTTCCCACACACTGACCTACACATCGAGAACACCACAATGGTTCAATCAAGCATTCTCGGCTTCCCTCGCATGGGTAAGCTGCGTGACTTGAAGAAGGCTACCGAAGCATACTGGGGCGACAAACTCTCCAAAGACGAGCTGTTGGCCGAGGGCAAGAGACTGAGACTCGAGCATTGGAAGATTCAAAAAGATGCCGGCGTGGACATCATCCCCAGCAACGACTTTGCTTACTACGACCATGTCCTCGACCACATCCAGATGTTCAATGCCATCCCAGAGCGATACAGCAAGCATGGCTTGTCCACACTTGACGAGTACTTCGCCATGGGCCGTGGTCACCAGAAGGATGGCATTGATGTGCCTTCTTTGGAGATGGTGAAGTGGTTCGACAGCAACTACCACTACGTCAAGCCTACGTTCCAGAACGACCAGACATTCAAGCTCCACGATGACCCCAAGCCCATCAGGCACTTCCTCGAGGCTAAAGAGGCTGGTATTACCACCCGCCCAGTCCTTCTCGGCCCAGTGTCCTTCCTCCACCTTGGCAAGGCCGACCGCAACCAGAATGTTGACCCAATCACACTCCTTGAGAAGCTTCTTCCAGTCTACGAGCAGTTGCTCAAGGAGCTGAAGAAGGCTGGCGCCGAGACCGTCCAGATCGATGAGCCTGTGCTCGTTTTTGATCTGCCTTCCAAGATCCGCGATGCCTTCAAGCCAGCTTACCAGAAGCTCACCGCTCTTCAGGGCGGTGAAGGCCCTCAGCTCGTGCTCGCCACCTACTTCGGCGATGTCGTGCACAACTTCGACGTCATTGACGCCGCTCTTACCAACACATACGCTTTCCACGTCGACCTAGTCCGCAACCCAGAGCAACTCGAGAAGGTCGCCCAGCACCTCGGCTCCAAGCAAATCCTCTCTGCTGGTGTGGTCGATGGCCGCAACATCTGGAAGAACAATTTCAAGCGCAGCATCGAGCTTATTGAGTCTGCTGTGCAGAAACTCGGCAAGGAGCGTGTCATCGTCGCCTCCTCGTCATCTCTCCTTCACACTCCCCACACGCTCGAGAGCGAGAAGAACCTCGACCCAGAAGTTAGCGACTGGTTCGCTTTCGCCACCCAGAAGGCTACCGAGGTCGCTATCATCGCCAAGGCCGTCACTGAAGGTGCTTCATCCGTCAAGAGCCAGCTTGAGGCCAACGCAAAGAGCTTGGAGGCACGCGCCACCAGCAAGAGGACCAATAACCCAGAGGTCAAGAAGAGGCAAGAGGCTGTCACAAAGGAGCAACACGAGCGTAAGAGTGCCTTCCCCACTCGTTACGACCAGCAGAAGCAGCACCTCAAGCTACCGCTTTTCCCAACCACCACCATTGGCTCCTTCCCTCAGACCAAGGACATCCGTATCCAGCGTAACAAGTTCACGAAGGGCGAGATTACTGCTGAGGAATACGAGAAGTTCATCGAGAAGGAGATCCGCGATGTCATCGCCATCCAGGATGAGCTTGAGCTCGATGTGTACGTCCACGGCGAGCCAGAGCGTAACGACATGGTCCAGTACTTTGGTGAGCGCATGGACGGCTATGTCTTCACGACCCACGCCTGGGTTCAGTCCTACGGCTCTCGTTGCGTGCGCCCACCGATTATCGTGGGTGACATCTCCCGACCTGCTCCCATGACCGTCAAGGAGAGCAAGTACGCCGCCAGCGTCAGCAAGAAGCCGATGAAGGGCATGCTCACAGGTCCCATCACCTGCCTGCGATGGTCTTTCCCGCGTGACGACATCCACCAGTCCGTGCAGGCTCAGCAGCTTGCTCTCGCTCTCCGCGATGAGGTTGTGGACCTTGAGGCCGCTGGTATCTACGTCATCCAGGTCGATGAGCCGGCTCTTCGTGAGGGTCTTCCTCTCCGCTCTGGATCTGAGCGTGAGAAGTACCTTAGCTGGGCCGTCGACAGTTTCAAACTTTCGACTGCTGGTGTCAAGGACAGCACGCAGATCCACTCGCATTTCTGCTACTCTGAATTCCAGGACTTCTTCCACGCTATCGCTGCGCTGGATGCTGACGTTCTGTCTATCGAGAATAGCAAGTCTGATGCTAAGCTCTTGAAGGTGTTCATCGATGAGGCTTACCCAAGACATATCGGGCCAGGTATGTACCCTTCATTTACATGCGTCCACGTCTCCTATCTTTTTACTGATTATCATATTCCAGGTGTCTACGACATCCACAGCCCTCGTGTTCCCTCGGAGCAGGAGATCAAGGATCGCATCACCGAGATGCTGGAGTACTTGAAGCCAGATCAACTCTGGATCAACCCTGACTGCGGTCTTAAGACCCGCCAGTGGAAGGAGACGAAGGCGGCGTTGAGCAACATGGTTGCTGCTGCCCAGTCTTTCCGCTCGCAGCACAGCAAGTAGATGGTCGGCGTTTCGACCGGATGAATGGGGATGAAGAGGACGAATGCATCGACTGGCGTTTCAGGGCTGGGATGGGATGACTCCACGGACGACACGGGTGACGTAAAAAGGACGGATATGGATGATTCAACATGATACCCCCAATTGACAGATTTAGCGCGGAGTTTCAACCAAAAGGGAATCGGATGTTGATATGAGCGATCTCAACGATCGCTTTCTATGCGCTGCCTCAACGGCGGTGCTAGCTGAGCGATATATGCTATATGCATAGCTCAGAAATGAGTTGTGGCGAGTCTTTTGAGAAGGCTGCTGCTGTGTAGAAGTAGGAATACCTTAGTTGTGGTATGCATACATACATGAAAGCATTTATTGCTCAGGCGTGCTGTCAATGGCACTGCTCATACCCTTCTTCCTCCTTCTGGTGCTCGCGCTCGTCGTGCGTCGCCACTGCTACGTGTCACTTCGAAGCAGGTTGGTTCTTGTTCGGACACAACACAGCCGAAATGGACCTTCCGCAGCAACAGTTAAGTGGACGCTGTTGGTTATCTCTTGCCGAAGCAAGGATTGCCACCACTTCTTAGAACACCTGCACAAGTATACTGTCCACAGCGACATCATCTTGGCTTCTCGCGCTCTGATTGAAACTTGTTGGCATCTTGGGACTCGATCGGGAGCACTACTATATATTTCCACCCCCTCTTGGACTTGCTTCAACACAGCAATGGCCCACACCTTCTGCTGCAACCATCCTCAAATCCGCATGGACTCACCCGAGCCTCCTGCTCGAGCACCCACCATTATCATCGATGGCTTACTGACCGCTGCTGCTCTGCCTGAGGACCATCCTCATGCTTTCCAGTTCCCGGACAAGAAACCTGCGATTCCTGGAGGAATTCTACGCAGTCCGAGTATTGCCAATAAGATCAAGTCGCAACTATGGAGGAGGTCTTCGAGGGTAGGGAGTAATAGTGGCGAGGGGTGCGATGAGGATGCTAAGGATGTTAGTGAGGCGGAGGTCGAGGGGTGGGTTGGAGGGATGTTTGATGGTGAGGCCGGAGAGCTAATGGAGAAGGTCGTGGAGAGGGGAACTCCTGATGGGATGCGGACACCTGTTATGAGTGATCTTGAGTGGTTGGAGCCGCTTGTCAGAAGGTTCGTCAGCATTGGTGGGTATCGGAAGGTACTGGAGCTGACCATCGTGTAGACCTTGTGCGAGCTCAGACAGGTCAGAAATCACGCCGAGACAATCGAGCGTTGCTCAGACAGTAGCAGTGGACACTCCATCGACAGACCCTGGCATACCTCGATCCACAAGCTATCCGAATCTGTCGGACAGTCTCGACGTCGACGATACAGCACCACATCGCACGAAGTTATCCGAGAACGACCATCACCCATCACAGACAGAAGCGCACCAGTTGGTCCAGGCAGTCGGCAATGATGAGCCTGTACAGAGCACTTATCCGCCCCTAGATGAGAAGCTTCCAATGAGAATGACAACCCAACTAGAAGCGGCAGAGCTCGATCCATTCTCTCAAGAAGGACGGGACACGCAACGCTCTACTCAGAGCAAAGGCGTGCATCTCCAGGACTTGCGTATATCCCAGCAATTACGGTCCATGTCCGCAGGTTCCTGGTCTACCGACTGTGACTCCATGTCATCAATCTGTGATGTGAAGCCATGGAACTTCCACCATCGGAAGACGTCGACTCTTGGCGGCGGCTCCATCCACCGTCGAAGAGGCTCAGGCTGCGTGATTACTATGCCTTCACAGCTCTCTGTTGGTAGGGTTCGTTCACCTGCTACTTCGTCGACTTATAGCCAGGGTTCTGCTGTAGTGGCACCGAATTTCTCTGCTGTTGTCGACGAGGATGTTGGTAACGAAGCGGGTGCCATAATTACTGCTGACGAGCCTTCCGGCCTCGATGGAGCTTTGCTGGATTGGCCTTTGCCACGCCAAGAGAACCTTGTGGACATTGGGCTTGCAACCGAGATAGAGCGACTGGCCGAAACAACACCATTTGTGGCCAAGACCTCGGTGACGAATTTGTCTATCACTTCGACAGGGGCGGAGACCTCGACCGTAAGATGGTCGACGCCGCCCGCGCGAACAGTATCGGTGCCAAAACCATCTTCCAGCCACTTCTCCACCTCGAGCAAACGTAGCAAATTCTTCGAACGCTTCTCGCCTGCGAAGAGACTCGTTCGGAAGCGTCGCTCGATCTTCAAGTTCCTGCGTCCTGGTAGCCGTAAGCAGCAAGGTCGAAGCATCAGCTCTCCATTGCTTCATGTGCCTGCAAGCTCGACCCTGAGCGCCTATGACGGCCCTCAAGATGATCCATCGTTGATGACAGTGGCTTACGAGACGGTCGATCAGCCACCTGCTTCACGGTCTGCAAGCATGGGAAACCTGGTCCAAGATCATCGCCCAAGTGCTGCTCACCTCGCAGTACCTGACGCACTCCAGCGTCGGCCATCGCTCGCTGACTACGAGCGTGTTCTGACCGCTGCGGGTGATGATCGCCGTCGACCGTCAACGATCGATCTCGTGAAGCTGAAGGAGGTACAAGAAGATGATCGCCGTCAGTCAACATCACTCCGACGTAGATTAAGTCGTGCAAAGCCACTCGATGAGGATCATACTGGTCCGAGAGGGCTCATGACACAGGCTGCCGAAAGGACTCTACAGGAGAAGGCACTGTTCCGATCAGCGAGTAAGCGCAGGGAAGCGATCGCAGTTGCACATGATGACCGTCAGCATCCTCTGTTCCGTACAGATACTTTGACCTCCGTGGCCGCAAGCACGCCTGCAGCGAACACCACTGCCGTGAGTGATCTACTTGATCCGCTTGACATGGCTGTTGGGAAACCGTCCATTGGACGAAGTCACAGTGCTGGGTATCTGATGCCTCCAGGAGTTGCTGGGGTCGAGCAGACATCGAGGCATAATTTTGTTCCGCCAAGTATCAAGCCATCGTTCTCCAGCTCAAGTCCATTAGCGCAGGTCCGCCAGAACCCCATTGCAGAAGGCGCACCTGTGAGGATTGGAACGGCACCGGCTGCTTGGTCTCAGTTCCCATCGCATACCAGACTCGAGCGAAGTGGCCCAGCTGGTGACGAAGACGACGTAATTACTCGTGATTTTGCTGTTCAGGAAGAGACCAGGGAGTCACATGAGCTTCCCGATCTACCCAATACCTCGCCAATCAGTATCAGTAAGCACGCAGTCGGACGAAAGAATGCGTTTGCGAAGAAGCGTTCGACTACCTTTGGTGGGATCAAACGATTCTACTCCAACGTCTTCACTAGTGGCTTCTCGCCATCAAACAGGAGGAGCTCAGTAGCCACAGGCGGATGGCTGGCCAACCCAGACCTGGAGCTCTTGCCGCCAACCACATCTCACGAACCCGCGTTTCCACATCATGATCATCACTTCAAGCAACACCTTCACGACCTTGAGCGGGAGCTTGAAGAAAGGGTCGCGAAAGACATCGAGTTTGTCGAAGACGAAGCAGCCAAGATTGGCGAGCAGATTCGCGAAGATGTCAACGTGGCGGAGGAAGAAGCCGAGAAGTTCATGCACATCAACCCATATCATCACCATGAGCATTACCACGGCAAGCAGGCGGTTGGAGGGCAATTTGGCAATGACAACCCCTTTGCGCCAGGCCTTGAGCATGTTTTGCAGAAACGTCACAGCTCTTTTGTCAGTCCACTTGATGAGGAGGATGGACCAACAAGTCCTGCTGGCGACGGTAGTGTTGCTGCCGCAAGTACGGCCGGACCTCCACCCATCGTCACCCGTGTCGTCAGCCACGATGGTGCGAGTGATACTCAGGCACAACAGCACAAAGCAGAAACGTGGTCAAGCACTTACAAAGACTGCCTTACACACTCTGGCAGTAGTGTAACTCCAACCTCAACATCAACGCCGATGGGAACGCTGCGAGGCATGCCGCCACCACAGCTGAAGCCAGTGAAAGCCCGTTCGTCGGACAAGAACAAAGGTCTCGATCCCAACGCTACAGTCCGACGCTTTCCCTCTGTCACTGTCGTCGACGATCGCAAAGGCCACGGCCATAGTATCTCTCTCCTCTCGGTCAAGCTCGAGGGCGATGGCATTATGCGTTCGAGCACAAATGATCTGCTTCAGCTGATTGAGGATTGTGAACGCCAGGAGAGGGAGCGTCTGCTTCGTGGGCCGAGTCGTGCCAGCGAGCGGAGTGGGAGACAGTATAGGACTGTGGCATGATATCTACTACGGTTCTGGTGTTCCTGGGCCGGAGCGTGGTCGGGAGGCGCAGGCTCGAGCCTCGGGATTCGGCATTACTTTTGGAATAGTGGTAAGGAGTCGGAGAAACGTGGAGTAAATCGATTGCAGCTGTAAGAATAATGATAATGACGGCGAGGAGGAAAGGCGATGTTGGTCTTGCGGTATAGCACGCAGCTAGCCAAATGCATCTGATACTATCGTCTGGATAGACCAAGTATCATGTACTAAACTTGAACCCTCCGTTCGCGCAAATGGTCGATCCAGTACACCAGGCACTATCCGTAGTGCACAGCATAGCGATGACACCGGCGATCTCGGTGTCATAGGCCTGCAATAAGTCAGCTTGTGGCACCACGAAATGTACGATCAGCACTGACTGGTCGGCCTCCAGCCACGTCAGAGTTCTCCACAAGGTCCTTGCGATCCACATCCGATCTGATTGCAGCTAGTGGTGTGTTCTTGGTCCAGTAGCTCATCTTCTGCTGGAATTCCTTCGAGGTTGAGTCGTACATCCCTGTTGCCACGGGCCCGGGATTGACGGCGTTGACCGTACACCTTTCAGAGAGCTCCCGTGCCCAAGTTCTTGTCATGGCTTCGAGAGCAGCCTTGGTGCCACCGTAACATGGCATCTTCCTCAAAGCCAAGAGCAGCACTGACACTGCTGACGTTCACTACCCGTCCGCTTCGGTCATGCGGAAGATGTGGTTCTACGGCCTTCATGAGAAGTAGAGGGCCTCGGACGTTGACATTGTACAGCCGTGCGAATTCCTCACTGGTACAGTCCTGCAACGCGCTTTTGGAGGCTACCCCAGCGTTGTTGACCACAACGTCGACCTGCATTTTGTGGGTCTTTGGGTGAGCGAAATGATTCATAGCCATGTTGATCAGATGTGCAGGGCCGGTCTCGGTACCCATGTCGGCCTGAACAGGCAGGCATTTGACGCCATAGTTGGTAGAGAGCTGTCTGGCAAGCTTTTCGCTCTTGTCGGCCGAAGAGTCAGAAGTAAAATTGATGATCACCGAAGCACCTTTCTAAGGATGAGCTCAGTCAACGATGTTCATCAGGTCTGGGCATTATGACCTACTGAGGCAAGGTTCTCTGCAGTGGCCGCACCAATACCTGTGGAGCAGAGTCAACGGATGCCAAAAATATCATGTCTTCAAGACACAACCTCGCGATGCACCAGTGACGATGGCAAGTTTGCCTTCCAAAATACGCTGTTCGCCTCCGCGACCGATGTTGGTCGAAGCTGTTCGTGTGCTCCCAGGGCGTGACATGATTTGGGGGACTCGTCAATAGATCAGAGGAGAATTTGTTTGTGGGTTTTTACAGATGGTTATGCGTTCGTGCCTGCCCCTCATTACGATGAGTGCAATGACAGCATCATGCATTGTTCCTGCATTGCCGCCGAGCCTCACTTCATGAAATACGTGGGGCACTATCGTAGAACCACATCGTGCATGTGTGTCGCCACGCAATCGCAGGATTCGACTGCTCTCGGTGCATCACGAGCTTTCATATGCTATCGACCAACTGCCAGAGCTTCCACGCAAGAAATTGCATCCCTTCGACAAGCACTCTTAACGCAGCCACAATCCGGTGACTAAGACAATCAGCGTCTGACACTGCGACGACCACCAGCAGAGGAGACCGGTGGTGGCGGTGGGTCGTACAACGGTCCTCTATGGTTCTGGCCAGGCCGGAAGTCTTGCGAGCTAGCTCCTCTTACACCACGTATTTGGGATAAGGCATGCTCCTGATGCAATCTGGACGGCACGTTGTTGTGCTGACTGGGAGGGAGAGAGACTCGTGCAGTCGGTCGAGGTCGAGAGGGTGCGTACACTGGCTGAGGCGAAGGCAACCTATCCGGGCGTCGGAAAAGACCATGTGAGTTGCGTGGCGTTTGTAGAATCGATTCGCCGCGCCATGCTGAGCCACGAGACGCTGCCCGAACCTGCGTCTGGTTGTGGTGGGGCTCGATGTTATTAGAGTAGTGTTCATGTTTGAAGGTAGTGAAGTCGGGAGGCTGTGCTTGGCGATTGAATGGACTGGCAGTATTGTGTCCTGCTGCAGCATGGTTAAGAAAGCCTGCAGTCTGGCGCTCAAAGGTCCTCTGGCTCGATGGCGCATTTATATAATCCACAGGTGCTTGATCAGCGTTGGCCTGGCTTGAGGCCCTTCGCGCAAAGAATGGACTGCTGACAGACTTGAATGGTGCAGGCTTCGTACCGTATCTCTGAGGTGACGGTGTCATCTGCATTGGATCGTGATGGCCACTGTTGTTCATCCAAGTGGGGCCTTGACGCGCGGAAGCAGGTGGCCTCGCGATAGGTCCCTGTTGGAAACGAAGTTGTTGAGAGAGTGTACCATAGTCTGCTTCGTACTCTGTGATTTGTGGTCTGATATGCTGTCGACCAATTTGATCCGCAAATTGTGGTCGAGAGTTATGCTCCTGGGAGAGAGCAGCTGGCCATAGTTGACGTTGACCAGTCCGGCTGCCGGACGGACTCGCAACTGGTATCTTATCACTCACACGCCACTGCTGGCTGCCGTCTCCAGACTGATGGTCAGGTGGTTGGAATGACATCGCAGCAGGCGCGTCTCGAACTTCCTGCGCACCATGACCGGCAGCCGTGTTTTCCTCGTATACTTGGGTTGCCCGGGTTGGCACACTGAATTGCATGCGGTCATACTGATGTACATCTGTACCATGCGGGTTTTGTTCAGACTGTGGGACAGCACGACTCATCGCAGGTGGCGGCATCACATCTCTGCTGTCAGCCCAGCCGCTCTGACCAAAAGGAGCAGGCTTTATCCGACGCTCGAAAGGCCGGTCCATTGGCTTCCGCTTGTGCGATGACGATGAGTGGTCCAATTCAGCTATAGCTAAAGGAGTCAGCATCGAGCAGATAAAGCTGTCTCATCACGTACCCGTCGTCGAAGAGCTGTTGAACTCAATGGCTTGGGGCCTGGTAGCGGTCTCGGCAGCGTGCTGGGCTTCTGATCCATCGTTCTGAGCATTACCGTTGAAGGCATAGCTCTTTCCAGGTGCATTGTAGCCGAGGCGTTTAAGCTGCAGGCGTAAATCGGCCATATCACTATCGACAATTAGATCGGCTAGTAGCAGCGCACGGTGAGTCATGCATACTTCGCCATGTCGTGCACGATATTCAGGTAATGATTGATCGCCGGCTTTCTGGCCTCCCACTTCTGCAACTGAACTTTTACAAGCTCGAGAGCTGCAAGTCGAGATTTCAGTGTACCGAGTTGTTCTTGCAGCTGCTTACGCTCCAGGTGCTCGTGTGAGTAAGCATAACGCATGGATTGCTGCTGGGCTTTAGTTCGCTTCCAATGGTAGGCGACACGCTGAGCATATCTCGCTATGCTCATGTATTGGAACTATGACTGATTAGCAGGGTGCCTCAATATGCAATTTGCGGCACGTACGCGCACGGCTTCCATGCCCGGGATAGTACCATCGAACTCAATTGCAGGGCACTCGATCCAGTTCGTCGGTATCTCCCTGTCAATCTGTCCAGGCTGCAGGCCTCGAACACCATACAACCCTCTTGGAGTGTAGTCACCCCTCTCCGAGCATTGCGGGCAAGGAGCTTGTGGTCGCTGGCCGTCAGCATGAAAGGGTGCAGCTGTGCATATTAGCTTGCGCTGCATTTGAAGAACCTTGCCCCTCCTTACCACCACCCAATAGGTGCTTGCCACAAAATACATGCGAGCAATCTGCAATCCACATTTTTGTGACTATGCCCTCATCGTCGCCGGACCCGCTGTGGAAGCCTTTGTTGCTCTCTGTCGTGGCGTACACTTCAGGTATAGTGGCTTGACAAGTGCCACAGCTGAATATCAGTAGCTCGAGTGGTACATCTACGTTCGCTTCCGTGTCACTCGACGCATGTATCGAAGCCATTGTGCCGGCGGAGGTATCGAGTAGGTCGCGATATCATTGTTTGAGGTTAGATGTTCATGAAGTGAAGTCTAGGTCTCGACCCGCGCAAGACAAGTGTGGCAAGTGCGATGCTGCGTGTCTTGCCCGCACTTCACCTCATCTCGTCTCATCCCCTGCGACTAGAAGGAGAGCGGCAACATAGATCCAAAAGGAGTGGTAAGGAACATAGCGCTCTCTGGCTTTCTCTGAATTGGAGGACTGAAGAACATCTGTACATCAGCTAAAAAGTTACATTTCTGGAGACTACTCGAATGTCCGGCATGGGTAGCTACACGACTGTCAGCAAATCCTCCAGCATCCTCGAACGAAAGATATACGTACTTCGACCCGTATGACTGGTCTTTGAGCATCTCGTATCGTTTGCCTTTGGGGTGTCGGGAGGCAGGTAGTGGTGGGAGGCCATTGGGACCCATCAAAGCCTTGAACGCGCTCTTGTCCTTCTCGAAGTACTGGCTGAGTCCTTTCTCGCCCTCCTCTTTGACCGATACAAGCTGCTTAGCACCGGCGTCCCCTATTTGCAAAACGTCCTCCTTGGGTGCTGCGGCAGAGCCGACTGTCAACAGTCCGACAACATCCGGCTGCCTGACGACAGACATTTGTGGGTACTGTCTTCGTACATCGCGCTTCCAGTATGGGTTCTCGGCAAGATCTGCGGCGGGTACAGTGACTGCATCGCTGTAGAGTGAAGGGTCGTTACCGCCGGGTGTAGGGTTGCGGAATTGTGGGTTCATGGGGACACCGCTCGAGCGACTGGAGTCGACGGCCAGGAAGTCATTGACCCTTTTCCAGAAGCCGGTAGGTTGTACAGTGTATTTCTGGCAAATCATTAGTCTTGGCTGTCGAGCATGCTACTGAGGCATGACCACGTACCAGATATGTCTTAGCCTGCGAGTCACGCCCCAGCCTGGAGACGGCACTCTTCGCAGAATTACCTGCAACTGCCATGTCGACCTTGGTGTTGTGCTTGTTGCTCTACCTTGGGCTGTAAGGTCAATCGCACGCAGCACGACTTGACCGAGTGCACGCTGGAGCTCCGGGTGTTCTTCGGCAGATCGTGAAGCACGAGCCCTCTGAGCAGCTCCGCGTTTCACTTTCACTAAAGTACCTTCATGCCACTTCCACGAACCAGGACCACATCTTGTACAGAGCGCTTGCGACCAGGACATCGCCTCGTCGTGATAGCATGCCTTCACGCGATCCACTTCCGCCGCATGACTTAGGATTAGCTTGCTACGAACGGTACGGATTTGTGACGCGACTGAGCACGCGAGAACATTCATCATCTGCAAGATAGCTAGGACCAGCGTGCCCGTACCTCTACGATCATGCCGGCGACACGTCCTCGAGCTTCCTTCGAACCAATATCGCCTCATTTCGATCTGAAGAAGCTCGTCGAGTCGACACCCAACTTCAGCTTCGTTGATCGCATCAGCTGTCACATGATCGATCAGCAAGGCCTGGCAGCCTTTGAGAAGCTTGTACTGCTGCACGTCATTGCAGGTGGAAAGCCTCTGGTGATTGATGGGTACGAGGACAGGTTGGATCCATGGACATTCTCCCCGAAATGGCTGCGCGACAACTGCGGCGAGAAGGTCGAAGAGGCGAGAGTGCTCACTACCCAAGAGAACCTTCCGCTGACCATGGGCCATTATTTGAAGAACATGGGCAAGCTCACAAATCAGTTTTTTGAGAAGGAAGGCGCATATCGCGAGAAGAATCGCCAGAGGGTGTATCTGAAGGACATCGACGTCCCTGGTGTGTGGGAGGACAAATTGAAGGAGCAGATACCAAGTGCACTATTTTACCTGAATGAGAGCACCGGCGAGATTGGCGGACCGGGTGCTGTTTCCGATCCAGCAGGTGCAGCTTCAGGTCGACGAAATGACAAAGGCGCGGCACGAGCTGGCGATCTGATGAGCTCATTGCCTCCGGACATGCGTGCGGAGAATCTGATGTGCTACATCGGCCATGAGGGTACCTACACGCCGGCGCATCGTGAGATGTGTGCTTCCTTGGGACACAACATCATGGTTGAAGCTTCTGGTATGGTCTCGGACGATGCCGAGGAAGAGAAACCAGGATCTTCGATCTGGTTTATGACTGAGACAAAAGATCGTCACGTCGTCTCGGAATACTGGCTTAGTGTCCTTGGTCATGATATCGAGGTTGAGAAGCATTTCGCACAAGTGGTAGCTTGGAAGAAAGCGCCTTTCAATGTCTACGTCGTTGAACAGAAACCTGGCGACTTCATTCTGATTCCACCGTTGGCACCACATCAAGTCTGGAATCGTGGTACTCGCACAATGAAGGTAGCGTGGAACCGTACGACCGTCGAAACGCTCGAAATGGCACTGAATGAAGCTATTCCGCGGAGTCGCATTGTTTGTCGAGATGAGCAGTACAAGAACAAAGCCATAGTCTACTACACGATGCAGAAGTACAGCGGTCTCCTGTCGATGGTTCAGCAGCAAGCGATGCGCCTGCCGCAAGACGCCGCTCAACAGCTGCTCTACACTGGCAAGATCAAGCAGCTGCAGAAGGATTTTAGAAAGCTGTTTGGCCTGTATAAGCAGGTCCTGCTCTCCGAAATATTCAGTCCGGAAGATCGAGACGCTCCGCGAAACATGGAGTATTTACCCTTTGACAGCAATGTTACGTGTGCTTATTGCCGTGGCAATATGTTTAACAGATTCTTGACCTGTTCGAGCTGCAAGGACCTGCTTGGCCATAACGGAGACAGCGCTGAAGGCGACCCTTATGACGTCTGCCTGGACTGCTACGCCATGGGCCGCTCATGCGGCTGCTTAAGTGGCCATAAGTGGGTTGAGCAGTTCCGCTGGAAGGAGCTCCAGACTAAGTACGAAACATGGCGAAGGCTGATCATTGCGCTTGATGGTGGGCAGATCACAGCAAAGACGCCACTTTCACTGGTCGAAGAGCGCAAACGCCTCGCAAAGAAGACACTCGCTGAGGTCTGCAAAGATCAGCTGAAGCGTCGTCCTTGGAAAGACGTGCATAAGCCGGTCGGTGCGCCAAAGGAGGATGGAGAAGACAAGGAGGAGATCGAGGTTGACGACAATGGCAACGTTAAGAAGATTTCGAAGAAGAAGTCAAAGACTTGGCTCAAGAATAACACAGCCTGTCACGTCTGCTGTCATCGTCATCCAAACTGGAAGATGGCTTTTTGCACGACCTGTGACCGTGCGTGGTGTTATGGTAGTTTGTTCAGAGGTTGGGACAAGATGCCTATGCAAGTTATGGAGGATGCAGATTGGCGTTGCCCCCATTGTATCGGTATCTGTTTCGCTGGCGCTTGCAGACGCGAGGGCAAGATGCAGCCTTATGAGCCGAAAGGCACACTTTTAGGTCACGATACACGCAAGGTCGCGGATGCACGAAGCGTGGAAGCACTTGTCGATTTCAGCGTCAGCAACCTCAATTGGCTGAAGGATGATGCCGTTGTTGACCGTACGGAGTCTAGTCGTGTCAAGCGCGCAAAGGCGGAAGCTCAACGCGCGAAGGACGTCGACCCATCGCTGGATGACGATGATGCCGTCGACCAGATGCAAGTGGACTACGAATACTCACCAGAACACGGTACACCGATTGATCCAGCGTTGGACGATGGCGAGAACAGACGTCAAGACGGCGAGGATGAAGATGCATACCTCATGCGCCGCCTACAAGAAGCGAATTCCACACTCCCACCACCAGATGCTATGGTGGCTGGTGCGCCAGCGAACAGTGGCACAGACGGCTATGCCCCTGTCGCGCCACCCGCCAACATGTATCCCGTCCCCGGTCATGACAATTCTTACGCGTACCCAAATTATGCGAGGGCGAGTAGTGTTGACCCGATCGAGGATGACAGTGTCGGTGGAGTGCGCCCTTTCAAGAAGCGCGGACGAATGGACGATGACGACCTTGACGATATCACAATGTCGAAGTCAAAGGCCAAGAGACCACGAATGTCTGGCGCAGGGTTTAGGTCGTCAGATCTGGCAGACCCCACAGCTGCATCTAAGGCGAAGACCGAAGCGCAGAGGCAATTTGAACAGGAAAAGGAACGTAAAGCCCTCGACAAAGCCAAGACCGACGGTCGCTTCATTATGCTGCAGGCTAAGCTTCGCGGCAAGAAGCGTCTAGTCACACTCGGTGTTCCAGGTGCACGGCTTGCGCAGGTGCTGGCTCAGCAAGCGGCAAAGGCTGCTCTGAACGCAGGCGAGGATGCGGACGCTGAGCATGAGGTCGAAGAGGGAGCTGTATATGTCGATCGGGAACATGACCACCGCGCTGCCATGCTGCTGAAAAGTGACATCGCACCCAAGAAGATCGTGGACCCGAAGGCGTACTACAAGAATCGTGAGGACAAAGGCCTGGTTGTCACTGGCAACACCAAGAAAGCGCTTATTCCTGTCGAGAAGGACGATAGCTATGGCTATGTGCCTCGCGACCGACTACAAGGCGGCAAAAGAGTGGCAGTGCCACAGGGTAAGCGCAAGCCAAGGCAGAGTGATAGGGTGTATGAAGAAGTCGACATTGGCTCAGACGAGGAGGCGGATGGCGGGAGCCCCGTCGTTGTGGCCCAGCCAGCTTCAGTACGTGATAGACGGAATCTGCCAGGATACCTGCGGGACCGTCATGCCGGTGACGAGGCCATGCCGGACGAATTGCCCAGTAGTCCCAAGGATAGCACTGTGCACAACAACAAGAAGTCCAAGGCCACAGCTTTCCTGGAGAATGAGGACGACGAAGCGATTGCAGCGAATCGTGCTCCCATACCAACCTCGGCGCGCCAAAGTGGTCGTACGGCAGGTAAAAGACCAAGCATGAGACCTGTAGTCGCGAGTCATGCCGTCGATGCAGATGATGAGATGAATGAGATGATCGATGCTGCCGCTAGTGGAGACTTCCTCGACGTGGACAAAGCAGTGCGGGCAGCCGGTGCCTCTGGATCATCCACAGAGCATCAGGCGATAGATGACGATACCAGCAACAGAAAGCCACGGGGCAGGCCGCCCAAAACAAAATCGTCCGAGGTCAGCCTGGCGCAACGTGAGACGGAGAAACATAACCGTCTCGCAAAGCTCCAGGCTCTCGAGATGGTTTCAATGGAAGTTGAGGATGCAGCGGTTGTGCGGGGTGGAAGCAGGAACCAGAGCAACGTTCTTGGCAGAGCCGGCGCATCGACCATAAGCATGGCCGAGGTCATTTCTTTCGATGGAGAGGAGAGTGACGACGATGGTGTTGATAGCGTACCTGCACGTCGCGGCACCGCCATGCAGGTCTAGTGCAGCGCGACTCTAGCAAGATCAAGCCGCATGTATGCCGCGCCAAAGCAACCCCATGTGGCGCAGGCGTAAACCTTGAACCTTCGGATCCAGCCCCGACGCGGGACTCGTACCACGACTCCATGATGGGCGTGCTAGACGAGAAAAGTGATCTTTACCATATTGGACTGCCCCAGGTAGAGTTTGGCACAAAGCTGCTGGTCAAGATTGTGTGGAGGCCTACATGAGCACGTGGTTTTGGGGATCGGTGCGGCCGCTACGACAGCATGTATGCTGTCCATGACGGCGAAACTCTAGCAGTGGAAAGATCAGCTTACACGGCGACGAGAGGGGGGTTGCTACAGCAGACTCGTAGGTAGTAAAGCTTGCTAGACCGAACGATCCCCATGCACCGTCGATAGCTGTACAATAGTGCACTTGCTACATCTGTCGGCTCTCATAACTACCATTGGATACGTCTGACCGCTTGCGTAGTGTTTGAAACCTATTCGGAAATCAAGGCCTACGTAATCCCGCAGTTGGTATGTCGAGGGTCAGCGAAGTAAGTGCAGCCGTAATAGGCTCTTGGCTCTACTAATTGCTGTGCCTGCGGCTACCTCTCGTGCCCCTACCAATACACCACCCTACGTTCCTCGCCAGGCCAAGCGCGCTACGCAGCAGGTTAACGCCATCAGGACTGCAAAAGTACATCCGTCAACTTAGCTGACGCAGTAGCCAAAAGCGTGACAGGACAAGTCCATGTCACCCACAGCAAAGGCGGGAGACGAAGTACAGCGGACGTTTGTCCGGATCGGAGCAGCCTACAGGTGCAAGCTCCATAGTATAGGCATAAAGCAAATAGATCAACGCAGACGCCCCAAAACTCTACAATCGTCCTGTGACGCTGATCTCCAGCACAAAAAGAGCACGAACTTTGTAGATCTTGGCGGCGCACCTCTCGGTAGCGACCAACCGTGACAGGGCTGTAGAATTATGGCGTAGCGCAAACTCTCCGAGTCAACTTTGACAACAGAAATTGGTCGCTGCTCTGGCATTTCTGGGCATCGATGATGTCTGATTTGATGTGCAGTATTGCGGTGCTCGGTCGTCGGGGCGGTGGTTCAATACATATCCGATCGAGCACTGGAGTCCACATGAGACGGATTGGACGGGACAGTTGGCGGTGAGGCAGATACTCGGCAGGCAAACGCCACTATGCTCCACTACTTTTGACAAATGAGATGTGTGAAATAGCAGGCTAGATGGAGTGATTACTTTGCTGCAACGGAAGTGTGCGGCGTATATTGACAGTGTTGAAGCGCCCAGCTGTTGTTCTCTCTATGACTCGGCGTTGGAAAGTATTCCAGTTCTACCGATGTTGAAGGGAAGTCGGGACGACACATCTTTGCCAATCTGGTCTGCTAAACCGCTTGACGACGTCTCAGAGTGTGCCAATGACCACCGCCGACTGATTGACTGAGCAACAGACCTTGGCCACTCCCGCCCCATCCATGGGAATGTTCAATTGGACGATCCACCAGTGTCTCCTCGTCGACCGTGACCGACCCGTTGACTGCCGCAACCTGCCTTTGGAATAGTTCTTGGCTGCCAGCGACTGTTGGGAAGCCGTACGGACCCGATTGTCCAGTCACATGGATGCCTGAGAAAGTCATTTCCTGCTCAGTCGAGCCGAATGAGAATGATGCCAAGGAGGTCGTGTTCTCGAAAAAGCTCGCTGTCCCGTTTTGCGTGGTCGAGAGTGATGTCCCCTGGAAGGAAGGATAGTTTGGATGTACCTCCTGAGCAGCGACGAACGACTCCAGACCTGTTGGGAAGACCGGTTGACCAAGTGTCTGTACGTCCTTGGCCCTATTGACCGTGGCAACGTACGATATGTTTGCCCCGTCTGTGGCATATGTCGACAAGGCGGACAGTGGGTAACTGATATGTCGTGCATAGCCACTTGAAGAGACATCATAGCCAGTCGTCTGCTGCGTGTTCAGTTCAACATTGCTCTGGTTCGTGTAGTTGCCGGTGTTTGTGAAAGATCGAGTCTGGCGCCATGTAGCGGTGTCAATACCGTGGGACAGAGCCAAAGTCGACTGGAAGGAGAGACTGCGCTGTACGCCAACGCTATAGTACAGTGTCTCGTTCGTACCATTCGTGCCGGTACCAATGGAAGAAGACACCTGGATGTTTGGGGAAGGTGTGACAGCATATGGGCCTTGTCCCGTAGTGACATGGCCAGGAGCATCGAGCCACAGGAAGGCCTTGCCAGTGACCAGCCAGTAGTTATCAGTGGTCTCTGACAGAGTCGCAGTTCCATTGCCGTTGTCATTGAGACCACTAATACGGATTGTGAAATTGTGCGCTTTGCCATCACATAGAACTGGGAGCCATGGTGTGATATCGATCTCGTCTTCCTTCAGATCAAAGGCATCGATCCCAACAATTGGCCGCCATAGTCCGGGCACGATGCCACCAGTGAAGATGATTGGGAATGGCCAAGCAACACCAGCTATCTTACCATCAATGAAGAGCTGGACCTCTCTGAAAGGAGAATATCCATAGAGTGTTCCGGCAGTCGGGAATGTGTTGACCTCTGATTGTAAGACATTACTCCACCAAAACTCTTCCTCAGACTGTCCTGTCGCAGCGATCGTGAAGACTGCCTTTCGCACGTTGCGCGGCAGTATGAGCAGGCTCGACGCCGTATCAGATGGTACGGTAAAAACACTTGCGCCATTTGAAGAGGATCGGCGGGATGATACAGGGAGTATCAGATCTGCTCGCGCAAGTGAATCTTGGGCGTCGAAGTAGGATGCAGTAATGGTTACGTTGAGTGCTGCGGTATAGATGTCATTGACGATATTTCCCAGGTCGAAGATGATCTTCTGGTCTTGCTTGAACAGCGAGACGTAGCTCGTCATATCCTTTTGAAAGTAATTTAGTAAGGTTGTCCTTTGCATGCCGCGGAGAACGAGCCTACCTTCAGATAAGTCCATTCAATGCCATTTGCCGTAGGCTCCGCCGTGCTTGTGCGGAAGACCTCGATATCGCCAAGGTAGACAATGCCCAGCCTGTCAAATTGCCGTCCAGCTGTTACGACAGTCAAATTCCATGTCACCCTATTGAATGCGCAGGATGGTGGCGCGTAAGCACCAACGAATGGTGCTCCATACGAGTTTGCGAACGAGTATTGGACTAGTTTCTCTTGACAGCTTGGTCGGCGGTTGTCGATGATATCGACAGTCGCGTTCGACGAGCCATCGGTGATCTCGAGAGTGCCGTCAGGGACGACAGTCAAGACTGGAGGGTAGACCTGGAAGACTTCCAGCAGTGTGGACGTGGCCTGGCGAGCGTAACTGCGAAGTGATGCTGATATCAATGGCGATGCAAGAGCAGGCGATACCAGACTACCAGCCAGGCACAACACTGAGAGCAAAGCAATCAATGCTGACAAAGTCTTCCTCGTTCGGCCCACAGAGCCGATCCAGTCCTCAAAGGCAGACGCCCGCGGCTTGGCAAGCGTCCGGACAACGCCGTCAGCGTGGGCGAGCACGGCAACTTCTTCGCTTAGACCGCCAGTAGCAAGACCGCGGTACCCCATGGAGTCAGATGTGATTCGCTCGGTCGTGATCCGAGTTTTGCTCGGTGCAAGTGCCCTGCTGATACATTAGCCCGAAAGGATAACTCTGGTTCGGCAGCCTTGCCATGCGCCGCATAGTCACATCCTCTGATGCTACATTGTCTTGACGCACTAATGTCTCGAGGTACCTCATACGTACCGACAGATGTCAAGGTAGGCTATTAGCCTTGCTGAGCGTGATGCCAGTAGCGAGCGATAGCCTGTTCAGCTTCTTGCAAGCCGTTGAAGCGCTGAATGTAGAAGTTGAAGACGGCGAACTCGTCCTTGCTGAGGAGGTAGGAGTCTGGATGCTGCTGTATGCGACCCCAGATGTCGTTGAGTGCGCTTTCCAGATACTCTCGAACACTCGGATCAAGGTCGCCTTCGGTGTTGCGGGCGATGTCGAGGGCGCGCTGGTAGTTCAGAGCACCTACACCGTCAACGTTTGTCGTCTGATTGCCACCCATGTTGCCGACGCTGTATGATTTGGAGGAGATGGAACCTGTGAAAGAAGGCGGACTCGGATATGCCATGGACGGCTCGGACAGCACCATTTCTATATGCATGATGTGATGTTCTGAATGTGGATACCGGCAGAAGGACAGGATGCCGGGCTGAAAAGGAATACAAATATCGGGCTCCGTGCAGGTGGTCCAACAATTTGTCCCACGCTTCGTATGATGAATTTGCTCGACTTACCCTTGGCGCGTGCAGCTTATATGTTCGCGGTGAACGAATAAGCTTCTGACTTTCGTCTGACTGCCTCACGATCGTCAGGCTCGCCTGTATGCGCAGAGCTTGGTGGAAGCACCGATGCTGTTTTAGTGGTACCCGGCCGAGAGCTTCGTCTGCCGTTTGGTACAAAGCCAATAACCAGTGGATCTTGCGAGGATATGGCGTACGCCGGGCTGCTGGAAACCCACTGCTAGAAGATGATGGGTTCCGAGATGAACCCTAATGTGTGACGAGATGGATGATGAAGGGGGGGATTACACCGGATGGTCGCCATCTTGGATTTTGTCCTCTTCCTGCTCGCCCATCGTGCTGCTGCCGCTGCGTAACAACGACTTTCCTCTTCGGTCTTGGCTATCTCGCATGTACTTCTCCGCTATCTGGAGAACAGTGATTCGCTACGCCGCATGCAGGTTCTCGCGCGGTAGCGGATGAGAGTGGGTGGATTCTGCAAAATGCCAAGTGGGAACTGCAAATACAGGGGTACGTTAGAGTTTCTCCCGTGTGTGGCAGTAGCTTGCTGTGTTCTTCTACCAGACCAGATGCGCACGAATCGGCCTCACAGAACACTAAAACCATCACGCTATGATCGAACAGCCTGAAATCCTTCGCGAAGATTTCGGGGAGTAGTCGTCACGCTTCTGGCGTGGACCGTGAAGACCGAGACGCTATCCGAGGTGAACCAATCACAGGCTGGCGACGGAGAAATACACAAGCAGCAGATGACCATGAGCGTTCATCTCACATGTTCCCATATCGGGCAATCGCGTCGAAGGTCTATTCGTCGTATCTGCGATAATCTCTGGGCACAGATGACGACTCATGAATAGACTTCAACAGCCACGATACGTAGCACACGTGCGCTGGTGGAGCTTTGCAAGCTCTATCCAAGACTATGGTTCATGTCAGCTCTACGGCAGCATGTGCCGTGCACTTCATCCAAGGTAGCGCAGTACCAATAGGATGAATTGCAAAAAGCCGCCAATACGCTTGCCGTGATCCTGATGGTCACGTCACCTTGGAAATACGCGGCAGAGACTCTTGGTAGGAATGAGGGCGTCTACCGCGCTTCTGCACGTCGCCTTTGTGGTAACGAAGGTTGCTCGGTGCAATTAAGGTGGGTTGCGGGAATACTCGGGCTATTAGATCAACAAGCACTCCGTCCACACTATCATGGGATCCTCGCGTGTCCCATATTAGATGCGGGGCTTTCCATCGCCGTCCTGACTCGTGCGTATCAAATCGCTTGGTCAGCGATGGCGCGCGCCAATGTTGTGGCAAGATGAAGGTTAATTTGCGGGCGCTTAGCATGAGCGTCAACATTGCCCTTGTGCTACTGGTCGTCCGAACCATCTCCAGTGACACTCTCTGAGTTGGTAGGCAACTTCGTCGCCTCCGAGCCAATTGTTCGTTATTGTCGTTCGAACAGACGACCTGATGGAATTGTCACGTCGAGATGTAGCTGCCGCCACTTTCGCCATGCCTCGGAAATCTTCGGAATACGCTCTGGTTCCGGATGAAACTTTCGTCTCCGCCGTTCCTGATAGGGAGTGTGAGGATAAATTCGAGGTATGATCGGCACGTGACGTGCATTCGCAAGAGTCTTCAGGAAACCTGGGAGGCGTACACTCGATGAGTCCTCCTCCGAGTGCTACTACCTGCACTTGGACTTGAACATCTGCCATACGTTAACATGCCCGAAGCAAGCCGGATCGACTCACGTCCCGGGCCGCCTGCCGAGACCCGAAGCATCCACGGCAACAGTCAGCATTTCGTCTGGTATACAGGAGTGTAGAAGCAAGTATCTCATCATCAGCGTGAACACACGACACCTATTCTTGTACCTGAAATAATTGCGGACATGCTAGCAGTATCACGGCGGTTACCTCTTCTCACATCAGCAGCAGGAAAGGACGCGCTGTTGAGGCTTCTCACTCAGTCTAGCAATCTGCAAAGCGTGCGCCTACCTATAAGAACCTTTGCATCAGCCCGAACATATCTCCAACCTACAAGACAACAATCCGGTCATCTAGGAAGCTCACATTCATGGCGCTCATCCAGCGTCCGACGCCTTCGTAGCATTCGCAACAACAGCACCAAATCCACAGAGACAACACAGCAAAGCACCACCCAAACATCACCTCCCAAAAAGGAGAGCAAGCTTAAGGAGCTGTTCCGAAGATATGGATGGGCTGCGACAGGCGTCTATCTGTCCCTGTCAGCGCTGGACTTCCCATTCTGTTTCTTGGCCGTGCGATGGCTAGGCACGGAGCGTATAGCGGCGGCGGAGGAATGGGTGGTCGATAGCTTCTGGACGGGTATGGAGAAGGTCGCACCTGGGTCGCGGGAGAGCTATGGGAGGTGGCGAGCCGGTCTGAGTGAGCAGTGGGCACAATTCAGAGGGTTGGATAAGGTGAAGGTGCCTGCGGAAGGACCAGTGGAGAATGCGGCGGAAGTCGCGCAGGATGTGGCGCATCATCATGGAGCCAGTATGTGTGATCATCATTCTTGTGCGGAATCACAGGCACTAATTTATATACAGGTATTTGGACACAACTGGTCCTGGCCTATGCTCTGCACAAATCACTCCTGGTCTTTCGCGTACCGCTCACAATCAGCATCACACCTGGCATCGTCAAGTACCTGAGAAAGCGAGGCTGGGTTATTGGCAAACCAAAGACTCCACCGAGCCCCCCTCCAGCGAACCCGCCAGCTTGAAAGGGACGGAAATTTAGCATACTGTATGAAGCACGACAGATTGTTGGCCATGTCAGCAGGCCACGACGTAAACATAGACTCGGCTCGACCTTTTGTAATTTTACATCCCTTCGGTAGTGTACGATATTTGGGACCTCTGTCCCTATAGCAGGAACCTCGAGCATATTGTGTATACGTATCTACTCTCTGCCGACAATGTATTGCAACGAGCTAGGACTGCTCCAGTGCCATGCTACAACCTTTTTCTCATGTTATTGGCACTGCTCTCTCCGCAGCTTTGATCATCTTCCTGTTCGTGTTCCCGTACAGACCGGAGTAGTCCATAAGGTAGTCAAGAAGTAGACCTGCACTAATCACGCCTCCTGTGAGCCATGCGCCTCGACGGAACCACGAAGCACAATCCTCCACATCGTCGAGTTTCACCTGACGTATCATGTAATCAAGGGTTGCTGCTGCACCACCGCAAGATAGAAAGTAGTATGCTACGCCCGCCTGTGCGAAGTAGCCAGCTCCAACCAGGAGCCCAACTTGTACCGCCGAAACAGCCATGAGGAATTGCTTAGCATTCGCCTCATGCGTGCGAGCGATCGATAAGATCCCCACCTTTGCATCATCCCGGATATCCTGGTACGCATAGATCATATCGTAGATCAAAGTCCAGGCTATACAGCTCCCGTACAAACAGGCTGCAGATGCTAGCGCTCCAGTGTTGGAGAGAATATCTGTGCCTAGAGCCGGGAAGCCCATGAAGGCGCCCCAAGAGAAAGTCAGACCGAGGACGAATTGTGGATATTGGGTGATACGCTTGGCCAGAGGGTACAGAGTTACGAGTATTAGTGATGGTGTGGCGTAGAAGAAGCACTGCCATGGGAACTGTAGCAGTATTGCAAGACCGCTGAAGAGTTGCAGGCCGAGGAACGGGATGGCGCGTTGGACTGATATGGCACCTCGAGCGATGGGTCGGAGACGTGTGCGTGCTACGTGAGGATCTAGGTTGCGGTCCCAGAGGTCGTTGATGGTGCAGCCTGCTCCTCGCATGATCAGGGCGCCAGCGAAGAAGAGAGCGCTGGTCCCAAGGACGGTGAGAGGTGTGGCGGTTGGAGACAGCGGTGCGGCCAGCAGCGTGCTGAAGAGACAGGGTAGGTAGAGGTAGTATGTTCCTGCTGGCTTGTCTAGGCGTATGAGCTCGGCGTACGGTACGACCGATGCTGGCAGACGCGAGAGGAGACCTGTTGTAGGTGGGGTGTAGATAGCAGGAGGTTCATTATGCTGACTTGCTGAAGCCGAGTGGACTTTAGGTTGAGTCTCAGTAGTTGTCCATCTTCTTTGCGTGCCTGCTATGCACTCCTCTCGTTTCGTGACTGGCCTAGCTGACGCGACTGGAATCGTTGATGCCGCCCATCTTCTCCTTGTCGCAGCCTGTAGTTGTATCGACGTGCGGGCGAATGCTGATTGGCGTGGGAGGAGTGCTGTGAGTCGAAAAGGGGAGCAGCTTGCCATTGTGTGGGATGGTGAAGGAGAAGATTGGACCCATACCCTACCTTAATTCATGGTCCAGTGCCGTGGGTATCTCTTTGGCTTACCACAGGTGCTACGGAATTATTGCTGGGTCGAGCAGATGATGTTAAAGAGAGATGTCCAGCATGATGGAGTAGCCTTTCGGGTTGCATGAGCCTCTTTCCAGCCGATCATCAACCAGCACGGATACGGTACAGCTTCGAAAGCGCATGCAACGACACTCTGCATCAACTGCTGGGATTCAAGACAAGTACTCAGAGACAGCGGGCTATCTTCCACAGGCTTATCAAATCGATCGAAAGGACGATGTCTGCAGACACATGGTCTCAGTAATGAGCGAAGAGCAGACCATGGCCTCGACATTGAATTCAAACACTTATCGATCTCTCGTCCCAATGCTCGCATCAGCACTGAAAGACTTCCAATCTTCAGGATCCAGGTTCCGAGTTCTGAAGACAGTGAACACATCAGACCTTCAACCTCGAGATCCGGTCAAGCTCTCGCCCGATGAGTCTCCCAAGACTCTCTTCATACTGGACTCGTCCTTCAATCCACCTTCAATAGCCCATCAGACTCTGGCCTCGTCTGCCCTCCACAAATCCTCAAGCGATGCGCATCCAAAACCACATCGGCTACTGCTACTATTCGCCACCATGAATGCCGAGAAGGCCCCCTCAGCGGCCTCGTTCGAGCAACGACTAACACTCATGACACTCTTCGCCACGGACCTCCTCTCCTCCCTCAAAGAGTCATCAGACCACTCGGCCTCAGCAGTAGACATTGGCGTCACATCCCTTCCATACTACACCGACAAATCCGCCGCGATAGACACCGAAGGGATGCGAGACTTCTACCCCAGCAAACCAGCTCATGTGCATCTGGTGGGCTACGACACAATCACACGCTTCTTCGCACCCAAGTACTATCCCAAATTCAACCCACCACTATCGGCGCTAGATCCGTACTTCAACGCTGGCCATTGCCTTCGGGTAACGCTACGGCCAGATGATGAGTACGGCTCCGTCGATGACCAAAAGGCCTTCATTCAACGGATCGAGACCGGAGAAATGGAGAAAGAAGGCGCCAAGAAAGAATGGTCAAAGCAGATCGAAGTCGTGCCTCCCAATCCCAGAGCAGGCGTAAGCAGTACCAGAGTACGCAAAGCCGCCAAAGCAGGACGCTGGGAAGAAGTGCAAGACCTTTGTACCGCAGGCGTAGCAGCCTATGTAGAATCCGAAAGCCTCTACGAAGGCGATGATCGAGGCGCGAAGATGGCATGAAAGTAGGAGTAGCGAAGGAATGCCAAGATATAAGTACAAAGTCGAAACTATGTACATCTTTCATAAAATTCTGCTCTAGATCGCTCGGAACTGACGATGCAACTTCCTGCCGCCCTAGTGCTACAATGCGAAGATAAGACAAATACATTATGCTCCTCTACTGCCCAAACGCCAGAGCCCCCTACCATGCCGGTTCCCGCTAGAATCCTGGCTGTCGCAAAGAACAAGCGACCCACGAACGTGCGTATGTCCATCTTTTCATGAGGAAAATGCGATGCCCAACGAAGAAGCACTCGCTCGTCATCTCAGCCGTCACGAGAATCAGAAAACCTCAGATTGAAGTTCCGCTCTTCAGGCCTTGGAAACCATATCCAATTTCGGCCTCAACTGCGCAGCCAAATCTTCCTTCGTCGTCACCATTTCCTTTGGGATCCTGGACACACGATATGCACCCGCACGCACAGCATCCATCTGTCTGGCCGATATTCCAGACCTCGCAGAACGAATGCTGCCGGCGTCACTAGCATTGTCGTTGTGCTGACCTAGGCGACCCGGAGGAGCGAAGTCTAGTGCTGTGAAAGTGCCCGATCGGCGAAGCATGTGGGGTGAAGGCATAACGCTCAACTCGTCGTATGAAGCGACGAGAGGAGTGAAAGCTCGAACGCTGGGGCTGTAAGGACGTGAGAGACCGGTGGGGCTGTCAGGTGCGCTGCCGTTCTGCATCGAGCGGAAAGTAGATGGTGGGGCGAAGTCAATCGGCGTACTGATCACAGAGTCGAAGTCCTTGAGCTTATGCGGGGTCGGAAGGCCCTGCAAAGCGATAGGTGGCGGAGCACGTTTCTTTGGCATCGGTGGTGCACCACCTTGTCGTCCGCGCATTTGACCACGGCCGGCAGATTGCGTGCTGTAGTGTCTGTTGTGCGGCAGTCCGGCAGGAGAGGCACCGCGTGACTGGGCGCCTCGGGGAGGTGGTGTCATTGCTCGGCGGCCCATGGGCTGGGCATACGGTTGGCGGGGCATGGCGAAGCCGCCCGTGTCGGGGTCGTATATGGTTGCATCGAAGTAGCCTGGGTCGTAGTCCTCGACGTATTGGCCACGGCTTGGGTTCGGTCGAGAGTCGTCAAAGTATTCCTTGTAAAATGAACGAATCCTATTGGCACGGATTTCAGGGTTGTCCTCAGTTGGCATGTCTGGTGGTAGTGGCCTCAAACCCATGGTGGACAGCCGTTGTGGCTGGACTGGAAATTGCTGAGACGGATTCGGTGTGTCAATGGAGAAGCGGCCGGTAGAGATCATGGATGGGTCGATGTCGTAGACAGAATCTTCCTGGACGTGCACGGCAGGCACAGGGAGCGGAGGCGCCTCTTCGTATGGCATACCAGCGTTCTTAACAGAACCAGCGGACATTGATGATTTCCGTGGAGGACGAGGTGCAGACGTTGATCGGGATCGCGGCTCAACGTTCTCGTCTGCCGATTGAGGAGGTGGCGGAGGCCGTGGTAGAGACTGTTTTCGGGGCGGCGGTGCGCCGTTGTTCGCTGGGAGCATTGGCTGATCTGATCCGATGCTTGTGCGGCGGCTTGCTGGGAGACTTCGACCATTGCTGTGCATTTGTCGTGGAGCCATTTCGTCCAATTGTTTCGAGTTATGCGGAGACATGGAGTCAATACGCTTGGGATCAGAGTGCGAGATCCTTTGGGCATTCGAGACCAGGCCAGCCTTCTCGTTTGCAGACAGTAGTGTAGATGCCGAATATTGCGATGCGCCATCCGGTCGTGGCCGTGACGAGTCAATCGAAGTGCGCATCATTGTGACAGGCCTGTACGGATCGTGCTCGCCGACCATGGACCGCGACATGCTGTGTATCGATTCATGCGAGCCTTGTAGACCTGCTGGCAGAAGGTAGGGGTTGCTCATGTTCATGTCCATGGACAGCCCGCGTGGTCCTCGCCCTGGTCTCACTGGACGCCCGCCCGCATCTGTGACTGTCATCTCCGGCACACTCTTCGACAGCTTGTTCCTATTCGCGCCCATATCCATGCCGAAGTCGAGAGATTTGTGAGCATCATTGGTGTCTTCTATTCGTTGTCGCTTCACCAATCGTCGGTGTAAGAAGAAGCACACGACCAGTGCACACGTGATGGGAATGCTACCAAGATCAGTATGGCTGTTGACAAATATTGAGCATGACGACTTACACGGCACCTAATACTATTGGCAGCGTCTGCGTGCTTCCAGAGTCGGTGGGCTTGGCACATATTGATGAGGTGTTGCCAGGTCCACATGTGCTTGAGGACCCGGAGGCATCGCTCGACTGCGATGCGCGCTGCACCAAAGTCCTTGTCACCAAACGTACTGCACCCTTGCCATTGTCGAAGAGCTGATCCAGGCTCTCATGTTGCTGTCGAGTCAGATCCAGCCCGCTGCCAGGTAAAGATGGAATCCGCATATCCTCTCCTTGTCGATCAAGCACTCCCAGTGATCACGAGACTGTCAACAACACCAGTCCTTCCGTAGTGATGTTGTTGCTACGGTTATCTCTCGAGTCTTCCCAAATGAGTCTCACACATGCGAGTTGGCCGCTGAAAGTGTCTCGGACACAAAGCAGTTCAGGAGTCTGTGGCTGAGTTTCGCGTTCGATCAATGTTTGGCATTCGGCCAGTAGTAATGAGCGTGTATGGTTTTAGATGTTGCCGTAGAGGTGTAGCTAATTGTATTATCGTGTACAATGAATGACTGTGGTCGAATAGCACCAGAAAGGAATGACTGTCGAACGCGAACAAAGAGGATGTTCAGCAGCAAGCGCCGAGAACGAGGTGCGCCTTTGATGCGGGAGAACCACTGAGTTGAGCACCGGCCAGAAAGAGAGTGAGTCCAGGGGGGCAATAATAATGGCGCTAAGACTCCGCACAGCTCGCTAAGCAAAAGACGGGACGGTTGGCGCCGCTTGCAACAGATTCAGCCACTCGATGTCACTGTGAAGATATGAGAGATTGGAGTGAGTCCGCTATCAGTGCCCATCAACAATGCTTGTCTTGCTGAGTACATCTTTATCCTTCGTTACAGTACTTTGTTGCCCTCGCCCACGAGCAGACTTCGTCCCCGTCGAACACAAGCATGCGAGAGCTTCTTATGCAGGAACCCGAGAGAAGATATGCAGGAACGGCGAGCAGCCAATAACATCTGTCACTGACGCCCGTCTCAATTAGTCTTTCGTCCACGGACCACCGGTCCTCTTCTTCTTTCGCATTAGATCCGCAATCGCTTGTACAGCCTTCTACTCGTTCCAGCAAGCAAACAACCACCAACATAGTCTTCCTTAAGTTGCCCCGTCGGAAAATATAGCTGGGATGTTCGGAATCGGGTGGAGCTTTACCCAGTCCAACTTCCTGGTCCTCCTGGCTGCTGTTGAGATTGACTGGCGATCATTGCGGCCACTTGCAATTTCCGCTTTATCTTCCTGCGCCGCACGCGATGGGGCTCCCAATATGTGATGACAGGCAACTGTCCTTACTATTATATCGCGCAACAATACTACACATTACGGCTAATGTTTATAGCATTGTGCCGCTCGAGGATCCATGCAATAGCTGGAGTACGACAAAGCTTCATGTTCCCCCTTGTCCCGGTCACGCTCATTACTTTTGAACGACTACGCGTGCTATCAAGACCCGGACATCCAGATGGCGATGCCATAGGCTGCGCCACATCTCATGCTTTTGACTACGCAGCAAAACTTCGCTGGCCCAGCTGCGGTTTGAACGCAGGATCCCTTGCAAGGTGAGCAGAGTAAAGTCCCTAAGCAAGGATGTTGCCACTACACCACAAGGCCATAGCAGCATGAAGGCCATATCAGCGTTCTTGCTGCACCGTTCTGGTTATTAAATCACCATGGCTGTGACATATATCTTCGATTTCATGGCCGATGAGCTGCCGAAGGACGACGTGTGCGAGGCGAGCGCAGCAAGGGCAAGACATGCTGGCTGCGTTGCCTGCTGGATTGTAGTCGACGAAGATGTAAATGATGCCTGGGTTGTTGGTCAGAGCAGTCCTCCCGTCTCGTTTCACAAAACATTGGGCATGGACACGCGGCAGAAAGGCAGTGCACACGCTATCCTCACACTCATCTATCAAGATACGGGTCTTGTGGGCACGTTCTCTTTCTCTTGATCTCTTATCGTCCCATTACTGCACGGGAACACCTGACAGTCCTGGTCTTGACCATTCACGCCCCTTGTGAGAGGACAACACGAAGACGGGTATTCGTGCCTTCCAATTTTGTAAGGCAGCTTCATTCGGCAAGGTGCTCCGTGCTCAAGCTACACGCACGCAGCTCGAATTCCGAGACCAGTAACTGACCCTGCGGCATACTTTCATAAGCACTCAACGTCAGCGCAAACGCATATTCCAGATCTTCTTCGCCACATCCATATCGAACACCATCAGACTGCTCAAGATGCAAGCCCCCAAGAACGAGCAGTCTCCGTTTCTGGACGACGCCGATAGCCAAGCGCACCTCCTGGAGATCCCACTTGAGCTCCGTATCATGATCTACGATTGCATCTTCGCCGATCTACTCGCAGGAACCAGGAGCGCAGAAACTCCAGCACAAGTCCGTGAAGCCCTTCAACCCACCATCCTCCATATCTGCCGTATCATCCGCTGTGAAGCCATGCCAAAGCACTTGATATCGCTAAGAGCTGCAGCAGCAGCCCTGGCACGACCTATTTCAAAATCCTTGGAGACTTGTGAAGCTGAAATAGAGCGAAGCTCGACACTACCACCAACGGAGGAGCTCATCAAGAAGCTAAGAAACATGGTGGCAGAAGTTAATGCACAGAATGCGGCTGTAACGAAGAAGGTCGAGGTGATCATCAAGATCGTGAAAGTTCTGACGGGAGGCTTATGCGACTTTGTCGGCGAGTGCGAGGAGCTTCAGGCCTCGATGGCGAAGGCCACGGAAATGTTGAGGGGGGTCGATGGGTCGGAAGAAAGCCTGGTGGAAGATGGCTCCGTCTAGGTCCCGAGGCGTGGCATCTTCGGAGCTGGAATATGCAAAAGATTTATTTGCATGGACGGTCGACCCACTGCCAGCAGTATTGTGGGTGGAAATGCGGGAGAAGTCCACTCATGCAGCGCAGTCAGGCCGCTGAAGACTATGAAGATTGCCCGGTGATATGCATGGACGAAGCCTACTTGCGTCAGCGCTCGAATGCACGAATTGTGTGTACGTGTATAAGGAATAAGTGAAGCTAATGGCTGTAAATCACTGACCGTACGTGCCACAACCATGTGCTTCGCTCATTCCTCAAGTTTTCATGGAACACATCTCCCAACAGGCTTGTGAAGCGATCCTCAGCAACCGCCGCCAACCACGCAACCGCCTTACCTCCATTCTAAGCGGTATTACGTTCTCTCATGCAGTTTCTTCTCACCATCTGCTACTCGAATCTCCGATCGCACCTGGCAAGGAGAGCCGCGAAATTCTGATGGCGATTCGGGGAACAGTCCTTGTATATATAGGACCTCTACTCGGTCTGCCCGGTGGATTCGCCCTTCCAAATCATGCCTTCTACTCGTGTGGATACTTCCAAATTGTGACTCAAACGGCAGGCACGTGTCAGACCCACGACTGTCACGGTCATAATTATCCTTCCTGTGAATTTAACCAGCCAGTCAACACTCCAACCTTGCAATTTACAAGGCGCAAACCTGAGCCTTGAGAGACCGTTGAGTCACTGCAATGGCAGGCCCCTCCGAGGTCAACAAGCAAGGCACGGCATTGCTCCTCATGCTTCCGCCAGAGCTCCACCTCCGGGTCTATGAGTTGGTCATGCAAGACTTGCTCGAAGTAGGCTCGAAGGCTCCAAAAGTTGACGCGCCCTACGATCAGGCAGACCAAAGGCGACTACGTAATGGCTTGAATCTCACACTTCTTCATGTCTGCCAACAGATACGCTCGGATGTCTGCCTAGAGTTCGAGAAATGGCTGGAAGCAGGCATTCACCGCTCAAATAGGCTAGAACGCCAGATCAAAAGCGCTCGCAACGATATTGTATCTAGCTACGGGAGAAAACATGCCTTGGTCGAACATCGCGCGCGGAAGGAGGGCGAGTATGTCCGCCAAATTCTCGGCATCAATGCGACATGCGCAAAGCTGGAGAAGATGAAGAAGTCAATTCGAGTAGGAAGACGCTGTGCCGCTTTCCTCAGCGAGTCGAGCAAGGGCGGACGAGAGCGCACAGGCCGCGGCAGTCTTGTGAAGTGGCCAGGATCGTGGTGCTGGTGATCAATGGTTCAGCAGAGGAGGGAAACCATGGCAGTGTAGGCTTGTAGCCACTGCTAATGAGTGGTTGAGTGATGCGGGAGGGTGCTTCTGACATGCCGTGAAGAAATGCCAGGTGGTGCTTTTGACCGAGTCCAGTCATCAGGGCTTTCTCTAGATGGGCGTGATTCGAGAATTGGATGACGGGCAAGGTCTCGCAAAGGAAAGGAAAGGTGGTCGGCAGAAGGAAGATGATGCGTCGGATTTTGCTGGTGACCAATGTCAGAGCAGGCCTCAAAGGCCGCGACCTTATGATCAGACGGTTCAGACCGAGTCGATCGGCTCAAGATCCAGATCCAGCACGAGGGATCTTGATAGACAGGACATGATTCGGTGTGCATCAATCGGCTCATCTCCCACTTGTGTAGGCAGCCACGTCATTCACTGCTTCCTTCACTTCACTCATGCAAGCCGTAGCGTCCCCTACCTGGCTCCATATGTCTTTCACATGACCGCTTCACGAAAACCTCTCGCTGCGCCGCAAGACTTTCCAAGTCCCTCGCGCACAATTATTCGAGAACGCTCGAATCCCAACAACTACCAAGGCCATCAGAATCCACGATGCCGCCAGAACAAATCCTAGCGCTCCTCACCCTCCCACCCGAGCTCCGCCTCCAAATCTACGAGCTCGTAATGAGTGACCTGATCAACACGAGCACCTCACCACCAAACGCCACCAATCCCGCTTCAAACAGCCCTCCAACCAAAATCTCCCTAGCACTCCTCCACACCTCCTGCCTCCTCCGCCACGAAGCCCGACTACTCCTCGAAAAGCGCCTGGCGCTGGCCCTTTCCCATCTAACCGCACAACTCTCGCAACTCCACGAGGAAGCAATGACGATCATATTCGACCACTACGAAGGGACTGTATCGTACCGACAAGACCTCGAGGCGAAAGCCCTTCGTGGCTACGAGGAAGCAGGGGTGAAGGCGAAGCACACGCGTCTGAAACGCTTGAAGGCTGCTGTCACAGTAAGTCGGACGATGGAGCTTGGAGCGGTGCTAGTGAAGAGGACGAGGTTGCTCCGCGAGGAGTTTGAAGTAAAGCAGGGCTGGCTATGAGTGCGCGAGTCTGGATGCGCGATGATGGAGGACAGTGTCAGGTGGCGAGGGTTGGCGAACGAGGCGAGACCACTCCACAGCCAGCAAAGTTCACTATCGTGGCCAGCAAGAAACGCTCCAGACCAGAGAGGGTGAGGATAGAGGAACGCTAGGAAGTGGGTCACGAGAAGAGAATGTGGTTATAGTGTTCTATCGAGAGGCAACTGGAGTGGCTGCTCTGTTCGACTCTGCAGTCCGAGGATGTATTGCAGCAAGTGGTCTCGTAGTTTCCCGAAGAACCTAGGGCTGCAGAGTGAGGAAGGGGTGGCGGTGAGGAGGCCTGGCGACTACTGATGTATCATTTCGTTGACTATCCTATCTCATCGTCCTTCTAAAGCTGCATTGCCACAGCCGTGCCCCATGGTACGGCATAAACACCAGACTCCACGCTAGAAATCACTCTAAGATTTTCTTGACCACCCTCTCAGTACAATATAATCCTCTCCTTCTAATCCTTCACCTTCATCGCCAACCCTTTCCTTTCGTTCCCCTCCCTCCCTCCCACTACCACCCACATCTACCTCTTCCCCGTCTTCGGCCGCGGCTTACACTCATCCCCAATAACCGGATGCAACATGATCTTATTCGGCAACTGTTGATTATTCGCCTGATGCCCCTTGCTCCAATCATAACTGACCGCATAGGCGAAAATATTCCCACTTCTATCAAAGTCCGTCGCGCTGATCGTCCCGCCTACCTCCGGGTAACCCTTCAACCTGTGTTTAGCGTCTTTGTCCCAGAAATGAAAGGTCCCGTCGCTGCCGGCCGTGCTGAAGGTGCCGTGGACGGGGTGGAAGGAGATGGCGTTGACGCTGAAGACGTTGGAGAGGTTGCGGTCGGTGGTGGAGGTTTGGCGGTGGCATTTGAAGGAGAAATTGCCGTTTTGGTCTTTATCTTCGACGTATTGGATGGCGCAGCGGCCTTCGATGGACCCTATCGCGTAGCCGTTGGCTTCGGGGGAGAAGATGGTGCAGACGCGGGTTTGCCATTTCAGCGGGGATTGGATGACTTTATAGGGGGTGCCGGGGTTGGCGAGGCTGACGACTTCGATCCAGCGGTCTGCGGTGCCGACCACGAGCATGTTGTCTTTGACGTCCATGGTGTAGACGCGGTCTTTGCATTCGAGTTGGCCGATGGGTGTTTGCTGGCGTAGATCCCAGTATTTTACCATTTTGTCCCAGCCGCCCGTGATCAGGATTTGGCTGCCGTTTACCATGGCGCTCTCCACACAGCGGATGGGTTGGTCGTGGCCAGCGACTTGGGTGGCTTGACTGGATTGCGTGTGGCCGGCTGCAAGGTCGAGCATGCGTGCCGCCTTGTCTGCTCCGGCGCTGAAGACTTTTTGGCCGTCTTTGCTCCAGCAGGTGCTTAGGGCGGGGCCTTGGTGTTCGAGCATGGCGACGCCACTGCTTTCACCATTGGAGCTGATGGAGTAGATGTAGCATTTGCTGTCCCAGCTCGTGACGGAGAGGTGGTCGGAGGCGGGGCTGAAGACCATGTCGGAGATGCTGTCGCTGGGGCCATTGGTGACTTGGACGTCCTTGCTAAGGTCGCCTTGGGTCGGGTTGGCGGCACCGCCACCGAATAAGCCTGACATAGCGGCTACACTATTCGCGTTGGTGTTGCTGCCAGGGGTGGTGACAACGAATTATTATCTATATCTATTCACATGTGGCCACCCTCGACGCCTGATGTCTGCCTTCACCTTCGCACGCGTGAGAAGCGCGACAGCTTCAAGACAAGCTTTCTTCGCACCGGCCACTCCCGCCCCTCGCATTAAAATTCCTCCTGCTCCACCACCTTAAATCTCTTCCCTTTGTCCCCTTCAACTCGTCGGTCAAAAAATCGCAATCAAAGCTCACACACAGACCTGCCCAGCAAGTCCCTCACACACACACAGCTTTGGGAGAAAGTCCCCGGATATCCTGCACTTCTTCACCGAGGTCGTCAGGGAAGCGGAAACGCGCCGCCACAGAAGCACATACACAGCGGCTTTGCTTCAACCCAATCTACCTCCACCCTCTTCTCCACACACCCTCCCTCTCACCGTCTGCACTCTCACTCAGACACCCTTCTCACTCGGGTCAGCGGAGCTCGGAGGCCGTCTTTCCTTTCACGAGGGGAGATGCTGACAACAGAGACGAGGATATGAGTCTGTCCTCCTTGCTTCCCTGCTGGCTTTTTGCTGTGGGTTGGGTGGAAGAGTGGGAGGAGGTGGGGAGAACTTTGTTGGGGAGACCAGGTGGGATCAAGGTATGGGTTGAGGGCCCTTTTCGTCGTGGTCAATAGATATGCGATTGCTCTTTCTTTCCCTTTCTGCCGTCTGCACATCACTCGTTGAGCACGACGGTGGGAAGAGGAGGAGGGTAACTCGATGGGGCTTATTCTTGAGGCGACGAGTTCAACATACACACTTTTTCCCGGATCTGCTGATGAGCTCATCATACTCTCTGGTGAGCAGCGTCAATGCTGTGTCAAAGCAGCCAGATTCTACTTTTCGCAGATGAGACGACATGAGATGACAGGAGAAGAGGGTTACGGCTAGCGTTCAAGTGATGATGAAAAGCAAAATAGAGTCAAGCACTGATCCAGCCGTCCGGCTTAGCCCCTTCATTGGTGTGCGGTCGGCGGTGTTCTGTGATGCATACATTTGCCTACGACGGTATCTGATGAACGCGAGGAAGTCCGTACTCTGTATATATTCACGTATCTACGCCATCTTCTCAGAAGCACGTTGTACTGCTTGGCCAAGTGGACGGTCTTTTCAAGTGCACCGAACAAGACGCCTTACTTCTGTCTGTACGCGGCAGAGCTGACCTTACTCCACAGTCGAACCATGCTACTCTTGGGCATCGTCACCATTCTCAGGCCGATGCCAACAAGAATGAGTGCTCCCGATACGGATAGGAATGGCCGCCTGGCAGCATCATATCTCAAGCTCCATTGCCGGAAACCTCGAAAGCTCCTTTCCCTTATCTATGAACCCGGTCAAAGGACTGAGGGTGTTGGTCGCCGCACCAGCAACACCCCAATTGTTCACCTTCTCCGCCATCCACATGAAAGCATAAAACACCTTGATCCCCCGAGCAGTCTGCGGGTTCGCAATCCCAGGCACACCCGGAATCAACTTCTGCGCCTTCTCCACAAACGGCCGGACCTACTTCTCGTACTCTCGCAAAGCGGTCGAGATATCGTCGTGGGTGCAAATGCATCCAGCGAGGATATACGCCCCGACGAAAGCGAGAGTGGTGCCTTGCCCACTTACGCCGCTGAGACAATACGCCGCATCGCCCACGAGCGCAACCCTCCCTTTCGTCCAAAAGGGTGCGTAGACCTGCGCAGTCTCCTGCACATACACACTCTCGTTTCCCTCGATCTGCTCCACAATCCCCCTGGCCTCCCACCCCACATCCGCGAACAACTCCTTGAACTTCGCCTTCTGCTCCACAACTCCCATCCGTGCGATCTCCCGACTCTCCTCGCTCATCACGGCCAAATAAGCACCCGTCTGCTGCTTCTTCTTCTGTGGTCGTGTACTCACGCATCGGCCGCCCGGGGCGTTGAACCATCTACTCCATTCGCCGTGGGAGGGTTGCCAGGGGATGGTCATCAGGAGGAGACATTGCTTCGGAGACCTTACCTCGCCGAAGTCCCGGCCAAAGGCTAGGGAGCACGTGCTGCTGTAGATGCCGTCGGCTGCTACGACGAGGTCGAAGTCCCGCTGCCCCGCGAGCTTGGAGAATGTCACGGTGCTGCCAGAGTCCGTTTCGCATAGAGCAGTAATCGTGTTGTCGAAGAGATATTCAACCCCATCCCTCGTAGCCCGATCCAACACGTCCGCCATCTCACCCCGAAGGACCTCAATTTCTTTGTCGAAAGAATTCGCACCGCTGTCCTCATCTGCCGCGAAAGCCGCCCAGACTTGATCTTGGGCGTCGACGAATCCTAATACCCTGATCGCCTACAGTTCGTGCGAGAAGTTCGTCCCAGATCCCCATGGCTTTGACGATGTGGACGCCTTGGCCGGCGACGTTGACTTATCGGCCCGTGAGACGGATTTCCGGTGCTCGTTCTGCGATTGTGATTTTGTGGCCGTTGCGGGCGAGCATGAGGGCCAAGACTGGGCCGGCTATACCTGCGCCTGCTATGAGAATGTGCTTTGGGGTGGACATTTGTGAATATTGGTGGATCGTGATTTTGGAAAAAGGCGGCGCTGATCTGGACTGACCTACATTCTGCTTGCTACGGGGTGTGAGACGGATATTAATGCTTCCTTCATGTTCTTGCCATGCCGTGGGTGGAAGGAAGTTCGAGAAGTGCGGTCGATGAAATGTCCGCCGCCCGCTGATCGTGGCGGCTGGGCAACGATGACGCTGCAAGCTCTTGACTTTTGTGCAGCTCACTGTGTCGAGAAAACGAACAAAAGTGTTCTACGCAACTGTTCAGTCAACCGCATCCTAGCCTTGAGGTTCAGGCACTCTACATACATGAATGGACCTGAAGTGCCCGCTGAGGGTAGGACTCTGCTCGCTGTCAGGGTGAATACAAGGTATAATACATCGAGCTCGAAGCATTATTCAACTCGTCCAACCCCTGTGTTCCGTATTGTGGGTATCATACATATATACACGCCCTCTCTTCCCAATTACCCAACTCCAACCTCAAAGCCATATACCTCATACTCAGGTCCGCATCCTAGCAAACATATTACTAGATTTCGCACTGGCAGCCGGAGCCAGCTCATCGACAGCTCCCGACTCCTTAGTATCCCGTCCTAGGCGCCATGAACTGTGTCCTCGTCACCTCCATCAGCTCGTCCACGAACGTATCCTCCTGCTTCGCGGTTCCAACAGCCACTTTCATACCCAGACCTTGCTGTTTGCTTTCGGTGCTGTAGTCGCTTTTACTATCGCTCTTAACGACTGTTTCGCTATTGACTAGGATGCCGCCCCAGAAGTTGCCTTGTTCCGCTTCCTGTATTTCTTCTTCTCGAATATTTGGACCTAGAGTCCTTTTCGACGGTCGGTTGACGAGCTCGTGGACGGAATCGCTCTCGCTTTGCACGAGACTGCTTCGGCGAGATGTGAAGTCGCGTGGTATGTATGTGGAGCCGATATTGCTAGTCGTCCTCTTTCTATGAAGCGGCACTCGACGCTTCCGGTCACGACTGGGCATTGCCATTCGTCGAGAAAGCAGCGGGCTGAACTCTTGGTGGATTTCCTGCGCCAAGATGCTGTGATCCGGTGAGCCTGAATAGCAGCGCTGCCTCGAGCTGAAGAACGTCAATGGTACACGAGCTATACCATCACAAGACTCCAGTGAGGTGTGCATATCTGCTATCACACAGAAAGCGAAGATCCAGGTTACTACAGCTCGATTCTTACGACCCTGGGAGTAGTGTCCAAAGACCGGTCGGGCGAGGAAACGAGCTTCGCGAAACCAGTCAGTGGGCACTGTCCGGCCTAGTATGACGACGGCCTTCAGTAGAGATGATGCAAACTCCTGTTCTCGAGGCCCTCGCTCTTTGTCCACGTTACTACGATCTTCGAGGAAGGACATGAACGGTCGTGTCCGCAATCCATCCAGACGCTGCAGAAATTCCGTCTGCCATTGCTGTGGTTCCATCGTCAAGATTTGCATGTCTGGTAACTGATCCTGATCGTCCTTCTTGACGCCCACATCGAAGCCTTTGCTGTTGGGTCGTGGTATCAGGCCAAAGAAGCTGAGCCAGGTTCCAGGCTTCTCCAGAGTCTCTAGCTTGTCCGCATATCTCCGCAGGCCACCCAGATGATATTCTAGTGCCGGCAGCGGGATCTGCATCATCTGTGCAATGTTACGCCCAACCTGCTGCACACTGCCGAACCGGAAACCTGCGTTCAGCAACTTGTCCGCGTCTTCCCCATTCAGCTGCCGAGTGATGAACAGCGCTTGGCCTCGGCCAAATATCTTCACGGATTTGCCAGACTCGAGATCCAGCGTGTCTGGTTGTGTCCGACGCCCATGCCGGTCTTCAGCACGGATAGTACCAGTTTCAATGATCTTATCGTATAGAACACCTATGCGCTCCGTGGGGATGTGCATAGCTGCTGCCAGACTTGCAGCTGCACAGCAAAATTGCTCCCGAAAGATGATCGAGTAGTCACTAAATGCCTCGGGATCGTAACGCGCAGACGAAGAGGAGCTGATCGGCTTCGAATCTTCCTCGCTGTCCACACTATGAGCAGCGAGGTGGTTCTTCATCTGCGGTATCAGCTCACTAACAGTCGTCCAGCTCCGAGTCACCCGGTATATCCATTGGAAGACAGGATGTGCAGTGTCGAAATCCTCGTTGAATGTGCGGTGCTGATATTTATCTGTAATCTCCCGTGCTGGCAGGACCCCTTCGGTGGTGACCAGGATCCTGCCATCTTGATCAAACATTGCGCAGGCCAGCATGACTTTCCGAGATCTAGTCTTCAGCACTCCGGTGCGGTGTCTTGAGAACAGCAGGACTCCAATGATGGTCAGAGCGGCTGCGGCAGATAAACCTCCGGCGACCGCAACTTGCACGTTGCGAGACATAATCGCACCGGTCGAGTTCTGGTCGCCTTTGTAGATGTACAGGCAATTCGTTGATGCTGTGAAATGCATGGCTGACACACCCCCAGCTAGTAAGCACGCGCATGACAGCCGCTTCCACCATGAACTGATCCATTGCTCCCGCAAAGTATAGAAGAGAACAAGCACCAGCATGCAGTCGCCAATTGAGATGATGATCGAAGCGGCGAGATAGCGCGGTACGTATTCAGGTGTGTAGTTGGTTATGCCAAAGTTGCCGATGTAGTGCATGCCAACAACGGAAAGACCGGCGAAGACTCCGGTGCAGACTAGGAGGAACCAGTGCAGTACCACGGATTGGGTAGGATACTCGGCTGCAGAGAACGATAGGGTGAGGCCGATGATCGGGAGGAAGACGGAAAGGGTGGTGAAGCCAGAGTTGTATACCAGTTGCATCGACCAGCTGCCATCTCCAAGGACAATCGCTCGATTGCCGATAAAGTGCATGCACCAAATGCCCACCAGACCCATACATGTTGCGCAACCCAACGTCTCAAACCTGTCCACGAAGTCAGCTGTGAGATGCTCTTGGATTTGCGCCTTGACTCAGGCTTACCAACTACGCCAGTTGCCAAGTGCCGTACCTCTGCGATGCAGCATCTCCACCGTAAGAAGACATCCGCAGAGACTGGAGAAGTAGGAGGCAGCCACAAAGCCGACATCGAAGTGGCTTGGGACATAGTCGCCGACGTTGTAGCTATCAAGTGACGCCATGTTCGTGGAGTGTGCGGACTACGAGGTCAAGAGAATAGATTCTGCCTTGTGCGCATCATCTGCTGATTGTCACAGGCGTAACGAGTGAAGGGTAAGATGTGAAGTGAAAGAGACTGCGACCTGTCCAGATAGAAACCTCCTCCAACAGAAAGCGTTTCGTCGAAACCAGTCGACTTCAGCTACGATTGCAGGCCTCGTAAGTCCAAGAGTAGCATAATCTCGCCAACGGAACGGGTTGACAAGTTTGTGAGGATCCGATGCACTGGTTGAGTCTGTGAGAATAAAGTGTTTGCAGTGGCGAAATCCCAAGTGGTCCAGTTCTCCAAAAGTCCCACGCAAGGGATAGTCGCACGAGAAAGGGTCCAATATTCGTACTGTCAGCTAAAGTCCTAGGTCCGGGGTCGCGGCATGTCGCATAAGGTATTGACGCAAGGTACAGCTGATGGGCAAAAGAGTGTAGATAGGTGATGTCGCGAGGCACGGAGGCTACACGCGCAGAGGTCGAGTCGGGTTATTAAGATGTTCCAGATAGCGGATAAGATGTGATGCACGACGCAGACTCAGGCCGTCGACCTCACATTACGCAGCAAGGACCACCCCAGCGTCTTGAGGTTGTGGCCAGATGCTTGGGATTCTGTGGCGTTTACAACCCAGCGCACCTACCAAGAAATTGCTAGGTCCTGGAGTGGAGGCTTGCATACAACGGCAGCCATGTCGCGGCTGCCATTGGACCAGATGGGGCTCGCTTCGCTGCTCGATGCGGCGAGCAGTTGCAAGCCGGCTTCCGAACTAGAGAGTGGGCTACACAACAGCGGCACGGCTGCAGATTTACGTGTTGCGTCCATCCGGAGTGTGCGTTGGCCGCTGGTGCCGAGACTGCATGTCTCGCGCGAAACAGCTCTCGTGCCTGCGTCGTACACCGCTGGACGGGAAGAAGGTTATTGGCGTCTTTCCGCGAGACCTGGAGTTAAACGTGGTTGTTCTCCCCTGTCGTTAACCTGAAGCACGCAAATCGAATCTGGTTGTTGAATCGCCGTGATTGCCAATCGGTGTTGGGCGCAACGGAGAAGCCGTGCGCTAGACAAGACCACCATCCCGGTTGATGCGATTTCTCTGCATGAGAAATTGTGGGGACAGGTGGAAGGTTTCGAGGAATAGGGAAAGGGAACACAAAATTCGCGCAACAGGAACCGTCTCGTCAATGGGAAGACTGACCTCACTTGTTTGTCCAAACGCGGTCGTCTCATGAAAATTCCGCTCGGAGGCGCTTTCATGGACACCGTTGTTCATTCGACTCATTAGTGATGAGACGCAATCAGCAAGACTATCCTCAATAGCCGGCCCTAGAGCATACACTTGAGTAGCTCATCCACCCACTATACTTTTCCTGTATTTAATTGAAGGAGCAACGTCTACTCTAGCGCTCTTCATATACTGGTGACACTGGCCAAAAAGGCTACCAGGTCAATGGCGCGAGCCTTTCTGAACGTTCTCTGGTACTCGCGTGGACGGCGCATGGACACTGACTCGTACGCAAAGCATGTACAGGATGACATTTCTTGAAAAGTATTGTCGGGGCCACCACCGTCCCCACGACTTCAAAGAGGGATAAGTGAAGCGAATGTTGGTGGTTTCATGGGTTGTGCTTTGGGCATCAGCGTTCGAAACTGCTTTAACCAGAGTTCAGGATTTGTTAAGCGAACACTCCGTGCGCTAGATGTCGAGCATTATTTGATCGTCCTCGAACTCGCCAATGCCCCACACGGGAGCAGCTGAATCCGCGAGCACCTCAACGTACTGCCTGCCCTGATATGAGCCATCTGCCAAAAAGCTAGAAGGGTTATAGGACACTGCATCGTTCATCGTGGCCTCGCTTACACATTGCATGTCTCCTTGTACGGCGTAGTCGCCAAGTGTGCCGAGCAGATCTTCTTCTCCTTCTTCATCCTCGTCGAGGTCAACGTCGAGAGTCTCCGTCGCTGTGTTCCAGCTTTCTTGACTTGCAGTCACGAGATCTGTGTTTGCTACGGATGCGAGCCTTGAAGCAACCTTGCCGGACGCAGGACCTTTGGCTTGATCCTTCTTCGCTTCGATCCTAGCCCGTTTCTGAAGTTGCAGCCAGAGCCGTTGCTCTGCTTGAGACTCATTGTGCGTGTCTGACGATGCGGGTGCGACGCAGTCGTCTTTCAGCATCCGACTATTGACACGGCTCAAAGCGTGTCCGATGGTAGGTGTGAATACTGCTCTGCTGGCGACGAATGGCCTGTAAGCCGAGCAGAACACGGCGGGAGCAAGATCAGAGAGGTGTCTGAAGTGTGAGCTGTACTGGATATGTTGGTCGGCTGGACTACGGCGGGACTTACCCAGGATTGCTCGACCGACTCCAGCAAGCACCGTTGGCAATACCTCGTCCACGATTGTGTCATTCTGATTGTTCTCGATGGCGCTTAGAGACGAGTCGAGATGCTCGTGATGGTACGAAGTTGCACTCCCATCCCAGGGATTTCGTGCCAGTCTCGAAGGAAAGTAATCACTTCGACTTGCGACTTGCTCGAGATGGCCATCTAGCAGGAGATCATCGATGTCACTTTGATCAATATCTTCCGGCCAATCGATATCAGGATCGGACTGTGCTTCAATATGCCCTGAGATATAATCTTTGGTTCTTGATTCAGTTGGAGGCACTACACGTATGTCGCCCGACATGACATCTGCTACCTGTTGGTCCGGCGTTACTGTTCCGACATGTAGATCGACATGAAACGCTTCCAGCGTGCATGTCGGCATCGCAGCTGATGTTAGGACGTTTGACAGTATGCCACTACTTCCATGAAGCTTATGCGCTCGCTTCGGTGAAGTTTTCCGTATTGGCAGCGCAGTGTCAAGATACACGGTCATAAACTGAGTCGCTTCGGTCCTGCTATGGGCTGTTGATCTCACGGACGTTGGTTGAAGGTTGAATGGCACCCATTGCTATCAATCGGGATTAGCAGGGCTCACAGCCAGTACTTGGCCAAGACTTGCCTCAGTCTCGCTCAGGGTTGATGCAAGTCGTTCGACTAGTCGTTCCTGTGCTGCCCAATCCTGCCAGCCAGTGCCGAAGTCGAGTGATAGATCGAGATGGAAGCTGATGGAGCAGACAATCCAGGGCCTGCGGACGGGATCTTCGTGATTCAATGCTGTAGTCAGTGATACTTCATCTATCGTCGAACTCGAGAAATGGGCTCGACTGGCGAATGTAAGAAGATGGCCTGTTGTTGAAACGAGGTCAAGTCCGCCAAGGTCGACAGTGGTCATGGCCGTTGAGACCCTGCCAGCATGCTGTGCCAATAACTTAGTCGGCTGTGTATAGATATCAAGGGCGATTTTGATATTCGCCTGTCATACATTGATATGCGGGAAAGAAGATGTATGTTGTCTCAAGTCGGTGCTTCCTCATCCTGGACAGAGCGGGACAAAAAGTTGGGGCAAGCCAGCCGCGAACTTCACTTCGCGAGCTCTTGTGGGACTATATCCCAGCCATACGTACTATCGGCGGGTCTTCGTTGCCACGTATGGCTACACGAGCACCACTTGCGCGCTTTCTGCAAAGGTCGCGACCGGGTGTCCAGCAATCTCGCTGGCTTCATACAACACCATGCCGAAGAACAGATGGTGTGTTTCGCGAATTGACGGACCAACGCGTCCAGATTCCATGGATCGATGCGTTCCGGAAGAAGGAAAAGTACGGACAGGATGCAACGCGTCCATCAGGCAAGCCGGAGACACCGAGCGACCGCGACCTCAGCCCGAAGAAGATGAGCGATAGCTATCACTCTGTGGTATGCTACATCCTACTGGCGCATGATCCTGTCATGTCACTAACTAATACCGTAGCCATAGATCCTACCACTTGGACGTGATCCATGGCTGCTGGACACATATCTCAACTCCTCCGGCCACATCCGACTCGGCACGATCTTTATGGACCTGGATGCGCTGTCCGGCGTGATCGCATACAAGCATACGGGCGACAATGTGACAACAGTAACTGCCGCCTTCGACCGCATCACCATCAACCATCCTCTTACCGAGATCTGCGATTTGGAGTTGAGTGGGCAGGTGACATACGCGTCCGGCAGGAGCAGCATGGAGATTAGTCTGCAGGTTGCAAAAGCGCCAAAGGATGGTCAGCGAGTCAAGAAAGAAGATATCATGATCCAGGCAAAGTGTACGATGGTCTCGCTCGACCCAGGCACGAAGAAGCCGGTCAACAATGCGCCAGTGCGGACGGATACCGAAGAGGAGAAGCAACTATATGCTGAGGGCGAGAAGAATAGTGCCCATCGCAAGGAGCTCGGTCAACGCTCGTTACTCAAGACCACGCCAAACGACGAAGAGAGTGATCTCATCCATGCTATGTGGCAAAAGCAGCTAAAGTACCACGATCCTAACGATCCATTGCGGAAGCCTAGCAATGTTTACTTCATGGATAGCACAATCCTCAGTACCGCAAGCATCATGCAGCCGCAGTATCGTGAGTCAACTCTACCAACGGATGAGTGTCATGATGATAGGCGTGCTGACAACGAGTTCTGTGAAAGGTAACCGACATCAATTCATGATCTTTGGCGGCTTCCTGCTAAAGCAGACTTTTGAGCTAGCCTTCTGCTGTGCAGCAAGTTTCGCTCATGTTCGACCCACATTCGTCTCGCTGGATCCTTCGACGTTTCAAAATCCTGTACCCGTTGGCAGCGTGCTGTACCTTACAGCAACAGTCGTCTACACCGATCCGCCCATCGTGTCTGGCCACTCAGACAGCATGGATAAGTCTCAAGATGATAACACACAGACCAGGGTCCAGGTACGGGTAGACAGTAAAGTCAGGGATGTCGAGCATGGCACCACGAAACCTACTGGCCAGTTCAACTATACTTTTATGGTTGACAAGAACTTGAAAGTCCTACCGAGGACATACACGGAGTTCATGATGTACGTTGATGCGAGGAGGAGAGCAAGACGAATAAGCGAGACTGTACAGCAAGGCGAGGCGGATGGTGGCACCAAAGACAGGATCACGGAATAATTGTATCAACAAAAGCCTTTTCTGACGACGAAACGACGCTCTACCATTGCTGGCAGCGTGTAAGTCTGCATTGGCACATTACACTCGACTTGATGGTGCACTCAAGATGCTACCAAAGTCTTGAAGACAAAGGACCTGCTTCATCGCAGCATCGACACAACCTCAGAGCAGCCTGCTAACAATGAACTTTTTTCACGTAAGTCTTGGCTCGCCCGTTCAACCACAGCGCCTACAGCATTCATTGCCCTACTGGTCATGCTGGGCGTGCGACGGCTGCCGACTTCAACGACCACACATGCTTGGATGCAGCCACGTGATAAACAATATTCTGCTGTACTGCGGTCAAAGCTATCTGGTTGGCGAGGCCTCGTACGTATCAATCGCTTGTATAAGACGGTGCATAGAATTATACCGACCCTCCTCGATCCGGCGATTCCTTTGTTACGCCCACGGCTCTTCTTTCCCATCACGACCCGACCATTGTTCACCATTGTCAAATCTTCACGTGCCCTTTGTTCCGACACAAAGCCACCGACGACCATCCTCGCCAGTCACACAATGCCCACCAGCAGTCTGTAAGCAGCTACTACAGCGCGGCTCACCACGCAATCCAGTCTCTTCCATTTCCGTCTCTTTTGCCACTTTTGGTACCCACAGTCTTCATCTGACTATACTGCATTCACCATCTTCACCAGAGGCAGGTGAGACACACACGACTAAGAACCAACGAACCTAATCTAGAAGATACAATACATCGACAACATGAAGTTCACCCTCTCCACTATCCTGGCTCTCCTAGCCACCACCACCGCCGCCTCCCCCGTCGACCTCAACACCCTAACAACCATGGCCGCCGAAGCCGCCGCCGACACAGGCGAAACCTTCCACCTCGAAGTCACCAACAACTGCCCCTTCGTCAAAGAAGTCGGCCTCTACACCGTAACCTCGGACTTCCAAATGTTGCAAATGTCCCCGCCCACCAACATGCCCCCAGGCCACGAAATCGTCATCGCCGCCCCCTTCAAAGCCATCGGCATGCGACTAACGGGCCACGCGGAATGGGGCTCCGCCGGAGGCTGGAAACCCCAAGCCTTGTTCGAGTTCGGGTATGCGGCTTATCAGGATGTGGAGGGGACGGCGTATGATTTGAGCTTGATGGAGGGGAGCGATCATGATATTGGGATGTCGGCTGCGCCCGTGGAGAATGGACAGGGGAGTGGGACGTGTCGGAGCTTGAAGTGTTATCCGTGGGATTGTCCTGGGAATCAAGGGTGGTTGGATCCGAATCAGAGTGATGTTGGGGATGCGGCGCCGGATACGGTCTGTTATAAGGGGAAGACGGATTTTAAGATTGTGTACTGTCCGTAAGTGTTGGGGGGGATTTGGTTTGGTGCGAGCTTTTTCTATGGTCCTACATGATTGATTATTCTGAATCTTGATTTTTACACATGTTTCCGAGACTGGTGGCTCGGTGCTCGTCGGAGCTCCTGTATATCAGTTCTTGCATACAGCTTTTGTAGATATTGTAGCCACTCACTGTCATGCTGTAGCATAGCTCATCCAGATAAAGAGGGAGCTTCCAACGTTGTGCAAACGAGTCATATACGCCTTTGCGTCCTACGAACATCAGTGGCAACGCTTTCACGCGCACGTGCCTCATGTTGTTATGGTAGCCTTGGTAAAAGAGCATTATTTGATAGCATTACCTGCAGAGCTTCAGCACCTACATACATACACCCACACACCACCTCAACAATAGACATCCCAATAGACACCATCGCTGAACGCTTTTCGCCCACCACAGCTCAGCTCAGCAGCGAGCGCTCCAAGCAAAGCAACGAAGAACATAAGAAAAGGACTGTCCCAAATTAGAAAAACAGTGTGGTATCATCGCGTCCTTTCTCAGCTTCCCTGTCTACCATTACCCACTCACTCACTCCAACCCTCCCCCACCCAGACCAGGCATATATCGCTTGAGAGGACTCTAGCCCGTGCTAGCGAAACCCCGCCCATGATTCGGGGTCCCGTTGACACGCGGCGGCAGCATTTGCTGGGTTGGTCTTTTTGTGCACACACCGGGAGAGTCAGCCATCAAGCACCCATACAACAGATCAGAGGTCAAGGGATGGAGACAATGATACTGAGTAAAATCTGCTTCCTCGTAGTATTGTGATTCGGGATAAGCAGTTTAATACCCGTTCATCGTCATCCTCTGGCTCTGTCTGCTCAGCTCGCGGTCGGCGCTCGGGCTGATTGGTCGGCTGCCTTGGCCCATTTGGGCGGAGCTCTCCTTGAGGGCCAGAAGCTGCTTGGCGCGGAAGCTCTCGTAATGGATCTGGGAGGTGGTTTCGATCAAGTCCTGGAGATGAGTACGGGTGAGGAAGTCCCGGAGATACACGAATTCGCAGTGGCGTTCGTCTTCAACATTGATGGTGCCCCAGCGGTTTTGACGGCCACGGACGGTCTTGCCGTTTACGTTGATGTTGCGCTCGGAGCCGACTACGGCGAAAGGGATGATGGACTGTGGAAGTCAGTGAGGTAGATTCAGATGTAGTAGGTTGATTAGCCGTACCTTGATCTGACTGTTCATGGCCGCCTCCTCGCTATCATACTCTTCATTCTCGTACGGGTACATCCTGATGTTGTGGAAGGCAAACTCCTCCTTGATGCGATCCTTGAACAGCTGCCTCTCCTCCAGAGTCAAGCTGTCGGCCTTGGCGATGACCGGTACGACATTGACGGTCTCGCTCAGCTTCTTCAGCACCACGATATCGATTGGCTTCAAAGCATGGCCCGTGGGTGCAATAAAGTACAAGCAGCAGTGGATGCGGGTATCTTGGATGTAGCGCTCACGCTGAGCAGTCAACTCTTTGCGGAGGTATGCGCTGTGCTGGTCCTTGATGTACTTGACGATTGGGTCCCAGCAGCGGTCGTTGTTCACGAGATCACCGTAGCCAGGGGTGTCAACAATGTTCAGGCGCAGACGCACGCCATTCTCCTCGATGGTGTGGGTGATGGGGTGGATCTCGGTGGTGCTGCGGATGCCTTCGTTGGGTGCGAGGCGACCCTTGCTCTCGACGAGGTGGGAGGCGAAGATTGTGTTGATCAGGGTTGACTTGCCGAGACCGGTCTGGCCTGTGGATGATTGTGGTTAGCTTGCCGTACTCCAGTGCACTATGTCAAGCGCGTGGCATTGGTTGCTGTGACATACCGACACAGATGACGTTGAACTGAAAGCCGCGCTTCAACAGCTTCTTCTCAATCTGCGTGGTGATGCTGTCGAAGCCGACGTGGCTCTTGGGAAACACCGACTGGGCCATCTGCGGGCTATGCATCGCCATCGCCATTGCGCGTGAGTTTCGTGATTATGAGAGCGTGAAAGAGAGATTGCACCGCCGTATTGTCGAGGGTCTGGTCGTCAATTGTGGTATGGTGGTGTAGGTGGTGGTGGTGGTGGATTTGTGATTTAGTTAGTGGTGAAAGCAATGGCGGTCGTGGCTTGCTGCAGGGTTCACCATGAAGGGAAGGGAAAGGGGGAAGCTGCGGAGGAAATGCCGTGGTCTGAGCGCCATCGCGGAACCTTGAACTAATGCTTCACGAAGGCACTGGAGAAGATGATCAGAGGCCCGGAAGGAATCTCTTCTTCATCGACAATGGCCGCAATACGTGCTCCCTCATCAGCCTTCCTCTCAGCATTCTTGCCTGTAGCACGCGCCTCGCTATTCCCACATACTCCCACGCCGATCCTTCGAGGCATACCACTATTACAACAATTACGAACGAGCTTTATTCCCGCTGCTCTAGCACCTATACCAGTACTTCTCGGCGACCTCTGGGATGGCTTACTCAACGCTGTACCGAAGAAGAAGACGTCACATATGAAGAAACGACACAGATTCATGGCAGGCAAGGCATTGAAGGATGTAACGGCATTGAACAAATGCAGTGCTTGTGGACGGGCGAAGAGGGCACATGTGTTGTGCCCGTATTGCGTGCAGAGTATGTGCGATGGTGTAAGAAAGGCGTGAGCCATGACTGACCATGATTGTAGGTATCAAGCGATGGTTTAGCAACGGCTTCAAGGGCAAGGACGAGCTTGATGCTGAGAGGGATCAGAGGAATCAGCAGATCAATGAGGAGAGGAGGATACGAGGGCAGAAGCCAATTGATTGGGCAGTGGACGAGGAAGATTCGGCAAGGGCGCGAAGTAAGAGGGATGGGCAGTCGATGTGATGAGCGTCGTCACAATTCGCGACCGGAGAGCTACCATGAGGGTCTGAGGGTGGCTAAAGTGCTACACGGAGATTGAGTGGAGCTTCGTATGCACCTTCTACTTGATCGCATGTCGTGCCGAGCGAGTTCGAGCCCGTGTTCAGAGCCACCAGGGATGGCGTACAGCAGCATGAGGCTGCGACGGGAGAGGCCAAGGGTGACGATGCTGACGGCAACTTGGAGAACGATCACGAGATCCCGGCATCTCGCTCTCGAGGATGTTGAAGCACATGGACACCAGCAGCGCTAGCTCGTAATGCTGCAACAGATGCCAACGTCAGCCGAGCCACGAGTCTGGACGCCATCTAAGCCTCCCATACTGCGCCGTCAGCGGTGTAGTCACAAGATGTATTGCTAGGGTAGAGATAGAGATAGAGGCAGTATACGGCATTGTCATAAGACAAAATGATACCTAGTCTAGAGTGCTTGCATATGATACCGCGCGCTATTCGTGACTTCCACTTCGGCTTTGACTTTCTGCACCCCATTTCACTTCATATCGTCCCACATAACCACTTTTGTTTTCACCTTACTCTCTGTCGTTCCTGCCAAAGCCAATGCAATGGTAAGCACATGCCTCGCCCTGTTGTAGAGCCCTTCCATGCTGACGAGATGATGTAGTCGAAACAATACCTGCAAACACACACTCTTCCCGACGCTCATCCCACCGACATCTTCTCACTCGCCGTCACCTCCTCACAGCTACTCTCAGCCTCCGGCTCGTCAAGCATACGAATACACAGTACGAAAGGCCAAGTAATACATGCGGACAGTGCAGACGACGAACATCCATACCCGCTTGTACAGACACTAGAAAAAGTCCATCCATTGGGCTGCCATCACGTCTGCACAAGTCTCGATGGCAAGATAGCAGCAAGCTCCGGCTTCGGCGGCGAGCTAAAGATATGGCAATGCAATGAGGAAGGCACATGGAGCGCCAAGTCCGAACTGAAGCCAGACGAGAAGAAAGCAGGCGAGCACTGGGCCGTGTCCCTGAACGAAAGCGGCCAATACCTCGCCTGCACAACCCACGACGGCCGAATAAACGTCTACAACACCGTCGCCACCCCACCGGAGAAATTCGCCCAATACGAAACCAAAGGCAGCTTCGGCATGAGCGTCGACATCAGTCCCAATGGATCCATGACCGCCTGCGGCCACCAGAACGGCGGCATCTACATCTTCAACAACAGCACCCAACGCCTCGCCCACTCCCTCAGCGGCTTGATAAAACCCGTCCGCAGCGTAAAATTCAGCCCGGCGAACAAATATCTCGCTGCCGCTGGCGACGCACGAATAATAGCACTCTACGACACGCAATCTGGGGAGCAAGTCGCCAACTTGACGGGCCATGCGAGCTGGATCATGAGTCTGGATTGGAATTGGAGCGGGGAGTTCTTGCTTAGTGGCGGGTTCGATGGGAAGGCGAAGATCTGGAGTGTGGAGAGGCGGGAATGTGTGGCGACGCAGACGGAGAGTGAGAAGTGTCTTTGGGCGGTCAAGTGGTTGCCGAGGAGTGCGGCGGCGAGGAATGAGACGTTTGTTGCTGCTGGGGCGGGGAGGACGTTGTGTTTTTATCGCGAGGCTAGTGGGACTTGAGAGGGTGGTGAGGAAAGGGTGGGTATGTAAAGGCGCTTTGATGATGGTGCAATGAAGATATGAGGACATGAGGCAAGAGCAATCGCTGAACGTTTCGAAGCAAGGCGGGTCGGTCGACTTCATTGCCTGCATGATGACACCGTGGCGAAGCTCGAATGATGGACGACAGCCGAGTGCTTCTCGACATATCATTGCGTCGATGGTATTTCAGCTTCAGACTTCATGTCTCAAGCAAGACAACACGGACTCTATAAGACCGCAAAACGATGACAGATCCAGCTTCACCGACTTAGCAACTCACCAGTGTCTATTCGGTGAACCAAGTGGAGGCACTCGTGGTGAATGATCGAAGTGCACAGACAACAGGTCATGCGGTATCCTCAGCAGCCTGGTGAATCCGCTTACGGCCAATCGCCTCGTTTGCTTGATCACGTTTCAGCTCGAAGCACTCACTGAAGCCGTCCACGCTAGGCAGGTACGAAGCGCGCTAGTGGACCAGCGCGGCATAAAACAGCCATTCCTAGCCTTTCAAGCAACTTCCCCTCACACGCAGAGAACACTTCTCTCGATCGCATCCTCATCCACACACAGGTCTTCTACCTCTCGCAAACAACATCCACAGTACAGAGTCGAAACCCATCACAATCCCACAAAACTGCAACATGCAGTTCATCGAGGTCTTCGCCGTCGCTGCGGCCATGCTCATGGCTACCGTCAACGCATCCCCGCTTGGTTTCCCCTCCATCTCTGTCGCCGTTCAGGCCACTGAGTCCGGTCCTGCATCCATTTCTACCAACGTAAGTCGATACCTCCTATCAGAAACGTAGTCTCCTGCTAACCACCTCACTACAGTCCGACAAACCCGTCATGGCAGTCATCGCCGGCCTCAAGAAAGACCCCACCGGCCAAGGCATCACCCACATCGGCGACGACGGCATCATCCGCACCTACGACGGCCAGGGTAACGTCCTCGACTACGCCCCTCTCTCCACCGCCCAGCTCAACGCCCACCTCTGTAACCTCCCCACCCTGCTTCAGCCCCACGAGGCTCATCTCCGCGACACCTATCGCAACGTCTCCGGCCATGACGTGACCGATATGTCGCAGATCCTCACCCCACCGGACCATCTTCGTCCCCTCGGCGGCCCTGGCTCCGTCGGCTGGGTTCCTAAGACTGCGGATGAGCATGAGCACGACAAGCGCATCCAAGGTCCTATCCCTGTCATTTCGCCTCTGACGCCGTGCTTCAATCGTCGCTGGTAAGTGCTAGAATGCTGACCTGCACCATACTTTCAAGCCCCACGCTAACAGATCTAACAGCAACGGTGATTCTTTCTGTCACTCCTGGCGTTGTGGAGACTGCGTCGCTATTGATAGGATTATTGTCGAGGAGACATGGGGGATCTGCGCCTCTCCGACTTATACGTAGGAGGGTAGCGTGCGCGTGGAGGATCACAGTGTGGTGGTCAGCGAAGGCTATGACACGGCGTCTGGGTTGGCATAGAGGGATCTTCTTGTGGTACGACTCTTCTACATAGTCGACTGCTTGACGCTATGCTGTAAGTATGGCTGCATAACGTGATCACACATACTTCTCCGTGCACACTGTCTTGGGCCGAACCCCTGCTCACATAATAAAGCTATCATGTCATGCCAGGATTGCCTCCTGTTTCAATGGCAAGGACGACGATATCCCTTGTCCCCAACCCACCGTCAACGAAGAAGCATTGTACACTCCACGCTCTACAGTACAACGGCGCTCTCACTCACCCGCCCTCTGCGGTCCAGACCCAAGCACCCCATTCTCAATATGCCATCTCTGGCAATTCCGCCTCCCAAAATACTCCACCCCCGAGAAAGTCTTATCCTGCGAATTCGCGCACAACACCTTGAACTGCGAGAAACAATATCCCTGGGGAACCCACTGCGGCGGATCGCAATTTGCCGGGATGAAAAATATGGGTATAGGTGTTAGGGTCGTTGTAGAAGCCGTGGGCGCCGTGGATGGCGTAGTCGCTGGGGACGACTATGTCGGTTTTTTGGCAGAATTGGCCGATGGCGTGCATGATGCTTGGGGAGTGGTCGCCGCAGATTTCGTCGTTCTCGGCGCTTGTTTTTGCTGTTGAGAATGTGGCGAGGGTGAGGGTGAGGAGGGCGAGGATGGGGCTGGAGGACTTCATCTTGGTGGTGATGAGTGTGCGTGACGATGGCCCCCAAGGGTGACACCAGCAATCTAGTTTCGGCATCATTAGATATGCGGTGGTCCGACATGTTCTCGCCACATTGTCAGGCTTTTGGGACAAAGCTGGCTGTCCATACTTCTTTGTTCGTCCGCATCCGGAGTTTGGCAGGTCGTGGAGCTTACAACCCGTTTGTCCTTTCAACCCCTTTGTCATTTGGTATGTCCTCGAGGTTGAAGCGAATGTGGAATATCGATTATTGTCATTGTCTGGACTCGAAGCAACACCCTTCTCCAGCCATGTTCGAGTGGAGAGGTCTACTGTGGGAGATATTTGGCAGCGACAATAGATTCCGACCGCGTGAAGCTCCACGCACATTGAAGGGTCACGAGACAGATTCTTCGACGTCTTCTGTCAGCGAAGAAGAAGTGGTAGAAGCGGCAGAGTCGGTCGACGAAAAGCCGAATCCAGAGACTCCGATTCGAAATCGTCCAACAGGCATAGTCATGCTTCCCAAACGCATTGTCATAAATCTCGTCTCGCCACCAGTAACGCCGACTGCACGGAGAACAGCTACACCTTCGGCGCCTCGCCGACGAGGTCGTCCAACGAAGCGGGTCACATCTTCGAAACGGGTTGATACTAGGAAGCAGCCTGCTGCACGCAAGCCTTTGACGCCCACGACGAAGACGGCCCGGACCAAGGAGAGGAGACATCGTGCGTATCTGAGGAAGAGGGATGCTGATGCGCAGAAGGAGAAGATTCTTGGATGTTCGAGTACCTATTGGAGAGTCTTGAGGAGTGGGCCTAGCTATAGGAGTTTTGGTGGCACGAGAGCGCGGTGATGTCTTGTGCATCGCAATTCTGAGAATCCGACGTTGCGTATGGAACTTTTATGCCGCGCAATGCCCACGTTTTGTCCTCGGGTGTTAGATAGTCATTCGTTCTCTTACTGCATTATGCTGTGTAATGACAAGACGTTGGGTCATTAATCAGTATCTTTGCCGTTTAGCTGTGCGGCCTCGACTTGCGCCTTCTTGGATGCAATATGTCCGTGTAAGACCACAGAAGACCAAGGGCTGCTTTCAAGGTAAAGCTCCAAGTATGCATGAGTCTCGTCTACGATCCCGTTCATCGATGTTTCAATGGCATGTAAAGAATCGCTGTGAGGACAGCTGTCGGCCTCGGGACTTCATCTAACTTGGTCTGGCGGGTGCCGAGAGCTTGAACGGTACCTTTTCATCGTTCCTCGTCCAACCAGCCCAGTGCGGCAGATGAGTCTTATTGCACAATCAGCTTGCCGAGTGGAGCTGGACCTTCTAGTGGCGCCTCGAACTCGACGAAGACCGAGTGTCGAAGTCTTGCGATGACCCCCAGCCTCTTCCTCACCGCCACCATATACTTGCAGATGTGGTCTAACGACCTTCCGCGTTCCAGAAGCTCATCCATCGTTGGTGCCGTCGGACCTGGCTACGTCAAACCCTCCTGGTCTCTCCGTGCCGAAGCCAATAGTAGCTTATGAAACGCAGTAATCGTACTGCCCAGCAGAACCGCGTATCTTTCAATAGACTCGCAGCGGACCAGGAGGCATGTTTGAAGGAGGTGAGGGTGTAATTTCTTTGCAATTTCGGCCGCACTGTCACTTTGGGTTACTCCTTGGAGTTGTTCGGCGAACACGTAGTAGTAGATAATGAGGCGAAGCTCTGGCGGAAGTGCAAGGATGTGCGTGTCACCTCCCGCGGCGGCAGCCATAGTGCTGGCGACGTTGTGTGGTTTGTTCATGCTGTGTTGCACCGGTGTGGCGCTGCTGATGGTCGTTCACGAGTGAGATGTTGATGTCGGATGATAGATTGATGCCGTGTCACAAGGTGGAATCGTGCTCCACAAAATTCATGTTAGGAAGGAACGAGTGACCCTGCGCCTGATTGTTACGTCATGTCGAGTGAATATACGCAGAGCGCGTGATCACCCAAGAAATATCCGAACCTGTGGTTATTTTCGTTGTACCATACTACACATCTTCTCCCTCAAGGCGATGTCGAAGGTCGCAGCACACTCCGGTAAAACCACATCGACACAAATGGAAGCTCAACGGCACGGGAGCTTCTTCGCACTGCCGCCCGAGCTGCGCAGTTGGGTGTATCGCGAGGCTCTTGTCAGCGGCACGATACTGGTCCGCTCCGACGATGAGAATATTCCTCCAGAACCGGCACTCCTGCAGATCTGTCGACGGGTCCGCCACGAGACTCTCGGCATATTCTACCAGGAAAACTGGTTTCTCTTTGTGATCGAGCATGATCGAGCCGACAATTACATCAGGTGGTGTAATGGTGTAGAGCATCGTATATCGGCGAACACAGCGTTCGACTTCAGATTTGCTGATCAGGTCAACTTCCTGCGCTGGGTCACAGCGAGATATTCCAGAATCTGCGGTGTTCCAGATATGGACGACGACGAAGAAAAGACGAGGTCTACACGGGGGCTGTCCGTCTCTTTAGAGCAGTCGACAAGTTTCGGGACAGTGGTATGGGCAGATCGGAGGCTCTTGCACACATGACGGCTATGATGCAGGTCGACCCACTTAGGCGAATAGACTTTTGGTCGGCAATTACCGATGGAGTCTTCGAGTCGCTAGAACTGGACGGGAGCGATCTTGAGATCAGCAGCTCGAATGAGGGAAGTCCGACATCAAGCTCAAGCCGGATCTCCATGGACTACGACAAGTCAGACCTCGAAGGTAGCTTTGGTACGGACGATGAAGATGAAGATGAAGACGGCGAAGACCTCAGCAGTGATGAGAGCAGCGAAGAGAGTGGCGAGTCTGATGATGGGTCCGAGTGTAGTCAGGATGGCGAGGAGTCAGACGAGGGAGACGATAGCGGAGAGGATGGCATCGTGTACTGATGTTGAAGATGGATGCAGTGGCCTTGTAGGGGTAGGAATATCGCAGAGCAGTCGATCGTGTAGCTACCACATATCTCAGTGAATGCTTCAAGGATGGACAGTGGCGCTGCTTCGCTTTCTTTCGCAGGCTTTCGGGTACGCCTGAGTGAATACAAGCCCTTGTATCAGTGAAGATATCACAAGCTACATGTGATTGTTGCAGGCCAAAAATGGGTACTTCTGCTGTCGCTGTCGCTTCTGTTCAACTTGATATGAGACAGACATCCTTGCTCAGCCCTATGCGAAAACCCAGCCAAGGCAGCAAGATACGGTCGCTTGCAGAAGTAGCTCCCCACTTTTGAGCCACCATCGAGACTTCCAGTGAGTTTGCGACCTGCTCACATGATTCACCGTGTTCTCTCTAACGACCATGGTGTAGGCAATATCTTTGGACAGACTCCGGGCTAGATGCAGTTGATGGAGATGGGGGTCAAAAAGCGAAGTGAATGCGCCGAGCACACGTCTCCACTTTTCCGCCTTCTGCCGGCCGAACTGCGCAATCAAATCTACCGATATGCATTACTGGAGCCGGAGCATATCAAGATCACCAAGCACAGCAGAGTACTACAACCTGGCATCTTACAAACAAGCAAATTGTGTCGGAAGGAAGCTGGAGATATCTACTACCAGGAGAATGTGTTTGCGTTCGGCATCTCGCACTTCGACGCCGCACTCTATATAGGCTGGTGCAAGTCTTCGCCACAACGACGATGGTGTAAGACGAATGCCTTTGTTTCACGATCACAGAACTGGGCGAATCTTCTCATTTGGCTCAAGGCGTATTGGAACAAGGAGTGTGGCGGGATTGTGGGAAGTGAAGAGGGCAAGTTCAATGCGGATGCCAAGGCTGCAACTCATTTATTCTCGATGACGAAGAAGATGAGGGAGCATGGACAGCTGACGTGGGAGGATGCGCAGGGTTTGTTGGAGGACGCTCACAACGCACTGGCAGAGATCAAACCTAGGTGGGCGTGGAGGTCTGGCAGTGCGGATATGGTGGCGAATCTGGCGTGAGATGGTGATGCTGGGGTGAGACACGTCTTGGATAGTCTATTTCGGATTGGCTACGGAGACCATTATGAAGGAGACGTACGAGGCTACGGGGTATGACTCTGCATCAGCGAACGATATCCATTTATTCTTGGCTGAAAGCCACGGTCTTATCAACTACTCGGCTTCGTCAGATCTTGCCCTGCTAAAGACCAACGGACACGTGCAATACCACCTTGACCAACAAGCCACATATCTGTCAAGTTTGCGCCGGTCCAAGCAATGTTCTGTACGATGAAGTTGGTCTGCACGCGAACGATGAGTACTCCAAACGGGTCCAGCACATCGACTCCTGGTCCTGTCCCGGTGACGATATAGCCATTGGCGGCGACCTTCAGACCATCTGGAACCCAGTCTTGAGCGTACCATATTGGTCGCTTCCCAGTGATGTGGGTTCCATTGTCGACACGATCGTACTTGTAGACAGTGCGGACACCAGTCTGATTAAAAGGTGATCCAGGAGGTCCACCTGCAATGATCGATCCCGTTTCTGCTCCGGTGTCTGAAATGTAGACGTGATTACCATCTGGCGACAAGGCAATGCCATTTGGTTGGATGAGAGTATCGTCGATCATCGTGACACTGCCTGTTGCTGGGTCAAAGCGATAAGAAGCAGACTTGAGCTGTGGTGGCGTGTCTGTCAAGCGACTGGAAGATGGTTTTTAGCGCGGCCAAAGCAATATGAACATACAACTTACTTGAACCAGCTGTACTGCGGATCTGTGAACCAGACAGCGCCAGTAGCATCCACGAATAGGTCGTCCACTGTGTTGAAGTAGAAGCCAAAGTAATTATTAAGCAGAGTGGTAGTCTTGTTCGTATGTGGATCGAGTGTCCGAATCCCAGAGCGCTGTTCGGTGCCACCAATACTGTTGTTGCCACCTGAGGCTCCCCAGTATATGAGTCCATTGTGAAACGTGCCACCATTGGGTGCGTAGACAGGAGGATCACTGATGAACTCGCTCAATGTCGGAGGGTCCTGATTCAGGTCAATGACCAGTTGTGGCAGGTATCCGGTTGGTGGTGCCAGTTGACTGACGAAGAGCTTGTTCAGGCTTGGGACGTATACCGGTGCCTCATGTACCGCATCGCTGACGTTGAAGACCAGATCATAGGTTGGATTTGCTCCCAGCACATCGTAGGCTCGCTGGTCGAAAACGAGGAAATCTGCTGTTGAGACGAGGCCGAAGGACGTGTCGTTTGGCACGGATGTTTGTGCAAAGCTGATGTCTGTCGAGCCCTCACTAGGCGTCCGGAAGAAATGGTATGGCATGACCGAAGCATATCGATCAATGCATACCACCTTTGCGGTGTTTGGTCCACATATCCTCGCCAGAGGAGCCGTCACGCCCGGTGGTTGCGATTGTGCAGAGACGCCGCGCAGCAGCACCACCAAGGCAGAGATCAAGGTCAATCGAGCCATGAAGTCCGGATGATTTTTGGCGTTTGAGAAAGCGACGAGGGAAAGCATTGATATACTGGCTCACGCCCATGTCGCGATGACATCAACTCATCTCCGCAGGCATCATTTCATGACTGACCCCTCACGTCAGGCAAATGCCGCGATATGGTTTTGAGGATTACCTGAGTCGTGGAGTATCGTTTGCGGGGAAGCTCAGTCTCTGGTGGATCTGTACTGATGTTTGATGAAGTGCTAGTCCATCAGCCGGATGTAACACTGGGAGGATTGAGGGCTTTTGCAAATCACACTGCATCGGCCTGTGTTCACACGTGGAGAGCTCGTCGTCCGTTCCTTGCAGACGTCTCTGCTGATGTTTAGAGAATCTTCGGAATATGTATGAGAATGGACTTGCCGTCCTGGCACGAACTGTCCCATGTGATCAAGTGATAGTACTCCTAGCTTGTCAAGCATAGTGGCTATAGATAGACGTGACGGCCACGGCGTCTATGGCAAGGAGAGCACCACTTACAATGCCATTCATGCAATACCGCTGGAGGCATTCATGATGCCACTAACAGGCTGGCCGCGATTTCAGCTTTCCCCATTTGCGATAGCAGAGGCACTATTCTGCCCGACAGCGTTTCTGCCTCGCATTCGTCTATCGCATTGCAGCTTCCATTTCTGGAGACTGCTATGAAGCCTATCGTCGGCCACGCATCGCTGCTTGACACGCTCGCACAGCTCGATGACTTGACTGTACTTGCGATCGTAGTAAAGCTCGCCTACAGTATAGCCAAGTAGTTGGCCGTCTTTCTTGCTCAGCATCACGAAGTCATCGTGGGTATGGCCATTTTCGAGGGCACATCGATGCGTACACAGAACAGGCACAGCTCTCATCAGGTCATCGTAAGTGCTGCTACCGCAGTGTCGACTCTCGGCGGTGTACGCAAGTCTTTGGGCCTGAAAGTCTGCCTCGCTTTGATATGTCCTTGACACGCTGGGAGTGTCTGCAGCAGCAGCGTCTGCATAGTCATCCGTGTCCACTTCGATTGCCAGCAGTCCATCTGTATCGTCTGCCGAGATATGACTGTGGGAATCGAGAGTCATCGTCAAGAAGATGCTATCATCATTGTTGATGGCAAAGGAAAGGCCCAGACCAAACCATGTCTCGTGCTTTTCGCGTCACCTCGAAAATGGTTGGCACATGACGAGGTGTGGCTCTGTGGCTGATCTTCGACCCGCTTCTTGCAAGTTCGACCAATCCGAAGCTTGAGAGCTCGGGCCATCAACAGACTGGCGACCGTGACGTATCAACCAAGTGTTTCTTCATCTCCTAACCCACTCCTCCTTCATCCACAACTGCAAACACAATCCATCACATCACACGACCTCACCCATCAACCAAATAACCAACCGCACAACAACCACAATGGCCACTCTTCGTGCGTAGTATCAACTCCAATATGCCCGCGCAGCGCCATACTGATAGCTCCTCTCCTCACAGACTACCTTCCCCCAGTCAAGCCCTCTGCCATCGCCCTTGGCACGGTTTTTACCCACGTCGCTTCCCTCGCCATCCTTGGCCCAGTCTTCGGCGAGACCTACCGCCAGGCCCAGCAGGCCAACAGCTCTGAGGAGGCCTTCAAGAACAAGCAGACCGCCGCTGCCGCCGCTGCATGGGGTACGTCCCTCGCTGGCGCTGCCCTCCAGTCGTACGGCGTTGGTGCCCTTCTCAATGCCACCGGCACTCTTAGCTACAAGGGCGCTGCCTACATGGGCGCCCTGATCTTCGCCGCCAGCTCTGCTCCTTCGGTATGCTCTATCACGTTACCGTGAAACGCGGGTAACCTCGGCTAATACGAATGTAGTTCGTTGCCCAGATCTTCACCGAGAAGCGCCCTCTTGACACCGTCGCCGTTGGTGCCCTTGCTCGCGTCTTCGAGACCGTCGGTCTCTCCTTGTTCATGACCTACTGGGGTAAGCAAAACTTGGAACGTCGCATCACACTTCCATCAATTAATCAATGACAATAGGCACCCGTACCTCCACCTTCGTCTAGATCATCAGAGATAGCTAAGTTGTAGGAGTCTGTCAAGTCAAGGTCCAGAAGCTCGAAACCCACCTCTTCTCCAGTGTACCTAGCTACGGGTAGTGCTTTGAACGGCTTGCGCAGCACGGTGTTATGTATCGATAGCGAGACCAAGCTCTCTACAGGACTCACGATGCAACGGTGCTTCTTCGCCCCGTGCGTACTCTTTCAAGCGTGATGTGAGCCTTCGAAGGGAACAAGCCGATTTGGCCTCTACGATACGACTTGACCTGGCTAGCTATCATGTTCCTTATCTATGCTCTGCTTCTCTGGACTCCACTCCTGATCATCTCTGCTTACGATCATTTCATGCACGTCCAGCCTGCCCTCCACTATTTGCCTGCCGTTGATAAGATCGTTCTCGTCTGCCCTTCTTGTTGCTGCCTCAGCATCGGCGGCAATGCCACTCTCAACATGTCGAGCTATCAGCCTCTGCCTCGCCACATCTTCCTTTACATCCACGAACCACAGCTCGTCCATGAGCTCGGCAGCTTCCTTCCATTCTGGTGCGCCCGTACCTAGTGAGAGATAATTTCCCTCAAATACGATGACACGAGACATTGCTGCAATGGGTATATCGTCTGCGACTGGATCCTTGGTGTGATGGTCGAAGCTGGGAGCATATATTGTCCCAGTCTCCGGACACAGTGGCTGATGAATCTTCTTCACTAGTTTAAGAAAGGCAGCAGCATTGAAGGTGAACGCAGCTCCTCTCCTGGCATGCGCAGTATTTGGATCCGGCATTGCAGATAGTTGCGCCCGAGTCAAGTGATAGCCGTCCATGGGTAAAAAGGTTGCGATGCCAGGTTTGGTGGGCATGCCAGGATTTTCGCCATGCCAGCGGTCATTGATCCTTTGCGCGACTCTCGCAGCAAGTGTGGTCTTTCCTGCGAGTATTCATGAGCACGCGACAATTTCCCGAGGGATGTGATACATGTGTCGTACCTGAGCCTGGGATACCGCTAACGGCGATCATGAGGCGCTTGCTTCGGGGTGTCGTCTGAAGCTTGTCCCATGTCTTGTTTACCAGGCGATCTACTTGGCCTTCCATCTCGGTCTCACGCGCGTGTTTCTATCAGACGTGCATTCGTTATGTTCCTCTCCATGGGCAGCCATACTGAAGTGATTATTGCCTGGCCAAGGCTACGCCACTGCTTTTGTTGGCTCCACCCAACGGCGGGGTCAAGGCGGTAACGGTCTCCTTTGAACTTGACTTATCTTCCATGATTCTGTTGACAATACACTGATATGTTCCCGGCGGAGCCTGGAGGAGGATGTCTCATCCCTTCCCACATAACATCACAGCATGTCGCTGCCGCAGACTTGGCGTCCTCGCCGCTGGTGCCGAGGCTTCAGTCAGATCCACAGGCAAGCTCCAGATTGCCTAGAGGCCGTCCAAAGATGCACTACACTCCGACTACTGATGCACTCCGCTGGGCTATCTCTACAATGCCCGTATGGAGATCAGACCTACTGCACTCCAGACCTAGCTCATTTGTGTAGCCCAAGGCTTGAGTGGCTTACGGCTTAGCATCCTTGTCCAGAAGCTTAGCAATACACGCTTGCAGCATGCAGGTGCTATCGCCTTCAACCGCGGACGAAGAGGATGATTCTGAGGTCGCACCCACGGACAAGGATCTTTTTTGGCCCGTAATAATGATAGCGAGGGCTGACATGCAGGATAATCTCACCTCAGACACATCAGTGAGCCAGCCAGAGCAATGAATACATATTAAATGATTACAATTCACAGCCCGAGCTCTTTTCCCTGCCCATGGGGAACCCACTCTAAGCAGAACAAGGGCGGAGCAACGCATGTTATCCTGGGGCTGAGATCGGTACCGCGTTCTCGGAATGTGGTCTTGCACGAACCTTTCCAACATGGGTATCTACAGATTGAGGTCCATTACTTCTTAGCGCCTAGCTCATGTGGTTGGTTGGCGCGATCTTACAGCCCGCGGCCTGCAAGCAAACAAAGGCAGATGCGAGTGGAAGCATGTGTGCATGCACATGGGTAGTTCGAACGACCTCGGGCTCTTTAAAAGCTGAAGTATCCTCTCATTTCTCTTGCTCGATCTGATTCTCTTCCGTTCCTTTCCCGACCTTTCGGATATCTCTCTTCACACAATTCCTACACTACCCAAATCACAGCCAGTATGGATGCGTTCACCCCACAGCAGGTAAGACCCACCACCTGCGTGCTTACCAGAATCTACCATGAAATTGACCGAGTCTACAACAGACGATGGAGCTCATCTCCCGCATCGGCCAGAAGAAAGCAAAGATGAGGTGGGACAAACTATGGTGGAACTCTGTGCTCGCAGGGCCACTTCTTGGCTTCGGCTGCGCCATCACTTTATCCACGAACGCCGCACCATGGTACCAAGAGAACGCACCAGGTCTCATCCGCACAATCGCCGCCTGCTTCTTTCCCGTTGGCCTCGTCTTGGTCGTCCTGACGGGCGCGGATCTGTATACCAGTAATGTCATGGTGAGTACAGCACATCAACTACAACGACAACCCCAGCCAAAGCCACGAGCAGGCAAGCCAGCTGATATAAAGATCTCCAGTTCCTCCCAGTAGCCTACCTCCACCGCCGCTGCAGCCTCCTCGACATCGCCAAAAGTTGGTTCGTCTCCTTCTTCGGCAATCTAGCCGGCATGCTCTTCTTCTGCCTCATCATCTGCGGCTACGGCGGGACCTTCGACTCCGCGGTCTGGAAAGCCGAAAGTGTTGCCTTCGCCACCAAAAAAGTCGTCGATCCGCATTGGCATCAGATCTTCCTGCGGGCTATTGGAGCCAATTGGTTGGTCTGTCTGGCTGTGTTTATGGCGGTGAGTTCGAGGGAGATTGTGAGTAAGATTTTGGCGATTTGGTGGCCGATTATGTGTTTTGTTGGGTTGGGAATGGATCACGTTATTGCCAATATGTTTCTGATTCCGATTGGCATTTTCAATGGCACCAAGTTCGGAGTAGGGTATTATATTTGGAAGAGTATGATACCGGCACTCATCGGTAACACTATTGGTGGTGGATTCTTTGTGGGTGTGGTGTACTGGTAAGCTATTTGCCAAGACGGTGCGGCTGGAGATCTCTGCTGATAAATGTCTAGGTACCTATACATGACCGGCGACGAGGCTGTTGATCCGGACTTCGACAAGCTGGAGCTTGTTGGCAGAGGTGCTATGACGGCTGTCGATGAGAATGCCGGGCCAGTACACCACCATCATCACGACCATCGTAACCACGACCATGAGGTGAAGGGTGTCTGAAAGCCTGACCAACAAGCACCTGGTCAATGTGATCTAGGTATTGTGTCCGGCCTGTCACGGGCGTGCTATCTCTGGTCAGCTATAACGATGTAAATGAGATCATGGAGGATACTTACAAGCTCATGCGTGGGGTGACATGATTCAACGTGAAGGGCCTGATCTGGCCTGAACCTCTCCGTGAAGTTTTGTTGCATCAAAGCAAGTCGCCAATGCCCTTATCCATATCTTCGACCAGCAGCTTTACCATACCCTGGAGATACTGGTCAGAAAGTTCGTCAAATCCGTAGCACAGGCAATAGCCTACCTCAGGCATGATCGGCTTTCCATCCTTGCCTTTGACATACTTGAATGGCATGCTAACACTCTCGCTCGGATGTGCGCCATCTACGCCACCATTTTCATCAGCTGGAAGTTCAATGTCAGGTCTGTCGATAAAGTCTATCTCGTCAAGTCGTTCTGCAACACAGGTCAGCACACAGAGAGACAGTATGACACATCTCGGCGAGGCACACTTCTCTCCTGCACAACAATCCTCGTCACTCGCGCTGCGGTATCAGTAGTCATCTGTTCAGGCCCGAGTCGTCGTCCTACGAAGCCTTTGTTGCGGAGCTCGCCGGTGCGATCTGTACACGTGCATCAGTCTACCGTTGCATCACGGACAAGCAAAGCTCAGAGTAAATACCTCGCGGGGGCTCATCGCCCAAAATCCCACCGAACAGAAAAACATCGAACAAATCCCCATCCTCAGGATTAATATCCTTCTCCCCCTTAGGATCCAGTAGACACACCCTCTGCCTCTCCTCCGATGTCGAGTACAGACTTTCCACACTCTGCTCCTGCAGAGCATCAGCAGGCAGACTGAGCTGCTTCTGCACGGCCGTAGAGTCCTTGAGTCCGGATAAGATGAATTTCGCTCCCGAGTCCTCGCATTCTTGATGTATGCATTTGTATTCCAAGGACTGCCACTCTTCCAGTTCTGGGTCTAGATGCTCTACTATGAAGGTGTGCTGTTTGGTTGCCATTGTGTGGGAGCTAGTGGATGTGCAGATACATGTATGTATATTTGTGCAATACCTGACTTCTGCATTTATACCAGAACTTTTTTGTGCCCAATGGGAGGGCTGTTTCAGAGTTTGAGCTAGAGGCATAGAATGCGGGGGAGGGAGGATCTTGTTTCACGATATCGCCTTTATTGTCCAGCGTAGGAGGCAGTGAATGGCATATTGACTTGGTAGAACGCAGTCTGTCTACGCGGAAGCCCTCTCATATCGTCTCGATCTGGTCCGAAGATAGATTTGCCGCAAGTATTGGAGCCTGGTTGTGTGCCGGACCGGAATCGGCAGGCACGATCCACAACGCAACTTAATTTAAACGGCAAGCGTGAGGTAAGGTAGCTCTTCCGTAGCACGAGGATCTCTACTACGTTTATTCACCACCCACCACCCATCGCGTCAGCCGTCACGAGGACACCGCTCGGGCCTCATTGACCACATTTTTGACTGTCAATAATACTCTCGCATCAATCGCTCGCCGCTTCAACACCAGCTCTTCCGAGCACGAGCAAACACTAGGACAGCAGTCGCAACGCGGGTAGTACTTGCTTGAAGCCATCTCGTCCGAAGCAGTAAGATCAGGCCAGCAGCAAGCAGGAGCAAGTCGCAGTCATCCCACCTCAGCAGCCGGACTGCTCGGCACTACAACCACAACATCAACACTCCGCAGGATCCGACCACCAATCAGCCTCCACCATGGCACTCAACCCGCACAAGAACAACAAAGTCGACATCAGCCAGCTGACGGAAGAAGAACAGAAGCTCTTCCGCCTCTACGGCAAGCTCCCCAACCGCAAAGGCCTCCTGCAGAACAAACTCAAGGAGCGCAAGTACTTCGACAGTGGCGACTATGCCATGAGTAAAGCAGGGAAAGATGACGTCGGACTGGTCGGAGGGCTGGGGAGGGAACATCCGTCGTACGTGTCACACAGCCACGGTGAGTACCTACCATTTCTATCATGTACTGACCTCCTCGTGATTCACACACAGCCCCGACACGATCCCACACCTAGCAGCCCAGCAATCGCAGCCCGGCTCCTCCAGCCAGCCTGTCAGCAACTCAACACCCTCGCTGCATCCCACGCCCAGCCAAGGTATGTCCGGGTCGCCGGTCAAGGAGCCTTCGATCCTGCAGCGCGGGACCAGCGTAGATGAGCAAGCCCCAGAACGGGTGGTCTCTGAGATCGAGAAAGCGGTTGAGGCTAAAGGGGTGCCGATAAGGCAGTAAAGGGTATAAGATGGGTGGTTAAGATGTGTGGGTGGGATTGCGCGGCTTGTTTGCTCGCGCTGGCGTGAGATGGATGCGCACACACGTCTGAGAGTTTGGGAGGCAGGTATGGTATTTGCGCTTTTGTGGTTTTCTGTGGGTGCGTCTACGATGGGACGGTGTTATGCGACTGTAGGCCTGAAAACTGGTCATGCGCGCGAGTAGCGACTTATGATGGGAAAACCCACATGCCGAATGCCATTTCAGAAAACTGTCTGGGTATATATGCGCAGGTTTGGAAACCAAAAAAAAAGAGTCCACATCAAGTATGTTGTGAGCATTGCAGGCGTGTGCCAACTGAGACACTACACAGCGTCCGCAGTCTGGTGGATGTGTGATTCTTGATCCACACTCTTACGCTCTGACTTTTGCCGCGCCACCTCAATCTTTGCTCATACCAGCATGGTGAGCACCCGAATCCTCATCATCAATATCCTCATCCTCCTTCTCCTGCATCCCATGCCACTCGCTACTCCTCCGACTCAACGCCCCGCCTCCACTCGTCTGCCTCAGCCCGGGACTCGCGAGCGGACTGCCGATACTACCAGGGACACTATCATTCCTGCTATGCCCGAGCAATCCACTTCTCACACTGCCCTCGTACCCCTTCAGACTCGCCACATCACCCAATTGACTTCTCGCATCGGCATTGATAGACCGCGCATCGTATTGGGACCGTGCATCGAGGTTCGTGATGCTGCGGAGCGATTTGCCGTCTGTCATGTCTTTGCCCGGGGGTTTGGAGTAGTAGCTGTTGCGCTCGCTGGCTAGGGCTGGGGCGGACACGCCTTGGGAGCTGTAGATACTTGCTCTTTCTGCTGAGGCTAGACCGCCTACGGAGGGCCGGGTGCTGTACATGCCGCCGCCTGCTTGTCCGCTTATGCTGGGATCCATGTTGCCGGAGAGGACGCTCAGAGGTAGGGACTCGCGGCTGCCGCCCCAAACGGAGCTGGGTGGGATTGCGCGGACGGAGGCGTCGGTGTCCATGCTTCGGCGCCGGCGTTTTGAGGACGAGGCGAGGGTGAGGATGCTGGCGTTGTCGGTGAGGAGGTTGTTGGCTGTGGCTGAGTTGTAGGTATTTGGGACTGCTTCCGAGACATGACGTGGGATTGCGGAAGCAGTCAGTCCTGGCGTGGGAGCAGGTGAGGTTGGGTACTGGTGGCTGAACATGACTTGGTTGGGGTTGTTCAGGCCGCCGTGCAGATGTGAGCCGTGGTGTCTGGAGGTAGCGTTCAGTGCATGACTGGGCGCCTGCGATTGGATCGTGGTCAGGGTGGTGGTGAGGGAGCGCTCGCTCGGTGCTGGAGAGCTAAACGTGCTGCCCGCTCCCGCACTACTCAATGCACCGCCATTTGTGGTGGCTGCTTTGCTGTACCCGGCATCGCTGTGGACGGTCTCCGGGTTTGTAGCCAGCGTAGGTGCTCCACTCTTGTTATTGCTATTTGAGCCGTCTCGATCTTCCAGGGCATTGTGCGGGATCGAGCCGTAGCTTTCCGCATCCTCCTGAGGTCGGGACGTGGGCGTCGCAAAAGAGAGTTGTCCGTTGGCACTACCCGCCGGCGACTCATTACGCTGCTTAAGCGCTCCTGACTCGGGACACGGGTTATTCTTGAAGTTGTTGTTGATGTTGTTGGTGGCGATATTGCTCTTCTTGTGTTTCGAAGACAACTTCTTTCTCGACGACTCATCATCGTTACTGCCCTTGAGGTTCGTGATGCGCTTCACCCAACTCGCGAACGGCTTCCTCTTCGCTTGTGCAGGCCTTGGCGCGACCTCGGCGGCGGCCATGATAGGTTGTTGAGTAGTTAGAAGCAGAAAGTGCGAAGTTCAGCTCTGTAGGGATCGCAAGAAGGAGCTGTCATTATAGCTGGGGATGATTACATCTAAAACGCTCGGCTGGCAAACGACTCGGATTGCTTCCTAGCGCTTCGGTTTGTGTCGCAGCTAGTCGAAGTAGTCGCGCAATATTGTACAGATCGATGTGGCCTGTCAGATAAGCATCACGTTGGCGCCGAGTCGGTCCCGATTAGCATATGATTGTACTCTCTCCATCTTCAATCGCGAAGCTGAGAGCCCCTGCGAAGCTTCAAGAATGACGATTGGCCTCGGTAGAGCGGGAGTGGCCGGTACTCCCGAGTCAGCCCAGCCTTCCCTCTTTCGTCCAGATGCATATGCAAAGTGAATGCTTCCTAAACTCAAGCTCAAGCATCCTCACATCCTCGAAATCGGACTCTGTACATAAGGAAGCCGCTAGAGCAAGAACTTTGATCAACTTGGACACATCAGCGAGGTGGTGGCATCTACAAGCAGTCGATCAGATGAATGACATCACAGCCTACAGGTCTCGCCGCCACCTCAGCACCAGGATGCCACCCTGAAGATCAAAAGGTTGAACAGATCATCGCTGGCCCGCCATGTCTCGCATCTCACCACTATCCGAGGCGGCTGCGGCTCAGATACACTCGTCCAAGACCATCACCACCTTGCAAGGTGTCGTCCTGGCCTTGCTGGAGAACAGCTTTGACGCTGGTGCAACCAAGGTCGAAATCAGCCTTGATTTCCGTCGTGCCGACTGCACGATCGAAGACAATGGCACAGGAATCTTTTCCGACGAGTTCCTATTGACTGGCGGGCTTGGCAGGATGTATCACACCTCAAAACGTGCCGAAGGGCTTTCGAGTAGAGAGGTCCATGGTACAGCTGGGATCTACCTCGCCTCGCTTGCTGCGCTGTGTCTACTGAGTGTCACTTCCAAACGCCAGGACTGTCCGACTCATGCGACTTTGGTCCTGCATGCTGGTAGAGTCATCTCTCGCCATGTGCCTGGTCCGCTTCAAGACGAGCTCAGCGCGACCTCAGGCACGCGCGTTATAGTCCGAGATCTTTTCGGCAATATGCCTGTGCGAGTCAAGCAGCGTGCACTCGCCAATGAAGCGGGCGTGGAGGACGAGAGGCTGCGGCACGAGCTCAAGAAAGGCATCACGGCGCTTCTGCTTGCATGGCATGGGCCTTGTACTGTGCGGCTCAAAGATCTTCACGACAGAAAATCTGTCGTGCTGTCCAGTGGTCTCTCTGCCAGCGGTGGCATGCTCACCAAAGCTTCACTAAACAGTCGGGACGGGAGAGTAAGGAAGCATGAGCTACGTGATCGGTTACCTCTCCTGTTTCAAGCTGGACTCGTCTCTATGGAATCACGTTATCGCTTCGACCCGGTCACAGCATCAACGCTGACACTATCGATTAAGGGCTTCATCTGTCTCGACCCCGCTCCAACGCGGCAAGGTCAGTTCATCAGTCTTGGTATACATCCTCTAATCCCTACAGACGGCCACAACGAGTTGTACGAGAGCATCAATCATGTCTTCGCGAACAGCAGCTTTGGAGCTGTTGATAAGCCTGAGGTCGATGAGGCAGAGAAGGACAAGCGGGCGCGTGATCGGAGATTCAAGAACGATGGCTATACACAAAAGCAGCTGCATGGACGGAAAGGTGTGGATCGGTGGCCGATCTTTGTCCTGCAGTTCAAGTTTGAAAATCCTACTGCGAGAGCTACTCGGGATAACGTGAGCAATAAGGAATTGAAGGCGATGGCTGATCTACTCCGAGCCACGGCAACACACTGGCTTGATGCCCACCATTTCCGGCCTCGTAAGCTGCGTCGTAACCGGATCGATGATCAGACTGGACCTGCAAGTCATTCGAGTTCTCCTCGACGATCGTCCACCGCCGATGGTCTCTTTCGACGGCTTAATAGCACCTTGGCCACGCCATCAGTCAAGCGCGCGGCTACTATGGAGAGCCTTACTACGTCGAAGCGGGTGTGCACTGGAGGATACCCAGAAGTATCCTCTCTAGTCCCATTTGACGGTAGCATGAAGAAACCAAGCAATTATTTCAGCAGCCTAAGCCGCATCAAAAGCGGCAGACCAGAGTCCAGGAAAGCATGTATTGGTTCGAAGAGCCTCGCGAAGGCGAAGCCTAACATCCTACGGGCTGATAGCGAAAGTCATCCTTTCGTCCTGCCCTCGTTCGGTAAAGGTGTATTGAGCTCAAAGGGTATAGCGACACTTGGTTCCAAAGTCTCGGCGATGCTTACACCAGCTTCTCCATCGATAGATTCAGGCTCGAAGCAGGACTTCCCGACCGTGCGTATAGACAGCGATGACTATGGCAGCGTGGACGACTCGGCGCTCATTGCGGCCTACGATGAGGCAAATTACATGGCGCCGTCAAGATTGACTTCTGCAGACAGCCAGCCCGAAGCACAAGCGAGCGACTCGATTGTAAATTGGCTGGACCCTTCGACGAAACAAGTATACCATATCAATTCACGTACAGGCGTGGTTCTGCCACTGAAAGCTGGCCCGAGGCAGAACACCCAAGACGAGGATATGGCCAGATCGAAGGCAGCCATCAATACATCCAGAACTGCGGCAGGCAACGTTATTAGTCTCGCACGACGGCCCAAAACAGCCGTCGAATCAAGAAGCGAGCAATGGCTGCCTGGCTTCCTACAGCAATGGGATAATCCGGTCTTCGTTCGTCAGGATGCAGAACGTATCCCTGTTGCGTCGTTCGACGGACCTGGCTTAGACCTTGCGGATATCGAGGGCCAGCGATGTACTCATCACACAATGACGCAGTACTTCGTGGAAGCTGGTGTGAAATTGAGTAGTCAACTCTCAAAGAAAGCATTGGCTAGTGTGAGAGTGATCGAGCAAGTCGATGCGAAGTTCATTCTTTGCGCCATGCCGTCCTCTGAAGCTGGTGATGGGCGAAGGACTCTGGTGCTGGTTGATCAGCACGCAGCTTCGGAGAGGGTCGTATTGGAAGGCCTTTTCGCTGCATTGTGTCAAGCAATCGACCCCAGTTCACCTGCTGCTGCGTTTGTCTCCAATCTTGGATGCAAGTCAGCTGTGCCGACCGTATTGCTCGAGAAGCCGCAGCGATTTCAGGTCTCTGGAAAGGAGCATGAGCTTTTTCGACAGCATGCCGGTCGATTTGCAAAATGGGGCGTGTTGTACGATCTCAAGGTCTTGGCTAGCAATATTGACGAGGAAGGACTACGAGCACAGAAATCAGAGCAACATCTTCTGAGCGTCACGACCTTGCCACCAGGGATGGCCGAGCGATGTGTGCTCTTCCCTCATCTCTTGATCGAGCTTCTCCGATCTGAAGTCTGGGAAAGTGGCACTTCAACGAAACGTACACTCCAGGTCAACGACAATGCTGAGAATCACGCATGGCTGCGCCGCGTTGGGAGCTGTCCGAAGGGCATCATCGACATGCTGAACTCGCGAGCATGCCGCTCAGCTATTATGTTCAACGATATGCTGAGCATTGAGGACTGCGAGAAGCTACTGCATGACCTGAGCACCTGTGTTTTCCCGTTCATGTGCGCGCATGGCCGAGTGAGTATGGTGCCCTTGATTGAAATGGTAGGCAGTGCGGCAGATGCGGGCGAAGAAGGCTTTGTGTGCGAGGGTAGTACCTTGCGAAATTTGCAAAGCGAAGGCAGCGACACATTTACCAAGGCATTCGAGCAATGGCGATGTAAATCTGTAGCGCGAAATGAACAGGCATTGCGATGACTAACCGCGCATTCGATGTCCGTTCTTGGCATGCTCTGCGCTGCATTCGGGGCTGAGTGCATCGACAATCATAAGTACATCCACTTAGATGGAGCCATCTAGCTGGTTTCTGCCGAATGCGTGATGCTCTTCTTGTATCTCATTGAGCTAAAATGTAGGCGCAAGTATTAATATGTATGAGCAGCCGTGGCGCAATCCCAATGTCAAGGTATATTTACACGACTCTATTTCAGCACCGATATAGTTCCTGGAGACAGAGAGACATTGGCACTTCTTGGCTGTTCAAGGTGATACAAGTACTCTGCATTCTCCAACCGAACCGATAGAATGGACACAGACAAACAAGTCGTCTCACTGGAGACTCTATCTGGAGTCGAGAATCCGCCCATAGTCCTCGAGCAAGGTAGACGGACTGGCCTCATACAGCCCACTCACGAGGCCGACAAGGAAGTCGTCAGCAGCTGGCAGACTCTGTCTCGAGAGGAGAACGCACCGATACCAGTCGAGATGGAGAAGCAAGATGATATCAAGTCTGGCGTCAATGCCATGGATGCACCTTCGCCTACATCGAGTCTACCGCCGCCATACGAAGCTCGCGACCGTAGTCTCAGCACCAGTAGCTCGAACGATCTCGCCTCGCCACTGGAGCCAGATTCGACTACAGCGAGACCAATGCCTCGACCAGAAGACCGCTCCGCAGTTGGCCATTTGCTCCGATGGGTTCCACGATCATCACGCATACCATTGGAGAAGATGCCACGGCTCGATCGTCCGGTCATCATCCCGCAGCTCGATGTACCACCAGTGGGCGAGAGCGTGCCGTTTCAGCGCTGCTATAGCGATGTTCTTGCCGCTCACGATATACCCATGACCGAATTCCTGAGCTTCTTAGACGGGCTTTCTATCGCTCAAGCGCTGAACGCTGCAGCACAGGGACTGAAGATGCTTGGCGCCGGAATCAGCTTCGTACCCATCCCACTCATACCACTCGCAGGTCGTGGCATCAGTGCCCTATCAGGGACAGGCTCCGGGAAATCTAGTACTCGTGCTCGATTGTACATCTCAGAAGCAGTGTCACAGTACTTTGCACCTCGCGGACTTCGATTGTCAATGGTCAAAGATGACGACCTTGGTACGAGAGTCATTCGGCTTCCACCAGGTAAACCTAGTTTGGCTCCTTTGACCGAGCAGACTTTGACCGACAGCATATGCACACGACGCTTAAATGCTCTAGAACCATATGTGGCGCCTTTGGGGTACGATGTCCCGGCTTCAGGCGATGATGTGAAGTCTGTGGATAAGCTTGCTCGAAAGCATTTGTATTACCGAATAGGTAGAGAGGCTAAGGATCTGGCTAGGTCACGAGAGGAGCAGTTTCGGGGCAGGGGGTTTGAGGGTGCGGTGGAGGAGGAGAAGAAGTGTTCGAGATTAAGATGGCTTGTGATTGAGGAGTTTCGATGACGATGATTGTGGGATGTGATAGCGTGGTCGATTTTCAAGGGCGCACAGGTGCCTCAAGATGCCATAGTATTCGAGGAAGAGGTCAAGACATGTGTCAATATCACACCAGCTTTTACGTTTCCTTCCTGCCTATCCTGTCTCAGCCACGGCCTTCAAGTCTCAACATCTAAATGTTTAGACTAGCTCGACGACCTGACTTTTTACACCGTTGTAGCTGGACATATACAACAGGCACGAATCATCTAACGTCAGCACACCTGGCCAGTACGATGATGGAGGAAACACTTCTAGCTTGTTACTCCACGTCGCACCACCATCCTCACTCGTCAAGAGCTTCGACGCTGCATCGTCAGCCCAGTGCTGTGCTTGAGTGTCTTCATCAGTCATGAAGCTGGCGACAAGTGTGCCTCCAACATTGACAACTTGTGGTGCGCCGGCATTTGTTCGTGTGCCGTTGGGAGTATATACAAGCTGTCGGTTCGACCACGAGAAGCCATCGTCAGTTGAGGTGACACTGTGGACAGTGAATAAGTTGGTGTTGACCGTGTCGTCGCTCTCGAAGATTCCAATCAAGGTGCCGTCGCTTGCTGGAGCCACTCCGATCATGGTGTCGCGAGACTGTATGTCTATGCCCGCGACCGTGATCTGGTTGGCCCACGTCTTACCACCATCGTATGATGACAGCATGAGAAGATCCTGATCGATCTGGCTATTCTCCTGGCTCCAGTACATCTGTACTGTACCGTTGGCAGATAGACGCAGATATGGCTCCCAAGCACCATGATACTGGCTACCAGCGTACGACACCGGCTCGGACAGATAGAGCCAGGACATACCATTGTCGTCCGAGTACGAAAGTGTGATACGGAAGTACGTATAATCCGACAGGCTATCAGTGTTCCTGTCATGGTTGCGATAGGCGAGCAGAATTCTACCAGAGGCCAGCTGGAGAGGATAGGCGTTGTCGAGGTCGCTCGAGATGGTCGGCCGAGAGGCTGCTGTACCTATCTCGTGCCACGATGAGCCGCTATCGGTCGAGCTGACGAGGGTTAGGATGTTGTTCGTGCCATCGGAACCTGTGTAGACTCCTAGAACGCTGCCGTCTTGAAGGATCGTTGCTCGTGGATATGCGCCGTTGCCATTGGCGCTCATGGAAATCTCTGGTCCGGACAGAGATGGTGCCTTGGCGGCATCCTGACGACTATGTAGAATTGCAGATGGAAAGGCTGCAGCCAACCCAAGCAGGAGATTTGTGGTGAACAGAGTAGTAGTAGCGAACATCGTGAGTTTGTTTGGGGTATTAAGGAGAATATGGCCTGCGCGAATTCAGAACTTGTACTTCTGGTCGCATCACGAATGCGAGATGGATCGTCGTTCGCTCGTTCAGCACAGCCATGACCGCCTCGAGGCTGGAGTAGTCATTTGTTTGATGTGCCGGGTGATGAGACGTCGCGGGACGAATCCTACAGCCTCGTATCCCCAAGCTGTCTCCACATCCCGCGTCCATGATGTCCAAGGATCAGGCCTTTTTGGTAAACGACACCCAAGGCACTCTTTCCCTTCTTCTTCTCCAAACCAGCATGCCGTTGATGATCTGTCTCGTACGGTCCGCTCGATGAACTCTCAGGGTTGCACAGTCTCTGATGATAGAAGCATCTCGGTTCGCTGAACACGCATTCCAAGCATCGTCGTTCGATCTGACATTCAGAACGATCAGACCATGGTGAGCAGTGCTGTTCATACCGAACTCCAGGCTCCAGGATGGCCAAGGATGCCTATGCCTGGGATGTGGACTCTATATTCACCGAGCCCGGTAAGGAGTTGTACTCGAGACAACCCTTTGTCCCATGCAGCCAAGACGAACACTTGAACGTAAGCTACTTCGGAATGGTAGAGCCATCCAAGGAGTACACTCAGCAGCTACACGAGTTCATCGCAGCGCAGAAGTCACACTCGGACAGTGCTAGTCATATCGTAGCTGATCATATCAATGCACCATATCGCGCTACAGGACCTGCCGAGATAAGAGTCGTTCGACTATGCCCAGGCGCGTTCGATGAGCCACTGAGTGGACATCTCGAGCACATCAACATCGAATTCAGCTTCGACGATATACCCTCTGGTGCAGGCGGGTCGTGGACGTATGGACACCGGGCTGCGTTCGGCCTATCGTTGGACAGAGGTATGAAAATCCCATACACAGCTGTGAGTTATGCGTGGGGCTCGTCAGACTTCACTCACCCTTTGACCATGGACGGGACTAGCATACAGGTCACCGAGACTGTCGATGTGCTCTTGCGCCACGTCAGGCTGGCCGATCGCCCAGTCACGCTCTGGCTGGACCAAATTTGTATTGATCAGACCGACCGAGCTGACAAAGAAGCACAAGTGAAGCTGATGGGCTCGATCTATCGCCGAGCGCGCAATACGATAGTGTGGCTCGGACAAGAATCTGGGATTGAGGCATTCACCGTCCTCAAAGGCCTGTACGAGGCGACGTACGGCGTGGAGGAACTGCTTGACGACAAGCTAGATGAATTACGATACGATTCGAAATATCAGCACGGATTCAGCAGTCTGCTAAGGTTGCTCGAACATCCCTGGTTCCAAAGGACGTGGGTGATACAAGAGATCATCTTATCTCGAAACATCTACATCATGACCGGACGCGACACAGTCTCGTGGGACCTATTCTCGAGGTACTGTTCTGGCGTGGCGCCCTTTGGGCTGATCCAGATGCCAGCCAAGGCCACACATGCAGAGCGCTTACGAGCCTCAGGTGTTGACATAGTTGTCGACGTCGCCTCCGAGAAGTCTTATTACGACGCTCACGGGGCGTCTAAATACATGCTCAGCTGGCTCGTAGCTACTCGGTATGCTGCAGTAGGTCTTCCGGTCGACAAGATCTATGCCCTCCTTGGGGTTTGCAATTCCGACATTCTGCCACTATACACAAAACGTTGTACAGACCTATACTGCGAGGTCGCGATCTCCTTGATCACCGAGGGCATGACAGAAGTGGCGACGAGTAAGGTCCGGATGGCAAAGATGCAGACATACCATCTGGTCTCCAAAGTCCTGAGCTGTGTCGACCATGACCCGGAAGCTGATTCGCTACCTTCGTGGGCACCAGATTGGTCGTTACCTCGTCAGACTTCATCGTTGGGCTATGCAACCTCCTGCTATGCTAGATTTGATGCCGGCCGAACCACAGACCTTGAAGTCTTCCGCTTTGATCGAGGAAGGATGCACCTGAGTATGCAAGCGTTGCAGATTGGAGTAATCGAAGAGCTGTCATCCGTCTGTACAAATGGGAGTCTGACCATCGAAAAGCCTCTGGAGAACAACGGCGGCCTACGCGACGGTGTTCTTTTTGCTGCGCGCGGAGCAACTGTACTAGATAAGTATGGCGGCTTGTTCTTGACATTCTGCTCCACTCTCGTGGCTGGCACCGAAGGCGACCCAAGAGGTATGGGCGCTGTCTTTCCAAAGGAGTACATCGAGATCCTCAGCCTTCTCTGCGATGAGTCCACCGGCACGAGTCCCTCGATCCCCGGTCAAACATACACGGCACGCCAGCTATTACCCGAAGGCCATCGTGGTCGTTTCTCACTGCATCATCTGTTACAACGCCAGACTGGCCGCTTCTTTAAAAGCCTGCAGATTGCTTTCAAGAACGCATTATACAATCGTCGCCTATGTTGGCTGAAAGGGAATGTTTTCGGTTTGGTTCCAAGCTATGCGAAAGAAGGTGACGTCGCGTATGTTGTCCCTGGATGCCCTGTTCCCTTTGTCGTCAGATGGATCAGTGATAATCGTTGGAGGTTGATCGGCGAATGCTACATTCACGCCGTGATGCATGGTGAGGCTATTAATGGCAGCACATCCCTCGAAGACATCGTCCTGGTCTAAGTCAAGCATTGCGACTCGTTCCAAGGACACTGAAATCTACTTGCCACGCCAGCTCTGTGCCCTCCAGGCGTATCATAGTCATATCACGGGCGGCTTTCTGGTCTTGACATGGATTACCAAAGTTTCCAGAAATACACTCTCATCTTTCTGCCATTGATCTAGCGCTCTGCCGCGTACGTGTCCAGTGTGCTTATCTTACGATAATGGAACTGGACTGCTGACTGATACCCATGAGTGTCTCATCCATGCGACCGCTCTGACATCGATCAAGACCTCGATCAATTAATATCTCCTTTATTATCAGCACAACAATATCCGATTGGTAGCACTGAGTTCAGCGTCATCGATTGATGCTCACTAGGTTTATGGAGTAATCTTGTATAGCATGTGGAATCTCTGACATAGAATATGGTATAGCAAAATCGTTATTAGACTAATTTACAATGGCGCGAAAGAACGAGCTGCTCTACCGTGGTTTCTGTCCAGTGGGCGATACGGCCCATGAATCGCTGTAACATGCCCAAAGATAAGTTGACTTTTCTTCGCAGTCATCGATCGTATCGTCTTATACCGACGCTATGAGAGATCTGGTCGTTTGTGTTGAGCGGCGCACTCCATTAGGTTGCTAGCAATGCCTGTGAATACGTCCGGCGAAGTGAGATGGCAACGTGGGATGGCAAATACTTCATGAATCCGAGAAGCATTCACGTCTCCAGCGCAACTTCCGAAATTGACCCCCGAATTTTGTCAAAATGGCAAGCGCACCCCACACTATCCCGCTCGAAGCTCAGTCAGCCGAAATCGGCAGCTTCTCATAGGAGAAATTATTACTGCTGCTTTCTTCACCACAGCACGCGTCTGCCGTGCCATTGAAAAGGCACAATGCTCGCCGCGAGATGCCCAGCAGCGGCGGACTCTTTTCTAGCACTTCCTGGAAGTCTCCGACGGCTTGTGCTCCAACGACGAACCCTCGCGACCGCCACTGATGCGTCGCCAGCTGTAGCGAGCAATGTCGAAGCTCGCACACCTCCTTATGCGAAGCTGCTGGAACGGCTACAACATGTTCGCCGAATACTGCCGACTCGATCTCTCACCCTTGCGGAGAAGATCTTGTTCTCTCACCTTGACAACCCAGAGGAGTCCCTCCTGGAAGGAACAAGCAATGGCGCAGACATTCGAGGTAGAGCCACACTCAAGCTCAAGCCAGATCGCGTGGCCATGCAGGATGCTAGCGCGCAGATGGCGTTGTTGCAATTCATGAGTTGTGGTTTGGCTTCTACCGCGGTGCCTGCTAGTATACATTGCGATCACATGATTGTTGGCGAGAAGGGTGCCGACACTGATCTGCCGAACAGCATCACTGGCAATAAGGAGGTGTACGATTTCTTGGAGAGTGCAGCGAAGAAGTATGGCATTGAGTTCTGGCCTCCAGGTGCAGGTATTATTCATCAGGCAGTCCTGGAGAACTATGCTGCACCTGGCCTGATGATGCTCGGGACGGACAGTCACACGCCCAATGCTGGTGGACTTGGAGCGGTTGCGATTGGAGTCGGAGGTGCAGACGCTGTAGATGCGCTTGTGGACGCACCATGGGAGCTCAAAGCACCAAAGGTGCGAGGGGTGCGACTGGAAGGCAAGCTGAGTGGATGGGCTTCGCCTAAAGATGTGATATTGAGCCTTGCTGGCAAGCTCACTGTAAGAGGAGGTACGGGCTACATCATCGAGTATACTGGTCCAGGCGTAGAGAGCTTGAGCTGTACAGGCATGGCTACGATTTGTAACATGGGCGCAGAAATTGGTGCCACGACTTCGATCTTCCCATATACACCTTCTTCGCACAACCCTTATCTGTACTCGACGCACCGTGGATCGATAGCCGAGCAAGCGGCTGCCATTGCAGCATCTCAAGGTCCACATAATCTTTTGACTGCTGATAGCAGGGCCGAGTACGATGACGAGGTGGTGATTGACCTCAGCAAGCTCGAGCCACATATAAACGGACCTTTCACGCCCGATCTTAGTACGCCTCTTTCCAGGTTCAAGGATGTGGTGAAGGCCAACTCATGGCCGGAGACCTTTGGCGCTGGACTCATCGGATCTTGTACGAATAGCTCGTACGCTGACATGACTCGATGCGAGTCTCTGGTTAAGCAAGCGTCAGATGCGGGACTGAAGCCGCAAGCTGACTTCTTCATCACTCCCGGAAGCGAGCAGATTCGAGCAACCGTAGATCGTGATGGTACTATGCAGACTTTCGAGGATGCTGGAGGCATGGTGCTCGCAAATGCATGCGGTGTAAGTAAGGATGCTTCTCTTCCTTTAATTAGTACTGACATGTCCTCAGCCCTGCATCGGCCAGTGGAGTAGGACTGACGGCCTCAACAACGGCCAAGCCAACGCCATTTTCACCAGCTACAATCGCAATTTCCCTGGCCGCAATGACGGCAACAGGAAGACCATGAACTTTCTCGCATCTCCAGAACTTGTGACCGCCATGTCGTACTCCGGGAGGACAGACTTCAACCCTCTCACTGACAGCATACCACTTCCTAATGGACAAGACTTCCGATTCCAGCCACCACATGGGATCGACCTGCCAAGCGCCGGCTTTGCTGTCGGTAACCCACTCTTTCAGCCAACGCCACCGACTCCCGATGCCTCAGTCGAGATTGCCATCGACCCCAAGTCCGATCGTCTAGCCGTCCTCGAGCCATTTCAGCCATTCCCGCAAGGCGAGCTCACTGGCATGAAAGTGCTAGTCAAGGTCAAGGGCCAATGCACGACGGACACGATCTCTGCTGCTGGACCGTGGCTGAAGTACAAAGGACATCTACCCAACATCTCGGAGAACACTTTGATCGGTGCTATCAGTGCGGATACTGGTGCTGTAAATAATGTCACTGATATAGATGGCTCGACGCATACTATCCCAGAACTTGCGACCAGATGGAAGGAATCTTCTCAGCCATGGATCGTCGTTGCTGAGCACAATTATGGTGAAGGCTCGGCACGTGAGCATGCAGCTCTACAACCACGTTACCTTGGCGGCCGCGTCGTGTTGGCCAAGTCGTTCGCTCGAATTCATGAGACGAATCTGAAGAAGCAGGGGGTGGTGCCTCTTACCTTCGCGAACGAAGCAGACTACGATAAGATGTCAGGTTGCGATCAGGTCAGCACGGAAGGTCTGCATGACGTCTTGCAGAATGGCGGTAACGGCACCGTCAATTTGATTGTGAAGAAGCACAAGACGAATGATGAATTCAGTGTGCCTGTCAAGTCCAACTTGTCGAATGATCAGTGTGCGTTCATCCTTGCTGGTAGTGCGCTCAACCTACTTGCACAGAAGGGCAGGAGTGCATGAGGAATAGTAAGCACCATTTAGACACATTGTGTAGCATCACATCAAGCCTTTTCGTCAACTTCATGCTCGATGTCCTTCACACGTGGAACTCTTGTGAGCTGTAGGCCGCAGAACGTAGCCACTTTTTCGATCTACAAAACATCAGCATCAACATGGACTCATGCAGTCGTGTATACACCATTGCCGACGGACATACGCATTGCTGGATCAACTCGACATCGTCATAGCTAACGCCAATTCTCCGTGTACCACGCAGATGCCAACCAGTCTCACGGCTGAGGTTCTGTATCATGATGCCGGAGAGGACGACAAGCTCTGTGTCGATGCCGTCGAGGATTGTGTGGTCGGAGAGGTATAGACCGTATGTTATCTCAACCGATAGCCAGCCTGAGCAATCAGTTTTGTAGCCATATGAAGGAGGCGTATGGCATCACTTACGTAAATCTTTGTGCGCCGCCATCATTTCAGCGGTCTTGTTGTCGTTGTGGCGGTAGATTTGTGCTAGCCAGTCTCGACCGCGTTGTCGATTTGCTTCGCCAGATTGCCAGTGCTCTCTGCGGGCATGTGAGCTTACCATTAGTATCAATCCAAGAGTCTACGATCATATACCTTGAAAACGAGTAGTCCTTATCGTCCTCTCGCTCCACATCACCCATACTGAACACAGCTTCAAGTGGCTTTGGTACGCCGACGACTGAGACAAGTTTGACGAGAGCTTCTCGTAGTCGGCGCATGAGTGCTTGTCTTTGGTCGGGAGTCTGGTACTGTGGCTTTGAGATGAGGTAAAGGTAGAGTTCTTTGGCAAAGCCTGGATGGCCACCACCGGCTATTGCTGAGATCTGTAACGGACATGTTAGGCAACGATAATTATGTTGAGGTCGTATGATTTTCATACCGCGAGAATGTACCATCGCTCTTCACCTGATGTGCTCGTTGGGAAGTGTTGTTCGATGTCTTTGAACAATTGCGTAGCCTCTTCAGGCAACGGGTTCGTCAGTGCCATGATGGTCAGATGGCGTGAGCCCGAGAAGATGAATTTGAGCAGAGTTTTTCCAAGGACGAAATGTAGAATCGCTGGGCTGTTCTGTTGGCTGAGATGCTACCGCCTCTTGCCTGTCATAAGTTCATCAAGAGGACGTCGATGCAACCACGATGAAGTCAAGAAATGCGAAGTCTGAACTATGTCATCCAATCGTCCAAGATCGATCATTGAATATCGATTGAGCAGTATTTAAGGGAGCACATGCACTCATTAACATGTGCCATTGTTTCGAGTCGGTAATAACGTTAACGATGGGCGACCACGACGCCCGATTGGAAGTACGTCACCGGTACCTCATGAGAACGCTCGGAAGATATTGAAACAAGGACGATCACGTCAAGAGGGGTGGGGATAATCTTCTATCTGTCCACATAGAAAATCATGACTGCCTGTGTCGCAGGCACGTCCTGGTCAACATTTTGGTCGTCCCAGGGTGATCCGAGTACGACTCGATGTTACGTTAGCGCGCGTGGAAATCCCGGCAAAACATTTCGCCGAGCTGCCGACGCCAAGAAATCGCCCTAACTTCACCGAGCACTTTCCGTGGTGGTTCGAGCAAAATAAACGATAATACTGCACCATTCACCTCCAGCATGCCAGAAAGGACGCTATCGTCCAAAAAGGGAAGTTGCAGCTTCTGTGGATCGAACACAGTACCTCCAGATACCGCACAGATGGCTTGAAACCGAAGTGAACTTCAGTCTGGCGCTCTCCCAAGTGAGCTAAAGCTGCAAGATGTGAAATCCGGATATCTTACTGTTAATATACCTCATGGCTTTCAGCCGAGGATATACCGCTCGAATGCGTTGACCCAATGTCATCGAGTCTGTCTCTACTTCACTATCTACCGTAAACCCTCCTTCATGGTCGTCAATCTCTCGGACGGTTTCTCGGAAAATTCAGCACACAATCCGTTTGCTTGGCTTTACATATCATGTGGTATGGGACTCTACATGTTTACCTCTACCTGGACGCTCGCAGCTTGACCTAGTACCATCTCCTGCCCGTCCAGACCCTTTTCCTTTAGAATATGGTTCGGCACCACTGCTCCCTCTTCACCAGATTTGAAGTAATTGCTATCGTCGATATGATACCATGCCAGATAGTAGAAGGCTACAAGCCCCACGCAGTAGAAGGCAAAAATGCCACCGGCCTCATCGATGTATGGGATCCGGATAGAGTCGAGACCGAAGCAGATCGCTTCACCAGCCCCCAGGACACCCCGGAAAACGCCAGCGTAATGCGCAAGTGTGGTTGGACTGTTGGTGAGTGCACCGATGAAGTATGTGATCACATACTGCCATAGAGACTACACTGATTGTCAGTAAGCGGCAAATTGGCGGTGGCCCGACTTTGCACGAACTGATGAGATCCAGTTGAGCGTGAAGAGCACAAATATCCAGCCGAACTCACGATCACTCCAGTCTGTAGGGTTTGACAAAGGGGCATGCCGATTGTACCCACGCACTCGAACGATCTCCCACACCCATGCTCCAACCAGTGGTACTGCAACAACTGTCAGACCAATCAGTGCTCGAGTCCTTCGTTGCCACCGTTTGTTGTCCAGGATCCATTGCAGACCTAGGCCACATGGTATCTGTAATACCACTGCCATGAACGAAAGCAAAGACCGAGCTCGCAAGCTATTGTGGAATGCTACATCCAATCAGCTGAGTTGCAAGTCACGCATCTGACTGCATCTCACCATTGACGGATCCAGAATAGACCAGGAAACATTCTGCCGGCAAGAATGCAGGGATCATGAGCAGCAGCTTAAAGTCCGTGAACACCAGCAAGTTCGCTTTGAGTTCCTCCCAAGGACCTCGCGCTTTGTCTGCAGCCACGATGCTGCCATCATCGCGACGCAATTTGTGCGCCGGCAATAGCAAAAGAGCCAGCAGTGCAGCGCAGCTCATGATCACAATGAACGAGATGTACACAGCTCGAGGTACACCGGCTGCTGTATCACTATCCCGATTGATGACGACTGGTATAATTCCTCCTATGGCGGAACCAACGGCTTGGAGATTGAGTTGCGTAGTGACGTATCTGGCTTTCTCGCCTTCCTCAGGATAGGCTGTCTGTATGTAGCCAGCCGTGATGAAGACCATTCCAGCTCCGATGCCAATGATCACTCCGACCACAATGGGGAATGCAAACTTGCCGACCTCGTCGAAGTACCATAGGGAGCCCACGTACAGGACACTGCAGTTTGATGTGAGCTGTTCACTATCAGGCAGATAGCGTGGGAAACTTACTATGTGAACACTCCTCCGCACATCGTCGGACCTGGTCCAAGAAGATTGAGGATCGAGCCTCCGAAGCTGGCGCTAAAGAACCATACTGCACACAATGTTGCGTTTACAATCTGGACGAGCTGCGCCGAATCCGGTCTACCACCTCCAGCTCCGAGACTGAACAGGATCAACGGCAATCTGGGATATGCGCTTGGTGTAGAAGTCTTACAGGTTCAATGCAACATAAATTCCGGCTGAGAAGCCAACACATATTCCACTTATGAAATTCTGAACGTACGGACTGTGGTAGCGTAGTTGGGGCATGTTAATGCAAAAGGAGCACGGTCTGCGACCTGATCAATAGTAGTGAGAAGACAGGTCAAGCTTGATGTTGAAGTACTGCGGAACCAGTACTGAGGATGGTACGCCTGGGCTATCATGCTTATCGAACAATACCCACAGCAGAGAGATAAGCTCGCCATACATTCAACCGAGCGGTAGCCTTTCCCTCCCTGGCGTTGTAAACCCAGCGAAGGATTGCTTGGTTCATGATCAACGAATATAGCGCATTGAGATGCCCGCACACAGTGGGTCTATCGGCCGAGAAACTGCCTATCATTATACGCCAATGATCTGCAAAGGATTGCTGCATGATTCGAGCTATTCACGGCAAACCCTCCTGGCGTAAATGACGATACATATCAGACTGAACGGTCGAAACAGCATACAGCCACCATATACCCATGGACACTTCAACACAGGCCGACACTGATCCGTTTTCACAGCAACTTAAAATGACAGTTGCAACACCTCCTCTGGCTCTACTGGTCTGCCCAGCGTAACGGTCGCCTGCCGCTTCTTCAAGTCCATAATGATGTTGAACAGGCTTGCAGAGCCGGATTCGCCAACTTGAGCTCTGCAGATGGCGCCTGGGTAGTTGGTCTCATCCTTGAACAAGCCGAACAGCGACTGCTTCGATGGGCTTTCACCAAGCTCCTTAGCCAATGCCTCAATCCTCCTGACTCGAAAGTCCGAGTCCTTCAACCACTTCGTGTCTTCAACGCCCGGGTGCTTTGTGAGGTAATGGTTCGAATGGAAGATCTGCTTCTGATCGTTCATCTGGATTTTGCCCAGCTCGACAGAACTCCATTCGAGACCGGTACCTCCAGTAGCATCTGCGACTAGAATATGACATGAGGATGCTACCCCGTACTTCTCGAGCTTCGTGATTGCGTCGTCTCGACTTGTGCTTTCAAGCACCATCCGTAGTCCTAAGTGACATGGTATGCGGGTCGGATCCATGCCTTTCACCTTGATAGCGTTCAGACACACGCCGACGCCAGCAGAGTTGAGACCGATCTTGCCAATCAGACCCGCTTCAGTCACCATCTTGATCGTTGGCTTGTCTTGTTGCTCAACTGTAAGTACGACCAAATTCTTCATGTTGTCAGCAAACAAAGCATTAGAAGTACTATTATCACACAATGTACATACCTCCTTCTGTGCCTCCATCCAGTCCCAATTCTGTGCAAGATAGCTCCCATCATCGGTCTTCCACGACAGCGCTGTACAGCCATCGGAGAAAAGTCCAAAAGCGATCTCAGTCCTGACGTTGATAGCGATGATATCTGCTACCTCCCGTCCTGAGCCCTCAGCAATACCTGTGATACGGTCAGTAATTCTACACTACATTGAGATATGTAATCTGTGCTTCTTACCTTTCATCTCCTCCAGATAAGCAGGCCATTTCCGTCGCATGACAGGTTCGAATGACATAGCAAGGTCTTGCACCTTGTGCCAGTCCATCTTCGCAGTGTCCTTGAACATACCTGCGTAAAAGTCGATAGACCGTCCGATTTGTACTTTGGCTTCACTTCCATGCTTGAGGCCAATCTACATGTCGTCAGCAAGACTACATTTGGTGTATGATACACTCGTCGGACTTACCTCAAGTGGCGTACCACTACAAGTAATCTGTAACATCTTCATTCTCGTCAAGACTATTTAAAGTCACTGTCAACTAGGCTTCCACGAAATGATGCAGTAGATTTGTAAAATGTATCAGATCGGAGTGATGTGCCGGAGATTGTGTGAATTGAGATCCTCCTACCTACACAGGAGTCTGTTATCAATCAAGAAGCCGATATCCGGCTGACTCTGGCTGGGTGTATGTCGATCATTGTGCCGAAGATGTCGAAGGAGTGGAGAGCGGGGTGGATGAGCTTATGGGTACGTATCTCCACTCGGCGAAGATACGATATCGTTTGGAAGAGAGCAGGCAATGGTACAGGAGAAACGACAAGCGATAGACCTATGATACCATTGATGATATAGCTCCCTGTTGAGAAGTCCAAGTACATCCGCTTCCCGTTGGAACGACAGGAACACAATCATCATTACTAGAATCCCACAATGCCAAAGAAAAGAGTCCTAGTAGGCTACGGCATCGACGTCGACGCCGTGGCAAACTGGATCAACACCTGTGACGGCAGCCCCCAGAACCCAACAAACGTCTCTCGCGGCGTCTATGGAGCCACAGTCGGCATCGATCGCCTCCTCAAGCTCTACGAAACGTACAAGATCAAGGCCACTTTCTTCACCCCCGCCCACAGCCTCGAGACCTTCCCCAAACAGATGACCAAGGTTCGTGATGCTGGCCATGAGTTAGGTCTACACGGGTATACGCATGAATATATCTCGCAACTTTCCGCCGAACAGCAAAAGGACGTTTTGATTAAATCCATCGAGGTTCTGACGAAGTTCTGCGACGGCAAGAGACCTATAGGGTACACGGCTCCGGCATGGTCGACCTCAAAGGAACTCATTTCGCAGCTGGAAGCGGAAGGGATTCTGTATGACCACAGCTTCATGCACCATGATGTCCAGCCTTACTGGGCACCGGATCCGCTAAAGTCAGAGTGGAGAGAGACGAACCATAAGAATTCTGCTGAGAGCTGGATGGTACCGATGACTGCGTGGCAACCGTCCAAGGTCGTGGAGATACCGTCGAATTGGCATTTGGATGATTGGCCGCCATTGCAACCCATACCTGGCCGACCTGGAACCCATGGTTTCGTGGACGCTCATGTAGTCGAGAGATTATGGATGGAGCAGTTCGACTTTGCGTACAGGGAGTACGATACCTTCATCTTCCCTATGAGCATCCACCCACAAGTTTCAGGCAAGCCGCATGTGATCCTGATGCACGAAAGGTGAGTTTCGAGCCCCCTCGGCCGTGCAGAAAGCGGACAAGCAAGCTGATGATGCACGATAGAATAATCGAACACATCAACAAACACGAAGGAGTCGAGTGGATGACGCTTGGCGACATGGCCAAAGAATTCGCCGAAGGCCGAATGCCCGGCTGGGAGGTCGAAGGCGGCGTGATGTAGTAGTAGCCTCACATATCCATCTTGTGAGGAATCAGGCTCAAGCAGCTTTCACCGCAGCACCCACACCCTCCTTCGAACTCAAATCCACATCCTCCACCCGATAATGATCCGCCACAATCCTATACAAGTAGCTCGGTGCACAGCCTCCCAAATTCGTGATATACAAGTCCACCAGATCCTCTTCCACGTGATCGTAGACAGGGTTGACCACATCCACTTTCTCCGCGAATGCAGCGTCCTCGAATGCGACTACTTTACTCGGGTCTCCGTACTCGATCAGCTCGTCTGTGTCGAATGGGTAGACAGGACTGAGCTTGTATACACCGCTGAGGACCACGACGGGGACGTGATGTGTTTTTGCTGCTCGGGCGATAGTGCTGGCGCCTGCGGCGGCGAGGAGGGAGCCGTTCGCTAGGACGGCGTGGGGGGCGAGGATGACTTTGTTGATGCGGGACATGAGTGCGAACACGGCCGAGTCTGGGATCAGGATCACTGTGATGCCCATGTCTGTCAATGGCTTCCAGCGTTCGTCTGTGTCTTCGTCTCCAGCTGCTCCGTTCAGAATAGTAGCGTGTGTGGCTTCGTGGTTATTTGGATAGGCTTCCGCATGGAAGACTGTGAATTTGCGCTTTCGTGCGGCGGTCATGAGAAATTTCTGAACTGTTTGAGAGGAGGTATGAGTGAGCACGATCTCGTTGCTGTGGATGTGATCGAGTGCATTCTCCGCGATCTGACTGTCCACTACATCGAGTTCATCGAGGAGTTCTTTGATGCCGTCGATGACTTCAGCCTTGATATCCATCTTCTCCTTAGGTCCACTGGCTGTTCCAGGTCGCTGCGGTGTTGCGGGTCGTGATGAGGAAGGTTTCATGGAAGGCGAGAATGCAGTCGGTGTGCTCATGCCTGGCGAGCCTGCTGGTGAGCGGCCGGCGGGATGCTGCAGAATGCTGAAGAGGGAAGTGAGCGATGGACCCTGTGCAGCGTATGATGTCGTTGAGCTCATGAGGGAAGGCCGCTGAGGCTTACTATCTGCTGCGAGACTCTCGAGCTCGCTAGACGAGGCATGCAGACCAGTTTGGAACGACTCTGGCAGCGCAGCAGCACCATGGAGTGGTGTGAACTCGGAGAAAGTCTTGGGCAAATGTGGCCTCCGAGCTTCAGAGGTACCAGGTGTAGTAGGCGTGCCTGGAGACAGCAGTTCACTTCCAACAGAAGAGTCTTCGTTGTCTTCTGCTACCTCCCTTACCACACCTAGGACACGCCGGACGATGTTACCGACAGCAAACTCTCTGGGCTGTGCTGCAACGAGGCGACGACCCACCGATCTGATCCGTTCAATTAGTTTCTGAGCATCTCGGATCCGCTCCTTCGCCACTACGCTGAGCAGGAGATGTGTGGTGGCCAGAGCACATTGTCGGGAGTTCCTGATTTGCCGTCGTTTGAGCAGGGATACTAGTAGCTCGATCGAGGACTCGATATCGTTGGTCTTTAGACTTTTCAGAAATGTTGATAATGAGGGCGTGTGCCCTACTGTTGAGGTCGGCATGGCAGGGTGTGGATATGCTGTCGTCGATATCAAGGTTCCTAGCAATCTAGTCCAGGAATACGATTATGATGTCTATATCCAGTCGGCAAGATCTTGTCGTGTTGTGGTATGCTTGGAGTTCGAGTAACTGTGACTCGGATCCCAGGATAGTCCTTCTGTCTGCAATCAGGGGGTGGTCAAGATCGTAGTGCCAAGATTTTATATGATACTGTCTTGTCGTACAAGCATTTGATATATGAGTCGACAGATATGGCAGATGATTTCCTGCAGGGATAATCGCAACTGACAGAGTTTCCTAGCGTACGAGGCCTGTGCAGCTCGCCCCGCCAGCCATCATCATTGTTCGGCCGTCGACTGGCCAAAACAAATCAATCTCCTGTGCTACAGTTGCTGGCGTCTGGTCTTTTGGATGCTTGTTAGACGGAGTTCCGGGTCTCCCTACCTACCGTGTCTGTCAATCTAGCTGGTCCAAACCAGATAATACGGCACTCGCGCCAGAAGCCGAGCTCAGTGTCAGCTGCAACTCGGCGCATTACCATCAGTTCTCCCGACCTGCGCATTTGAAAGAGCGGACACGTGGTTGTGCTTTCCTGTCCATCTGACACTGTCGCTCGCTATATCTGCTCTCTTATGGCATGTTGGCGGCAATGAACAGCCTCAACATCGTCTCGAGGCTCACTACCACCCCTCCGCCGTCTCCTCCGCGATCGCGAACGAGTTCGTCGGCTCATCTGGCTTCCGATACTAATGATGGAGACAAGGGCGAAGCGGGCAGCAGTGCGCGAGCACTCGATGTTAGAGCACTGTCCGGGAAGCTGGGCGTGTCCAGCAACCCGGGCGAGGCGAGGGAGGAGGAGAACGGCATAGACGAGAAGACTCCTCTCCTGGACGGTGGAAAGCAAGAGTCGCAGTCGCCCAGTGGGAAGAGTCGACTATGGCAGATTCCCAGGCGCGTGGCGCATGCCATCTTGTACGGCGCAACGGTCATCTACAGCACTATCACGGCACCAGGACGTTATGTGATTGCCTGCTTCTACGACGATGCGGGTCACTTCTCAGCTATTCTGCCTCTCAAACGCTTTCGAAGTCTACTCTCCAGGCAGAAACGGAAGTCTTCAGCGCAAGCTGCGAATCCGACCAGCGTAGCCGAGCCACTCGCAACAGAAGAGAAGCAGGAGCGTCCACGGCCACAGCACCGCGCGTCCAAGCAGCGATCACCATCAGTGGATAGCAATGCTTCCAGCGCGTCAGCAATGAGCTCGGATGACAACACGGAGAATGAGAAAGCAGAGGATAGTCCGGCACGACATACGCGATCGAAGACCGCATCAGCCGGGGAGAAAGGGGACGACATAGCACCTCACCGGAAAAGTGGCCGAATAAAGCTACTGCCAAATGAAGAAGCACTTCGAAAGCGCCGCATAGCTCGAGCCCAGCAGAAAAAAGCCGGTGTCAGCTCAGAGGATGTCGCAGCTGTAGCCTCGACCCTCAAATCCCCATCCTCACCAACCGCCAACTCGAAATTGACCCGCTACCCACGACAACCAGCACCACCACGACCGCTAGTCCCGCGGCGGCAACCCTCGTACACATTCTCAGCAGCATCCCCTAACCCAAAGAAAACCCTAATCATCGACCTCGACGAAACACTAATCCACTCCATGGCCAAAGGCGGCCGCATGTCAACCGGCCACATGGTCGAAGTGCGGCTCGGCGGCGGCATCTCCAGCGGCGGCGTCCAACTCGGGCCCGGCGTCCCCATCCTCTACTACGTCCACGAACGACCCGGCTGCCACGAGTTTCTACGGAAAGTCGCAAAGTGGTATAGCCTAATCGTCTTCACCGCGAGTGTACAAGAATATGCGGATCCCGTGATTGATTGGTTAGAGAGGGAGAGGAAGTACTTTTCCGGCAGGTACTATCGACAGCATTGCACATTTCGGAATGGAGCGTATATCAAGGATCTGGCGCAGGTGGAGCCGGATCTGAGCAAGGTGATGATTTTGGATAATTCGCCTATGAGTTATATTTTTCATGAGGGTGAGTCTTGCCATTCATTTCTAGTCCTTTTGCTGGAGAGAAGAACAGCGATGCTGATATATGTGTTGCAGATAATGCTATACCCATCGAAGGCTGGATCAGCGACCCAACGGACAACGATCTGATACACCTTATCCCCCTGCTCGAGGGTCTGCAATACGTGACCGATGTTCGGGCTCTCCTGGCATTACGACAAGGGCAGGCTCAACAGGCGTAAGACATCTAAACTGTAGCCGTCGTCTCAGCACTACGACAGCTTACTGCCCTCTTCACGTGTGAATTTATAGCGCAGGCGTTTCTTGGCTTGTGCCTGCTTTACAGGCACCGGAAGGCATTTTTTACGGACATATACTGTGCATTCTAGATTTGGCGGGATGGAAGATTACTGTACCCCTTTTCTTAGTCTCTGATAATGTGAGATGATAATTTCGAGGCATGCAAGCCACTTCCGCCTGTCAATCTCGAATGTTCATCAGCTTTCTTTGCGGCTACAGGATTGCCACTGTCCGTCTGTCTATTCGAAGGAGTAGAGTCGGGGGTAATAAACTGCCTTTTGATCAATACCGCCTCCCGTGTGGCCAAGTCCTATCAACATTTTTCTAATATAGCATTCACATGTTAGACCACCCCCCGTTATAGTGCTGCAGGAACGAGACTAGCGGCAACTGTAGGCGTCACGTAGCCAATAGCCTTAGAGTTCCAATCCCCTCCGTCCGTGAATCTTCCCGACGACGTGCATGATAGATATTCGCCGATGGTGAGGTCTCGGGCGTTGGGCTGAGAAGTATAGATGGGTGTCATGTTTCACTCTGTGTCACATCATTATATATCCTCACTTCACTTGATCTAGCTGACTGAGCCGGACCGTACCCTCTCTCTTAACCACTCATCATTCGAGAACACCATACCGCTTGACCACAAACATCACCATATCCATCACCGCCAACATGGCCTTCATACTCAAATTCCTCCTGGCCATCCTAGCAGTAGGCCTAACAGCAATCTATCTCCGCTTCACCATCCTCCTGAACGCGAAACGCAACAAACCTCTCCGTCATGGCCGCCGCAACCCCAACGAACCAACCCACCTGATGATAGTTCTCGGCTCAGGCGGCCACACAACAGAAATGCTCTCCATGCTCTCCCGCTCCGTGCAAGATGAAGACCAAAGTCAGCGTTTACATTGGAATGACTATACGCATCGGACGTGGGTGGTCAGCAGCGGGGATAGTCTGAGTGCTGCGCGAGCAGAGGAGTTTGAGAAGATGGCGGCGCCGTTGAGTACGCAGGAGGGACTGATGATGGGGAAGGTGAAGAGAGCAACTGATAATGGGCCCGGGACTTATGAGGTCGTGACTGTGCCCAGGGCGAGGGAGATCCATCAATCGCTGGCTACGGCGCCGATGACGAGTTTGACCTGTATGCAGGCTTGTCGGAATGTGTTGCTGAAGGATACGACGACTACTCGTGAGGGTCATGGTGGGCAGGCTGGGGAGAGGGATGTTCCGGATCTGATTCTTGTTAATGGACCGGCGACTGGGACGATTATGGTGTTTACGAGCCTTTTGTTGAGGTTCTTTGATGTTAAGGGTGTGAGTACGAGGGGGAAGATGAGGACTGTCTATGTGGAGTCTTGGGCACGGGTGAAGAGGTTGAGTTTGAGTGGCAAATTGTTGAGGAGGGTGGTGGATAGGTTTCTGGTGCAGTGGCCGCAGTTGGTCAGGGAGGTTGGTGGAAGTGTGGAGTACCTGGGTGTGTTGGTGCAGTAGTATGAGCGACAGGAGAGCAATGGCGTCAGTCGTGGAGACGGGATACCCTCGCGAGCGTGGGTGACTTTAATGTCGCGGCATGGACTTTGCCAAGCATGTCTGGACACTCCACAGCACCAGCTTTCTCTAGCCACTTGCCGAGCTCTGGATGTATTCCAGAATTCTATCTCTCTTCGACCAGAAAGCAGTATGCACATCTCAAGGTTTCGCCTTCCGTCTGCCAGCCTCTTTGTTGTGCATCACTGGAGCCATCCCGAAGTCACTGCGTTGGCAAGCAATCAGTACGACGGGCCTTGGCTCGTAGCACCGATGTTCGACCTCTTCCCTCCAACCCATCCTCCTTCCATTGCTGGAACATGCTGTTTGAATACCGCGACGAGCTCTGGGCATCCAATACCGACGAATTGCTCAATACTTGGCAAGCTCAGGATAGTATCGAGTCCTGGCAAGTGTCGCTCATCGTCAGTCCTATCATTTCTGCGCCTCCACTTCTTCCAGGTGATTTCATCGAAGTAAAGTGTTATTTTACGGAGACCGTGTAAGTCCACAAGGTCGCTGAACCTCGTCCACTCCTCATTCTTGCCGTAGTGAGCCCAAGTTCCTGCTTCGAGACAGTATTAGATGCTCCGGACAAGACGTTTGTGGGTGGCAGGAAGCTTCTCCATGAAGTCCTTCAAACCAAACTCGTCTTCAAACCAAAAAGTATTGTGGCTCCTTCAAAACAGCCTCCAAACCCGGGCACCCAACAATTCCACCATTTCAAGCCCTCTCAACCTCTCCAAGATCTGCATCGCACTAATCTCCACCTCGATGAGGAATTCTTCGCACTTCTGTCTCGCAACCAAAGTTTACTGCTTCAGCGCCGTCATCTTCGACAGGATGGAGAAGGCGTGCTTACATGCTCCACCAGCGAGGTAAGTGAACTTGATGCTGCGCAGGAAGGGGATATGAGCTTTTGGTAGACGCCGAAGAGTGACATTCATATCTCCTTGGTCCAGGAAGACGAAAGTGTTGACCTGGTAGAAGTAGGGCAGAGCTTCCTGGCGGAACTGCTTGGAAGTAGCCAGTGGTGAGAGGATCTTACGGATAGATTGGGTCCGGAACTGCCCGCTTCTGTCACGCCAGGAGACGTCCGTGTTGTTGAGGGATTTGGAGAGGACTCGGGCGCCGTTCTTTGCGCTTCCCGTGTCCAAGCAAACACCCGATTTGAGGAAGCGGAAGACCACATCGTAGATCCTGTTTCTGATCTCAGGCGGCAGGTCGAGGAACGGGAACGTTGCATTATCATCCCGCTTCTCAAGTACCGAGTACAGCACCATGGCTGTTGGAGCAGACGTCGAGTGGTAATGCGCACTACCGTCCGCCTCGCCCGTCGGACAATTCAGCCATGGAGCATTCCATAAGTTCAAACGCATGGTTCAGTCTGTCGCGTAAGCGAGACGCCTCGGAATCCCACGATAAACGATGAAGACTGGCGAAAGCGATGTACTTGTAGTAACTGAAGGTGTCGCAAATCCAGTCGCTGATCTCCGAAGCCAGCGAGATCTCGACTTCATCCGCTGCAAACATGGTCAAAGCCATGGCGATGAGTTGTTCTTCGGTGTACGGTGGCTTCTTGGTGGTAGAAGCACGCGAGCCCTTGATGTGGGAGAGAATTCGATCCTGCATGCTCAGGTCCTCATCGGCTACCTCTATTGCGTTCTTCTTGCCCCTTTTAGTCATGGCGGAGATGGTAGTGCTCACTGGAATCTCATTTTGAGACTTACGGTCCATGTCATTGCTGAAGCTGGCTGTCGCTATCGTCGATGCAGGTCAGGAGTTGACGGTCGTCTTTCCTTTGATCGACTTGTGGCGTGTTGTCGGTGCTATGACTTTGCAGGAACTGAGCAATTGACAGTTGGCTTCACAAAGTTGTTGTGTAGTGATGTTGAGATAGGTTCCACACGAAGCAGATACCCGCGCGACGACGTGCCCAGGACGAGAATATGTTATGTAAGATCGTGTAGAGTCGATAATTTGAGGTGGGAAAGGCAGATGAGCTTCAGATGAAGTTGACGCGTTTGGAATTCTAGCGTGTCACGACCTACTCGTTGTCACTTGCAGCCCGCTGCCTAGGTACCTAGGTAATCCGATTTACATTTTTGTCACCAGTATATGATGTGTGAATTGAGAAGTGGACAAGTGTGAATGATGCTTTTGTACTATATCACTGCCAGTTACACATTAGAAGACCCTACAAGGGTCATTGATCGCTCCTGGTATCTCTCCATCCCAAACTCCCTCACCGCTGACGCACGGCTTCCTTCACGTCAGCAGACCTCACCACTAAACCACAATGACATACGTCCTCTACATCTTCGCCCGCACCCCGGCAGGCGGATACCCAAATCCGTCAGCCGTGCAATTCGGCACAAAGACACTAAGATCATAGAGCCAAGCAGCGGAATTGAATTCGGAGAAGACAGTCTTGATGAGGAAAGGCTGAGGGCAGTTGAAGCCTTGGAAGCTGGTCTCGATGACGATGAGGCCCGTGACGGCTTGTTGAGGCGAGATGGCGTTGGGGAAGGGGTTGGGGAGAGGGCCGCGCCAGCGGAGAATGACGGTATCGCAGTTGTGCCCTGAGGAAAGGAGTGTTAGCGTCGAGGTCAAGTTAGGTCAACGGAGGAAGGAAGTGGTTGGTGGTTTGACTTACAGACGCTCAGGATGGTGAAGGTGATATTTGGCTGCGAGCTCTGGCCTGCCTCGAATTGGTCACGACTGGCGAAGGTGGGTGCGCCGTACGGAACCGGACCATTGGGGCAACCGGAGTCTATGAGATAGATCAGCTAGTTCTCTTGCACCTATCTCGAGGTGCGACGTACTGATCAGAGCAGTAACGCTATCACTGTAATCAAGGAAGTCAGGGGCCATGACTGCCTCGGCGTCGGCCTTAGTATAGGCAGATACGAGGTGCGCGAAGTTGTCGGCGACTTTCTCGGCTTGGGAATCGTCCATGCAGTTCTGCTTCTTGCATGAGTTGGTGCCGTCATCGCGGGCGTCAATGGCATTGTTGGTCTCGACAGCAGCGCAGGCGCCGAGCGAGACGAGGCCGGCGACGAGGAGAGCTGTGCAATGCATAGTGATGGTATGTAGCGAAGAGTCAAGGAGCAGTGAGTACTTGCAAAAGAGTGGATGGATGAGGAAGGAGAATACTTGACTGTGGGAAGCACATCGCACTTTGTTCTCTTGGCCTCTAGACGGGATACAGGGTACCTCAGTTTTGGTGAGAAGCATGATGTCCACTGAGGTGAGGAGATATCGAAGGGACACAGTCAGTAGCCTCACACCAACATACGTTCGGCATGCCGTTTCTGTCCTTCGCAGGATGGACTTACAACTTCCTCGTGAGGACTGCTTTCACAAGGCACATGAGTGAGCGAGAACGAGTTGCTTTGCCAGTCCACGTCCTTTCTTGCAGCTGCTCTGATCGTCCAGACGTGCGAATGGAGGAGGCGGACATTGTGTGTTCGACAGCCTGTTGAGCTGTGTACAAGCCAAAGCGGTTCGTTGTAGGTGTAGGATGGCTTTATGGCGCCATTGATGTGTCATGATCTTAGTGCGCGATGTGGTAGGTCACATCCTCACATCTGATGTGTTTTGAGTTGAGGAGGCATTGATGTTGAAGTGGAGTAGAAGTGAAGTGAGGAGAGAGAGAGAGGTAGACGGAAACGGAAACATAAGCCGACCAAGCGGAATAATATCGGCCCGTCGCTTATCATTCAGCCCCTTGGCTGTGGCCTGCAAGCCACCAGAGCTTCTCCACACACCCCCCAGGCAAAGATTCTCTGTGGAGCCTCGCCAACGACGAGCGACAACACCATCAACATCTCCCCCATCTCCACTCACAGCAGTTCTACGCGTGCTTCGTTGCGCTCGCGCCACTCTCCACTCCCTCACGTATACAGCGATATGGGTCTCCCGGTTAGTCCTGTCCGACGTGCGCGGTCGTAGCTTCCGGCGCATACAGAACCGGCCAAACCCAGCGCGAGGCTAATCAACAATTCGTGTCTGCAGATATGGCGCAATCCTGAAGAGACGAAGCCGACAGTCAAGGACGCGCTGAAGGTTGATCCGACAGCAGCAGGACGCTCTTCCATCCGCAGACAGGCTTCCATCCATGGTGGCCGCAATGCGCGACCGCGAACTCGTCTGACTCGCGATCGTACAGTCCGCCTTCCACGCCGAGCCCGCTCTCCGCCACCTCCGGCAGGCTATAGCCATGTACGCGATACGCCTCGCAGTAGCATCAGGAATGGCGTGCCTCCCATCTCGACGTTGTTGGAGTCTGCAGACATACATCGCACAGCCCTGCCTCCTCCACCTCCACCTCCCGTACCTGAGTCACGAAATTACTATGAGCAGCTTGAAGAGGCTGCAGATGGCAGGGGCGATGCTACGAGTAGTCTGGTGGCATTGCGGGATACGGCAGCGAGGCTTGAGAGGCAGACAGAATATATGCGACAGCGACTGCAGCAGCGCATGCAAAGGTCTCGTGAGCCGGATGGGCCTCTTGCTGCACGTGATCAGGCATCACGAGAGCCTCCACAGCCAGACCTTGGACCACGGGCTCGCGCGGACCGACCTATTGTTGACGGACCACTGGATCGTGTAACAATAAACACCCCACCACGGACTGGATCTGATGTGGAAGACGATAGTCTCTTCCTTCCGCCGACACGGTCCACTCGTCGATCACATCCACTACGCAACTCCTGGAGTCCCGACTCGCCTCCTGCAGTAGATGGCCTTGGCGACCGCAATCGCAGTCCCACGCCACCAGATGGTTGGGAGATCATGCGCTCGACCATCACCCCTGACGCCACTCTACCAAGTGCCGAAAGCAGCTTCACGAGCGCAGCCGCTAGTCAGTCGTTCGCCTCAGCAGCAGACACTACCATCACCGAACCTGAAGTCGCCTCCTCGTCTACCACTCACAGTCGCCGCAATTCGAGTGGTGTTGACGATGAAAGCGATTCGGTATCATCCGTTGATCCAGAAGATATGTGTGACGACGATGATCAGATGACGGGAGCAGAGGCTATGGCGGAATTCATGTACAATCACGAAATGCACAGTCACGAAGGCAGGGGACGTGTTGTGCACCACTCCGAACAACGATTACGAGAGGGTAATCGATTTGCACTTGCTCACGAGTCTGCAATGATCGATATCGGCTTCCGTCTGATCGAGGAAGCTCTTGAGACAGAAGAAGGCCGTGCTCGTCTTGTGCAGGTCGGCGTGCTAGCTCAATGCGAAGACTCGGACGATGAAAACAGTACAGTACGAACCCAACGTCAGCTACGCTCGCGCACCAATCGCCTCTCACGCCGACAATCGGAAGCGCATCTCACAGTCTTAGATGGCCCTCCCAGTCCCCAACCAGATCGCTATGGCGAAGCAGCCCTAGCTGCCTCACGTGAAGCCCGACGCTCGACCCGCGAATACTTCCTACGTTATACCAACGGCTTCACGGGAGCCCGCCGTCCCACACCACCACCTGACTACGAAGCCCTGACTTCGCATCGGGATGTCGAGATCTTCACTTCACGGGATGAACCAATACCGCAGCCAGTCAGCCCCCCAACGCAGCGAGGTCAGACTGAAGTCGCGGACGCGATGTTAAGTGGCGATGAGACGGACCTGGCCGCTATGCGACGTGTCGTGGAAAGGTTGGCGAGGAGAGATGATGTTCCCGAGGAGTGGTGGAGCAGTATTGGCTTGAACCTCTCGCGCTCGAGGCCGAGAAGTCGTAGTCCTGCGAGAGCTGAGCGGGGGACTGACGCTGCTGGGCAGAGGGTCAGAGGTGGGAGGATCGAGAGGAGGAACTCGAGGTTGTGATGATGGACTGTATCATTACTGAAAAGCATGATGGCGAAGTTTCTCTCGACCTGTTTTGCTTACGCTGAGCAAGGGGATGTATCATACCACGAGCAGGAACAGAGGCCCAAAAGTCGTGTATGTATTATGAATATGAGATCTGCATCGTCGTGGCTGCTGGGCGGCCCATGAATTTATCAACTGCATTTCAAGATTCTATGTGAGAAGCGTGTGTGACCCACTTCCTACGAAGCGGGCGTTAGAACAAAGCTCTCGAAGCGACACTGAGCAACCAAGCAGCATCCTGCCACCCGCCTTCGCCACCAGCATCACCCACGTCGGCAGCCGGCGCTGGCGGGAGTGATGGTGCCCGCACGGTCTGCTCTGCCTCCTGACCCTTCCTCCCCTCTTCCTCTCCCTTTATCTTCCCCCTCTCCTCTTCCTTCGCAACTTCCTCCTCACTACCGCTCTCCTCCCCCTTCTCCTGCACACTAAACAAATTGAAACTCATAATTCGCTCCACAATCCCTCCGATACCATAACCCCTCTGATCAGACAATCGCGCTACTTCCTCCTCCGCTCCGCTCGGCCCTTCCTCGTCTCCCTCATCGCCGTCGAGTACATTGATGAAATCCGGTTCCATGGTCCCTCCCGCTGTAGGAGCTGGTAGAGTGAGAGGATCATCGGCGAAATAGCCGTCTAGCTGCGAAAGGTTGGGATTGGGGTTGGAGTTGCCGAGGGGAGTGCGCAGACTATTCGTGCTGCCTCTCCTGCTTGTTCCGCGACTAGCTGAACGCGAACCGTATCGTGAGCCCCATATTGGAATTTTCGCACTCTGCCTTCTGACCACTTCGGGACTCAGTCGCCCATCTCTTCTTGTACCATGCGTACTTCGGATATCGGCAGCGCTCATGGCAGCCATCTCCTCGTACCCCTCATCCACGTCATCATCATCCGAGGACTCCAGATGATGGAGTGTGGTTGAGGATTCTCTGGAAGCGAGCCAGGACTGCCCTTTAGCTTCTTGTACTATATCGTGTGTCGCTGCTCGGGTTCGTGCGAGCCAGTCTTGATCGTCTGCTTGGCGAGCGAGGTCGCGGGGGCGTGGGGTGGTGGAACCGGTTCTTGTGCCTGGACGACCTTGGTGTCTTCTCTTCAGTGGTACGCCGCGGCCAGTCAGGCGTTGGTCTCGTTGGTGTATGAGGAGTGCGGCTTCACTCTTAGCCTTGGGAATGTGTGCGGTGCCGACAGCTACACGCTCGCTGTTGCCGTATTCTTGGTCCTGTCGCACAGCGCCATATTGGTACTGGACTTCATCGTCGTAGAGACTTCCTCTTCTACTCAAACCACCACTTAAATTCCTTCTACTCGAGCTACGGCTCAAAATACCCGGTGTACTCGGTGCGGATTTTCCTTGTATGTAAGAGGAATGTTGTTGGCTGTATGTGACGTCTTGCGTTCGGTCGTACGGGCTTCGTGGTGTCCCGGTCTCGTCTGCCCTAGCTTCAGAGGCTAGAGGAGCAAGGGTGGTAGTCAGTGGTGCGAGGCGAAGGTCGGAGAGATTGGTTGTTGACCGCTTGGCTCGAGAGCGAGAGGACGAACGGGGTGTGCGACTGCCTGTGGACTTGCAGCCAATCAGTCATCATGCAGCCGAGTCAGCTCATGATAAACTCACCGACATGGCGTTGCTTTCATATATCAGTATTCGTTGACATAGGTAGCATTGCTGTCCCAGAAGTTGGGAGACGAGATGCAATAATGCACCCCAGATTCTACACTCACCTCACCCCACACCTCGGGGACGACATGTGACAGTGCACGGACGGGAGAAACCACTAGCGTCATGTATTATACATAGCTAAGTATCTCTCTTCCTCAACAAGACGTCGAAACCATCCTGCTTGACAGCCCAAGCGTTGTGCACTCTCCACTGCTTGTCCGGCTGTGCAAGCTTGATCTCGTACCTCAACAACAACGCAGGTACGACCTTCAACAGCTCAAGCATTGCAATGTTCCGTCCCAAACACGTCCTCTTGCCCGCTCCGAAGGACAAAACATGCTGATCCATGTACTTCACTTCCTCCTTGTCATCGCCTAGCCATCTGTCAGGTCGCCACTCTTCAGCGTCCTGGCCAAAGACTCGCGGGTCGCGTTGAAGTACCCATGGGTTGATGCCAACGACAGTGCCTGGCGCGAGAAAGACGTCGCCGATTTGCAGTCCAGAAGCTGGGACTATACGCTCCATCGGCAGTGCCAGTGCTGGATTGAGGCGAAGAGCTTCTTTAATTACGGCATTGAGGTAAGGTAGTGCTTGGACTTCTGTCCAGGTAGGAAGAGGCGAGGAGAGTTTGCCTGTTTCCTGCGCTTTCGTGAGCTCACCGACGAGCTTCTGTAACGATTGCGGTGATTTGAGGAGGTAGTAGAATACTGCTCGTAGTGTGCTGCCGATTGTGTCACTCCCAGCATTGATGTTAGCGAAGAGGTAGACCAGTACTTGTCGGTCTGTGACAACATCCGGTTGTTCTTTCTGTAGCTGTAGGAAGCGGGAGAGAAAGTCTGGTTTGGTCGGCATCGTGCCATGCAACACCTTAGCTTTCAAGTCTGGATCGGGAATGTCGATCTCGGATCCCTTCTCCTCGTTATCGTCTTCCATGCGCTCCTGCACTCGCCTCTGTCCAAATGACACAATCGGCGACGAGACTGGTTTGGCAAAGAAGCGCAAATAGATAGGGTTCTTGTAAGTAACAAGGTCCAGCCACGGCATCTGTCCCAGCACGGAACAACGATCAAAATTTGCTGCCACAGACGCCGTGATACCCTCCACGTCTTCGGCCCTCTCGAGAAATCCCAGACGTTTGCTGAAAGTAAGCTCACCGATGACATCAAAGGCGAACCACTGTAGCCATGTCCCAAGATCGAAGACCTTGCCCGTCTCAGCAAAGAGCTCGTCCAGCCTCGTCAAGAAGACAGCAGTAGTGGAGTCAATTAAAGGCTCGAACTCTACCAACGTGCTCAAAGCAAATGCACCAGCAACAGGTCTTCTTAGCATAGCATGTTGCTGCTCATCTGTCGTGAAGACCAGCGAAGGCGATCGCTTGCCGTTGATCATGTTTTGCCACACAGCATAGAAGTCTGACTTGACATAGCCCTTCTGTATCCCATAGATGATGGGTATCATATCCGGCTTGCAGATACTGATGCAATTTGGTCCGATGCGGAGGAGGTCACCATGTTTCTTGTGCAATTTGAGGTAGGTGTCGTGGGAGTCTCGCCGCCATACTACTAGGAGTCGCCAGAGGTCGGTGAACTTGGCTAGGATGGGGCCGGGAACGTCGCGGTGTTTGGCGAAGGTCCAGGTTATTTGGTAGAAGATGGCGAGGAGGATGAAGGCTCGGAGGAATAGCCAGATGAATTCGTGGGAAAACATGGTCGCGGGCGCGGTCCTTGCTCTAGGCTGTGGACAGTGCCTGGCCCTTCGCCACTATATGCCAACTAATCTGATCCGAGGATTTCAAAAGCGGTGGTTGTCCTAAGGTAGATGGAACCTGATGAGGGTATTGTCGTTGCTGCGACGGATCGTGATCTTTCGCCACACATCTAAATCTCGGCGCCGTGACGAGGAACCCACAAACAAGAGGAAGCACGAAAGAGATAAACTTGCCTCGAGGTATATGTCGGACTACAATTATTCATTTCTATAGGTGTGCTCTCGTCTTGCCTCCAGCGCTGGGAGAGATGCGCGCATCTGAACCTCCACTTCCACCACCACCACCACCCACAGCGGCACGATTCCGTCACAAGCAGAGGCCGAGCTTCACACACACGCACGCTTGCGGCTTTGTCTTACATCCTCGATCCCTTCACGACACCACATTCACGATCAACCCAAGGCACGCTCCGAAATTCACTTTGAAGGGCTACGGGGGCCGCGATGAACAGTATCCTCTCCAACAACCCGCTGGCCGCTCCCCACCTTCTCGCCGGCCGATATTCTCCTTCCTCGTACGGTACGCGGCACTATGCCAGACTCGGCGAGGACGACCACAGCTTGGGATTCAGAGCTAACACACCATATCGTCATCTAGACTCCCTATCCACACCCACCATGTCGAATCGAAAACGAAAGGCTTCCGAAGAGCCCGATCAGGACCGCATGTCCACCTCGCCTGTACCCTCTCCGTCCTTCTCTAGCCGACCACTACCAAGCTCGAACACACCACGGAGTCTCAAGCGAACACGGACTGGGGCAGCAGTAGGCAAACCGTTATCGCTGCCTAGACTTCTAGAGACACTTTCGGCAGCAGACATGAGGCAGCTACTGCAAAACGTGGCCGACCAGCACCCTGAACTCCAGCAAGAGATTGTCACGCAAGCACCACGACCATCAATAGAATCCACACTATCCGTCCTACGCACATACGAAGACGACTTCCGGAAAGCCTTCCCACTAGGCAACCGCCCGACATCCGACTACTCCTACAACCGCGTACACCAGCACCTAAAACACCTGATAGAAGCAATGCGAGACTACACCCCACACTTCCTCCCACCGCAAGAAACGCAAACACTGTCCTCCCTCAACTACCTCGACTCCGTCACAACCATCATCCACAACCTCCCAGACTGGGACAGCTACCAACACCAACGGCACAAGAACGAAGCATACGATGAGATCAGCAAGGCCTGGGCGTTGGTGATACGGGAGGCGTCAAAGAGGGCAGGTGGATTTCATTTGCAGTTTGGAGAGTGGGATCAGAAGCTACATGAGCATAATTCGAAGAGTAGTGGGAAGTTGGAGGAGGTGGTGCATGAGCTGCAGGCTGCGCTGGGGTTCATGCAGGCCGGGGGAGGACATACACCACCGGGTGTCTCGGACGAGAGGATGAATATTAGGAATCAACTGTTCAGTGGGAACTTTCAGCAGTTGGGTGTTGGGCACGGACATTGGTGCTAAAGGACAGGAGCGTGCGGATGTCGAAGGGTTTGCCACCGTCAAGCGGTGATGCTATGGCCAATCGAGTGAGGACATGAAAGCACAGACAGTCAAGGTTTACACTGAGTTCATTTGTCCGCATGGGTTGGCATTCGTAGGTTTCATGCAAGGTGCTGGTGGAGTTTTTGATAAAAAGGGCAGACTGCAAAGACTTTCGCATGGATCTTCCGTACGGTGGCGATGGTACAGTATACCAGGCGTAGTCGATTATGGGCTGAACTGATGGAAGTACAACTCACTTCCCAACATCTCGTACCTTCCTCATCTACGTGCTGCATCGTAAGACACGCGAGCGCCTAGGCACGTGCCGTTGGGATCGAGGTAGGTCGCGCCTTCCTCATTCTACTGACCCTCACAGCTCAAGTGGATACCTAATTTCGAAGGTCGTTTTGACAATATCTCTCGACACTTTCACTCCTTCTACGCAACACACCACATCCATCATCGACAAATCGCGAAAGATCGCCGCTATGGCTATCCACCCCGATTACCCGGGGCTGGAGGTCACCGTGGACGTCGGATACAGTCCATTGCTCGAGTACCGTGATGGCGAGACAGAAGACATTGGTGCTGAGTGCACCAACTACGTCGAAGCAGTCTCAGGCGCAGAGTACGGCTTTGCCCTGCGAATTGACCCAAGCATTTTCCCTCACGCCAATCGCCACCTTCTCGTCAAGTTCTTCGCGGACGGTCGCTGGATTAAGACAAAAGACTTTACCTCGGAGATGATCAAGGAGCGCCCGGCGTTGAAGAGAAGCATCTATCATGGCAAGTACGAAAGGAGGCCACGCGGTGCCGTCACACGTCCATTGCTATTTTCCGACCTACAGATGAGTGAGTACCGCTTGTCGTGGTGCGCTTAGCAGATTATTGACAACTATACAGCTGAAGATGATGCCACTGACAAGTGGGGCAATCTGAAGGAACTCGGTACCATCCGAGCGGAGTGCTACACCGCCAGGTACAAATTTAGGCCAGAAGATTATGGCAACCCAGGCATTCGTAGCCACAATATCCCCAGCGACCGGTCCGTGAGGCGACAAGGCTCCAAGCTGCCGCAATATGTCGTGGACGACGTCGGGAACAGGCCGTACTCGACCATCGAAGGTGGCAAAATTCCCGAGAAATGTCTGAAGGGCCAGGCAGTCAGTCACCAGACGACGTAAGACTATGCCACCATCATCCTTTGAGTGACCTAGTGTTTGACTGATGCTTGACAGATACGGGAGAGGCATCCCGCAGCCGCCACCACTTCCCTTCACTCACCGCCTCATCCCCAATGGCATGCCATTTGCACACTTCGTCTTCAGGTATCGCTCGCACGGTAAGTTGGTGCTACGTCGGAGAAGATCAGGATCCAGCTAACGGTCATCAGCTGCTTTGCGTTCTCTGCTTGTGCTGCCGAGGAGTCCATCACCACCCCCACCCGAGGATCCGGTGATGGAGGACTGGGACGTCAAGGAAGTACTTCCCTTCGAGATGCACCGCGCTGTAAGCTTATTGCACATTACATGGGACTACTCGGAGCTAATGAGGAATTGCTAGGTCAACCCGCTCAAGGGTGAGCGCAAGCGCGACCTTGTCGCGGTGGAAGCTGATGACGATGGCAGCGAAGCCAGCGAGGAGCTGAATTGGGAGGACTATCAGCGCAAGAGGGCACGCTTGATTGGAGAAGCGGAGGTGGTACAGCTGGATTGAGTCTGATGATAGCATGGAGCGGTCATGGCGATGCTTACGCCAGCCAGAGGAGGTTTAGCTGACTCTGACGTGCAACAATGGATGGAAGGCAGAGAGAGAACATACAACGCCTGTCTATGCTTAATGTACGACAACCATGTACAATAGCTGCCAAGCCTAGTAGCCGACTGCGATGAAAGTTGCACGCATCTGCAAAGTTTCTCTTGCTCCTGGTTCCGACGCTACAGCATTCTGACACCTATGCCATCATGGTAGCGAGATCTTGCTGAGCTACCTTCCATTCCTTGCTACAGGGCTATCGTCATTCTTTCTGCTTATCCTGCCCGCAAGCACAATGTCAATTCACACCTGTATCCCCTCAACCCCCAACCCCTTCACAAAGTCTCTGAAGTCTCGCCGAAACTTCGTCTTCTCCTCCAGCGCAGCGAAGTGTCCACTCTTCTCATAGACGATCAACTTCGCACCTGGGATGTTCGCCACTATCTCCTCACTACTCGACACGGGATTAATCCAGTCATATCTACCAACATAGACCAAAGTCGGCACCTTGATCTCGTGCAAACGATCCCGCAGATCGTACCGAGACAGACAGTCTCCCATCGCCGCATTAATAGTCTCGTAAAGTGGCGCCAGTATCGTAGGCATGATGGCATCCAGATCAAACTCAGACTGTGCCTTGAGCTCTGCAGGCGCAGCGAACAATGGTGCGACAGCCGCGAAGCCAGTGAGCAGATCCTCTTGACTTGTTGCCCGGCCACTGGACATCCGTAGGAGTTGTTCGGGGTCTGCTTGGCACCCGAGGATCAGTGAGGACTGTCTTCATCGTATTGTAGGCTGCCCAGTGGGCCATTTGGGCTGCGCTGTCGCCGATGATAATGGCGTGGAGATGGTGTTAGTAGGCGAGGGCGTATTCGAGGGTGATGAAGCCGCCGTGGGAACCGCCTGTCATGACCATCTTTTCCGCGCCTGCCCATTGCCTGTAAGTAGAGCAGTCAGCATGACAGTGGGAATCCTGTGTCTATGGAGATAACGAATCGATCATACCTCAACTCATCGACATCCTGAGCCCAACGTGCGTGGGTCTAGGGCCCTTTCTTGTCACTTTGGCCACTTCCTCGTATATCGAAAAGCAGTACTCTGAAGATGTCGGCAAAGCAGGCTAGAGCAGCTTCCGGTTCTTTGTAGGTAGACATCCCAGGAGAGCCGTGGTTCGCTATTAAGAGAGGTTTCGCTGGCTCGTCGCCCAAAAGCATGACTTTTAGCACACAGCCATCGGACAGCGTGACGTCTTGTAAACTGGAAGACATGTTCGGCGATGACTTTGAGATGAGGCCAGTAGAGCGGAGTGAAGTCCGGCGAGGCTCTCGGTGGCCTTGAGCGGTACTTGTACGTCTTGACGTGTAGACAAGTCTGTGATCTTGACGGAGCAAGCAGTCGATGATATCCAGATCAGGAAGTCAGTCGAGCTTAGTCAGCTGACAGGCGAGATGAAGCGAAGACTGAGGCGACTTGGACTAGACGAGTAAAGCTAATGTGATTCCTCATAGGCGTGTGAAGATGTGCATGGCCTGAGATTGATGTATCATGGCGGAGGCTAGGAAGCGTTCTAAGCTGCAGAAGCATATTTGTGACGAGCCATGTCCTCAGATACTCGTTCTCGGTGCCGCGTTCGTCCTGCGTGACGGAGCTGTCTAGCCTCAACGGATGCGTGAGGTCGTGAGCGGCCTCGTGTGTCCTGCTGGCCTGCATGATGCAACGGATCTCCGTGTAGTTGTCCAGGATCGATCTCGACGTAGATGTGTCGAAGCCATCTCTCTTCCAGATGCTCGCAGATAAGAGCATCGTTGCTGCTTCATCGCGCGAGTGTGATCAGACACTCTCTCTCCTGGTCGACCACGACACCGTCCAGAGTCGCGCTTCAGTGCCGGCCGTTGCCGACTCAAGCAGCCATAAAGTTGACATAGCCCAATCTGTGATCGTTACGCTTCTCACTTTGCTCCACCAGTCGACCGAATACAAAGTAGAAGAATGTCAGCAAGCTGATCAAGGCTAAGAAGCTGAGCACGTTTTCGGTGTCCACGGTCAGGTGGTATTGGTATGTCAATGTAAGGCTTTCTGGTTCCATGAGGTCGTAGCCAAGGTGAGTGCTCGAAAGGGACTTGTTATACTTGCGTTTGCGGGCTGATCTTGGTAATATATTTCGAGCAGGAACAGGCATCTTAGTCCTCTAAGAGGAGCTGGAATACTTATCAGGCCTCTCTTCGGAGCTTCGGGCGGTGCTATAGGCACGAGGCTAGACATGCAGTAGCCTAGAAGCGCCGCCAACAAGCTCCTCGCGTGTCAAAAAGTATGGCGCTGCAGTGCTTGACCGCCTTGTTCCATCTATGGCTGTGCTTCAGTCTTGTGATGCTCTACCTGCTCCCACGACCTCAGCAGGAGAAGGTACGGCGTTGATATAGTCGTCAACATGAAGAGTTGTGCAACATCGACTTCTCAATTGACAGCAGTCGACAAGCCATGGGTGCAAGGCTGTACTTTACCTTACCAAAAGTAGACAGTGAAGCTGCGACCATTCTGGAAGCAAAGGCAAAGAGACTTCGAGGTCAGCCTTGGCGGTGCCACCTCACCTTGGCCCAAAAAAAGCTTGAGAAGCTCACGTCCTTTTCTTTCTACTGCTTGCGAGACCACCCATGCTGCGGGATATCGTGTTCACAACCAGCTTGGAAGACACAAAAGTGGTATTTGTCCGGTTCCGCAGCGATCCGAGTGGAGGTTCCCAAAAATAGATTCCAGCCTCACAGCTTGTCGTCTGGTCTTTTCGAGAGACGTTGCGATCGCAGCACAACTCAGCATCGAGATATCCACAAGCCATCATTGCCATCGAATAAGCCAGCGATACCCCGTTATCATCGCCTTGTACAGGATACGCGCCGATCGGTAGGGTGGTTTGAAGGTAGACCTCGAAAGATGCAAAGGATGAAAGATGCGCTGCTTGTAGAACACGAAGGAGATGTACACGCAAGCGGGAGAGCAGGATCGTGTACGCGTTGGTAGAGCATATATCAAGAGTAGTCGAAGACAAGATCCTATCTCAGCCACGAGGTCTCACGACCTCAGCGCATCCGGCATACTTCATTTTCAGTCCTGCACCGTTCTGGTGGGAAGTAGCAGACATTGACGGGCATGATCGCCTAACGCTGACCAGAAGTGTGATGAAGAGTACCGAAGGACAACACAGCTGCCTCATGTTCATGCTGGTTGAGTCTGGGAGCTGGATACATCGATCAAGTTGCGGCTAGCCAACACGGTGCTCACGTCCCAGGGAGTCATCTCGAAACTGGTAGCAGCAGGTCTCCTAGTGCTATCATCCGGTGGGTTCCTTACGATCAGATCTTTCGCCTAGGCCTGTGCCCTCGAAATCATCTGTCTTGTAAAGCATCCGCATTGTCTGGGATATCAGCCACTCGACAAATCTTGCACATTGATCACCGCCCGCTTCCACAGAGTTGCCGTGTTTTTCTTCGCCCCAGGCAATCTACTATGTGCTGCACTCCATAGGGGCAGAAGTGGTCCGAGACTGTAGCCGTGGCCAGAGACACCGCCTGACGGACATGCTCTCGGCCAAGCAGTCGTCTAGGGCGCGATTCCCATGGCCCCGGAGGTGCAGACCTGCTGATGGAAGCCATACTGGTTGCGCGATCTTACAACGGTGGTTCGATCATGTTGAACGGTCCTAGGACCGCAGCATCCGCCTGTCGCCTTTGCCATGCCAGATCGCCTGCTGCAGCGCGACGTGTTTGTGTGTTCGATCTTTTGGAGTTCACAACATGCCTTCAACTCTCAATCCTCTATGGTCGATGAGTGTGTGCTGAGGATATATGGGAGGATCTCGGGTGAAAGCTCTTTCTGCTAGCATCGGGTACTGTTGATGCCACTTTGGTCCGTGGAGCTTTCCGCGAAGGACATCTCGTCGCGTTGCGCATATCGCGTGAAGGTGTGGTATCTGCCATGATAGCTCAGGCTGCTGGTGTCATGGTCGAGCGGCGCAAGGACACGGCGCAAGGACAGTTCGAGGTCGCCGAAGTCACTGTGTATCTTTGGACCGTGATGGCCGTTCAACCTCTTCGGGATCGTCGTGTGGCTATTGCTATGTTGTCAGCGAATATTGCTTCAATGAGCAGGGCGATAAGTCAAGGCCTGTTCTCCTGGGTGTTTTGGACTCGATCTCGTCGCCGGAGTGTCGTTGTTGGGGAAAGATTGTTCGAGGTGGGAAGATGAGAAGTCCTCGAGCGACGGAAAACGGACCACCAGCATCTGCTTGCCACCATGAGCCGCAATATTCATCGGCATTGGAGTTATGATACCGTTGCAAAACAATATCGTTCGATCAACGCCCTCAATGTCCAGGCTACCCTGGCCGTAACAAGCTGTAGAAGGAGAAAAAGACAAAAGATTGAGAAATCTCGTCCTTGTCGGCTCTAACGATCACCCTGTGGGTAGGCTCTGAATTGCACAGCATTGTATTTTCGCTGCCCACCACCAACTGCCAGGAATAAGGAAAGGGGGAGAGGGAAAGGAAAGGGGAGAAGGGAAAGAGGAGAAAGGGAAGAGAGGGGGACCTATGTACCTTAATGGTGTATTTTAACGACATTTCGGTCGATACCCAACCCGAACCGACCGCCGCTGCCACTGCCACTGCCACTGCCACTGCCACTGCAAGATAAAGAAACGAACTTACGTACCTATTGATGGTAGTTTAACGACTTTTCGGTCGATACAACAAGATGGGCCCGGGCTGGAGTCGAACCAGCATCGCCTCGAGAAAGATCGTAATGAATACAATAAGTCGAGACAGTTTACCCAACACTACCGGGCCGATAGTTTGGACGTGTTTGATGCTGGAGAATGTCAATTTGACCAACATATCCCTTGTTCTGGTTCCGCCGAAGATTTCCCTCGCAGGGCGGCGACGGCGGCGATGGAGATGATACATGTCAGAAAATTGGTTGCTGAAGATCAGACCGCCCATCTCAACAAGCTCATATGATTTTCATGGTCATTTATCGTGATCTGATCGATCTATAGCATTGCGAGGCTGGTGTTGTTTGTTTCTGATCCGCGTACCAAGAGCGTGAAACTTCAGCCCAAGGCCGCTCTCAAGAGAGGAGCAAGGACATCGTAAATCATGCAGATCTTTGCGGAGGATCAGATGAACCTTCTCAACAAGCTCGTATGACTTTTACTGTGTCTTGCCATGATATGAACAATTAGCAGTATTGCGAGGTTGGGTTCGAGCGAGCGCGTTATGATAGCGACGGCAAATCGAAATATCGACGGAACAGCCACTCACGTCCATGACATGGCAGATGTGACCGTTCGTGGAGTATCAGATAGGCACTACCATCGATCTCGAATGCTCCTTGCACTGTAGTAGCATGTCGTCGACAATCTGTAAGACTGCAAGGCTGTTGGTACTTGCCCCTGAGCCGCTCCTTCACAAAGTCGAAGCACGGGCTGGCCGTCAGTGATGGCCCTACCACACTTCATGCGATGCTCTTGCTTTTGCAACATGCTTGCCCTGCTTCGGAAGAGAATAAAGTGTGGTTCGATGCGATATACGAGTCGATCACAGCATATATTGCCCGTACAGCCTCCGCCGGGGCCTCGAGATGAAGCAGTAGCGAGTCTGACTTGATTTTCCGCCGCGCTCGAGACCGACTCACCGATCGCCGCGACGATAATAACGATCCGCGACCCACCGACCCCCTCAGCCTTGATTATGCCCCCCTACACGACAGCAGACCGCTCGAGATGCACTGTTGCGACACTTATACCATCCTCGACGACCGCCTCCCTTTCACCAATCCGCCGAGCAGCATTTGCCACACCGCCTTGCACCCGAGCATCTTTTACACAGCAGGGCGGTGGCATCGATATCAGGCTTTGAGAGCAAGAGCTGGGTACCACGAGGAAGACCGGAGAAGGAAGAGGAGGATTAATGAGGTCGAACACAACATCCATCCTCCTGCAAGGGACGCCAATCCCTTGCTTCGGCTTCATCGCGGCGATCTGTAGGACTGGCCTGACGGTGCTATCGAGCAAAGCAATGTCCATGCCTCTAGACTGCGTTGCTTCGACGCGCTACTCGACATCCGAAGCGCTTGGCCTCCACAGTTTTGACATCGCATCCACCTCCGATCAACCTGCTCAGAAGATCTTGTCCACCAGAAAAACGCCTCGCTCGACAGCGACGCGAAACACGAGAGAATCTAGACTGCCGCATCGTGCAGATACCCTCCACGGCCTGTGTAGTGTAAGCACCGCAGAACCCATGTCACACTCGAGTAGCCTCTGAAACAAGCCCATACAAGTCTCGCATGTCGGCAGCTTGTCAGGACGAAGGTCGAATCGATGATATGATGGCATGAGCTTGCGGAAATCACACCAACGACTTGCTCTAATGCTTGAGCCCGAAATTGTTGTTCGCCACAATAGCAAGGTCATGGCATAGGACATCGATTGCAGAGACACAAGCAATAGCCAGGACGATCATGATTTCGGTATGCAGTGTATGAGGGCTCAGCACGCTTGGCTACTCGGCAGGCCCACGACCGCTTGTGCACTATGCGTGCTACCAGTCGAATATAGGGTGATACAGCCTCTGCATTGGACTCCGGTTCTTGTTAGATGTCGAACTTGTGTCTAGAAGGACAGAGCTGGATACCGCGCAATGTGGCCCTCACACCAGTCCCCAGGGCCTCGTACCAGCTTCCCAGGACAGAAGTTCTTCAACAAGATATGGTGCCTGGTGCTGCATCCTGAAGGTCGTCCACTGCCGCAGACTGAGGTGCTAGAACAGAGAGCTGTCGACGACCAGAACATGCCCTGCTCGACAGAGCCAGCTACTTCCAACGACTCTAGATGACCGCGTCTGTGTATGCGTACGCCCATGTTGTTATCCGCATACGTAGCCTGACTCACGTAGGCACACATCTTTGTGACATAGTCGAAGAGCATTGTCCATACAAATTTCGTCGAGATTTGCGGGCTGGAGGCAAGCTGGAAGCACAATCCGGTCGACAATGGTGGACTTGCTCGCCATACGACACAGCACCTGTCTGCTCTGATACGGATAGCCACATAAGATCCTTTGGCAGCGACTGTCATGCACTATCCGGTATACTCATACCGAGAAGAGTTCGAGAGCAGTGCGTGAGGACAGCATGCAGTGAACAGTGGTAGGCGGACGGGTGGTCTTGTCGCCCTCGCAGTTTCGGCATCCTGTTCAACGTATATCCGGTCGATCTTTCACACAGTACGTAACAGCACCTTCCAAGGACCGTACGCTTGTAGACAGCCAATATAGCAACAGTAGCAAGTACATGACAAGATGCTGGACGACAGACGCCGTCTTCTCGAATCTCTGGCCTCTAACCGGCCTGCCCGGATATTGCTTGGCAAAAACAGGAAGTACTTGGTGGGGGAATGGGTTTCAATGTGGGCATCTTGATCCAATGGCCAGGCGCCACTTGGACTGCTCTGAAGAAGGTGAACAGTCAAGTGGAAGGGTTTCTAATTGTGATCCGGCGAGACTGACCGAGACCTGGCATACGGTATACCAGCGGGCTGAACAAGCTCTCCGCCATCAACATCTCAGGGGCTATCATAATTAATGGAGCTGGCACATGGTACCACCGTATCATGGTGGATGCAATTGGGTATGGGATGTGTGGCATTGCTTGATGCTATATCTTACCCTGCTGCCGCCGCCATGTCGCTGGCATATGCCCCGGTGCCATCCAGTATCCTGCCGCCGCCATGGGGATGCGGTCTTGCTCGTCCTGTCTCCACCCTTCGTTGTCGTCGTCGCCACCACCTCGTCTCACAGTCATCCTCCACGTCCCAGCAAACATCACCTTCCTCAGTACTGGCAGCATCAGCCTACTCAATCGTCCCACGTGCTCTATCTTCACCACGAACTCGAACTCGTTGCCGAAGCAAAAGGCTCTTCCTGCCTCCTTGCGGAGTTGCTTGTTGACCTGCAGGAGGTCTGGTATCATGGACGGTCCATATGTTTGGACCTTGATGATCTGGTCGGCGAGGAGGACGTGCTCGTAGATGCGGTTGCGGAGCTCGGCGGGTAGGGAGAAGCGTCCAGTGGTAGTGGCCATGTTGGCGCCGTGTTGCGTTGATTGGCGCTGCGGTGATCTTGTTGTGTGCTTGCGGGGTTTCGCGAGATGGTGCTTGCTGCTGCTGAGGTCATGCGTCAGTGTCACAGAACGGCGACAGGGCTACTGCGATAGCATATGGGGTGGCGGTGAGGTCGACAGCGATACCTAACAGGAGGTCGCTGCGCCGTCGCCACGCTGGTGCATTCAAGAGGAAAAGTGCACGCCCGCCGTCTCGAGATGCGAAAGGAAATGAGGCACAGAGGGCTCACACGTCGAGCTCTCCAGCTCTATCACAAACCTTGGTATGCTTGTGGTGATGTATGTCCCTGTAGTAACTTGATATTGCTGTGCTATAGCAGGGAATGAGACGATGTGGCTCGCTGACAGGTCATAGGTATTTGCTTGCTGGCATACATACAGCCCGCTGAGCCCAAAGCGCCAGGAGTCGACCCGGAGGTGCCTTCCCAGGACCCCTCAACTCCGCCGTTCCAGAATGGAGAGGCTACATCTACTTTACCGCAACTCTCCTTTCTTCCTCATTCTCTCTCTTCTTTCGAGAAACGACAAAATGGCGGATGGTAAGTCATATCCCCTGAGCCCCTTTCCCACAAGCATTGCCCATTATCATACCACTGGAGGCCTACACGCTTGCCTCCCGGACCACAGCCTCAGCGAGACGAAAGCAATGCCAGCGACGACGATCTACCCCTTGCTACAGGTGGCGAGACACGCCTTTATTTCTATCCATTTGAGGGCATCTACGCTTTTCCGTCACTCAACGAACAGACAAAGACACCACACATCGTCGATCCAGTTCACCAAGCACCTCATCTCCTTTCCTTGTTTCGTCCCCAGGGCAACTTGCGGGATCAGACTAGGATTCTGCATCACATCTACAGCCTCTCATCGTACCTTCCTCACTTTCACTTCAAGAGGGAACTGCGGGAGCTAGTAGCACTGACCAGCCACAACAAAACAGAAAATCCTGCCTCGGAGAACCCTGAGAGAGTATTCTTCACATTCGACCTCGACAACCCCGACAACCCCTTCGTTACACATCACATTGAAAATAGACTGCCGTCACCGCCGCCAGATCCACCATCGGCTTCAACAGAGTCACCATCGTCATCAGAGCCTCTCTCATCTCCATCAGAGCCGCCCTCATCTCCGTCAGAGCCTCCCTCATCTCCGTCAGAGCCTCACTCATCACCATCAGAGCCGCCGTCTCCTGCACCAAACATGGATCCAGAAGTCGCTCGCATGATGGCTGATCTTGGCGTTGAGCGCCGTGACTACGTCTCTGCTCCTGAGTTTGACAGGGGCCAGACCATGCACGAGAACCCTACCATCGCACAGGAGTACGAAGCACGCCGTGACCGTATCATTAACAATGCTCCTGAAGAGAATGAGGAAGCGAAATTTCTGCGTAATTGGAACAGTGAGTACTCACTCCCTCACTTCGAGCTGGTACTTCAGCTGATTGCAGACAGACCGTGCATTGTTCGAGCGTGATGAGCTCGCCGAGAATCTCCAAGACCGCTACAGTGGACAGGCCCATCGTGAAGCACTCAAGGCCGCGGTCGCCAACGGCAGATACGAGCACGTGGATGATGAGCGCCGCCCTCGCAGATACGTCACATCCAACGCACCAAACCACAACAGCTTTTCGAGTGACTTCGAGCCTCGCTCGTTCGCTAACAGCAATCACGCTGGCAAGAGTGGTGGACACGATGGCATGCGTGGGCGCTCCGCCATGAAGACCGCACCCAACCCCATTTGTGCCCCATCTCCACGTGCGCAAGGCCGCCTACGCTTCATTCACGGTCAGCGTGTTGACGTTGCCACTATGAACGGCACCGCTGGTGCTCTTCCGCCCGCACCCAAGGCACCTGCCGCTGCACGCACCCTCAGCAATGCCACAAGCACGGCTACACGCAGTCTTCCTGCCGTCCTCACTGCATCTACAGTTCCGCAGCCCGCTCTCACCTTCACCGAGGAGATCGCTCTAACGGCCAAGAAGCATCGCGCCGACTGGTACGCCTTCAATCCTGGAACGGAAAGCGATGACTACTACAAGAAGAATCCTGACGAGAAAGCCCTACTCCGTGCAGCCTACATCCAGTGCATTAAGGACGCTCTCATCGCTGCCAAAATTCCAGACAGCGACGCTGCTGCCGTCGTGCGTGGTAAGAGCGAGAAGCGTGCCTGGATGCTGAAGGAAGCTGTCAAAGCTAAGGCTTGGATCGAGAACAACCAGGTGGCGGAGGCCAATGAGTATTACACTGCTCACCCACAGAAGATCGACTTCTACAAGGCTGCCAAGGTCAATTTCAAGCCGAAGGTCAACGATACCACTGCTGCACAGGTCGAGGCACTCGGCGATGCTTTGAAGTCGACCACGCTCAATACAGCCGCGACTATGTCGTCTTCCGCTGTCCAGGCTCTCGTCTTGGAGGACGTCAACATCAATAGCGTGGCTCAGAAGGATGCTACCACCGTCCCTGCTTCAAAGCCCGCCGTGGCTAATAATGCTGCTTCCTTGGCTGGGCCATGCGTCCCTCCTACTGGCGGTACTGGCACTCTCGTAGCGAAGCCGACCTCTCCAAGTCGCGTCATTCTTTCTGCAGTCTCAAAGAAGGCTGCCAGTGGACACCTCGTCACCACGAAGCCCGCCATCATCGAGCACGGGACAGCTAATGATGGCTTTGTCGAGACCTCCAATGGCGTGAAGGACTCAACTACTGCTCCAACTACCATCGGTGGCGTCATCCTGGGCACCTTCCCAGGTGACCGCCCCGCTCTTACCATCGCCGCCGCTAGTCCTCCAACCCAGCAAAAGGAGAACAATGGGGGCGTGCTCGGCTATCTCAACGCCTGCATCCGCGATGCCCTCGGCAATCTAATGAGCAAGCACACTTGGCCGATCAATAACCAAGACAATATGGACGTCAACGCTGTCGCCTCTCCCCAGGGTCTCAACCCACGTAATATCATCTCGTCCATGGAGAGTCTGGCCGAGAACTTGCGCAAGATCAGTGCCAATGCCAACGCGCAGGCCTCTGCTGACGCTGCCAAGGCGGCCTCTGAGAGTATCGAGGGGTTCAAGGATGGTGGGAAGACTGGGTACCAGGGGTTTGAGGCTGAGATCATGAACAAGGAGAGTGACTATGGTGTCCCTTACGGCTTGCAACGTGTGATGGAGATCATGCCTGATGAGGATGGACTTTTTGACGAGTGAATTGATGACCTGATATGGCTGTGAAGGAGATACAGCGGGAGGGATTCTTGGATCGCCTATGTGACGTGTGTCGCCGCCGAGATGCTATCAAAGTTGCTCCTACGCAATCTGTTGGTACAATTGCTAGTACGCAAGATGTACCTACAATGAAGAATGAAATTGCATGTCATAAGCCCTTGTCTCAGTGCTTCCTTTTGTTTACATTTCCGCTGCCTCATGGCATTGCCGTGCCGTCCTAGAGACCACTCGGAAGGCCGTGCCGTGTCAGTGTCGTGGACCTTGGTTGACGCTCGCTTGTCTCATCTCGTACACCTCACGAAGGTCCGTAAACTTCCAAACATCCACCCGGGCGGCATCATCTACTAAGATCACTTAACCCGAAGATATCGCCTGTTGCTTTCTGCAAGCTGTGCGCTACGGTGGCAGTTGCATCGTTGTCGAACTTCTCGTGTCCGCAGGAATACGGCACGAGAGATTTCCCTGTAGTGTTTGGCCGTCGAGTGCGGTCTTCAGACATACTCTACAAAGTGCGAGATGAGCTGTCTCAAGTCAACGATGACAATTGTGCTCCTATTCTGCCCGAGAGGTAGCATGCAGCACTCTCGCACACACGCGCTCTCTCTATTCGCTACAAATCCCTGTGGAGCCTTCGCTGTCGCCGCACTACTAAACTTACCTCTCATCAAAGTGCGTCGCACCAGCAATCTACTTGTACGACCCAAGTGCCTTCTTGAATGCATCCTGCCCAGCCCAAGACGAGACTCCTGGCTCTCCAGAAACTCACGCTTATGCGTAGTCTCTTCTGCTTCACCAGCCAGATAGCCGACTTCCTGGTCCGACATATCATTGATCATGAGAGGCGAGAGAGTGTCTTCGGGAAGCTCAGCGAGGAGGTGGCGCTCGACGACTTGCTTGGTGGTGTTCGCGATGAAGATCTTGACTTCGTCCTATGAAGTGTGTCAGTAATTTCAATGCTATAGGCGGGAGGTGAGAAAGACGACATACCTTATAGTACGCCAGCTGACTGTCCAGCGCATCCTCCGCCGCACTCTGATTCATGTTCGGATCCATGAGCTCTTTGTGCCGTTCTGCAGCACCTCGGGATTGACGCACGCATTCTGCTCGCCGCCAGCGCCGAAGGGCATCGCCACCTTGGCACGATCCATAAGTGCCTTGAATCTGGATGTCGTCTTGCGTGTTCTAGCCTCCTGGACAGTAGCAGTGTACCTAGTATCATACGTGCTGGGCATAACCTGCTTATCAACGATAATCGTGCCGAGCTCCTGTATCGCACTGTCGAGGCGCTCCTTCAAAGCAGCATCGAGCTTGAGCTGCTTGAGAAGACGAGCGATCTCCTCGATGACGACCTTGTCCATAGCAGCGTAGACGAATGTGCGGCACAGAACATGGATCCGGTTGATATGTGCCATGGCCAACTCCTCCCAATGCTTGGATTGCCCCGAACAGCTGAGACATCAGAAGCGGGTTGAAGTTGCCTGGCAGCTCTCGACCACGAGTACGGACGAGAAGCTCCTTGACCCACTCCACGGTGTCCTTGCGGGACATTGAACGCTGTAGAGACTTTGCTTCGGCATATTCGTCCATGAGGTCTGGCTCCCTCTCATCCATAGTGTTTGGGCCAGAAGTGCCATCGCTTGATTGAACACGGAACTTGTGACCCCCCTGACGCATTTGCCCAGCGAATTGCAGGTTGAGATGTGGTACTGCTGCACGAAGACGACGCATATTGCCGGCGTCTTCGAAGCCTTTGGTCGTGTCAATGGAGCCGAAGAAGGGAAGAGCGTAATGACCCTCAGCTGCGCCATTGACTGTGGCTTGGTACTCCGTGGTGACGGCCATGAGGAAGCGCTTCTGCTCGGTAGCAGTAGAGCGCTTGAGGCCAAGATGCTGCAAGCCAGCCAGAGTCTGCTCGTACTTGCTGCTGAGATCGGTCTGGAGCTGCGGTAGTTCCTTCTTCAGGTGGCGATAGAGGAGTTGGGCGAGGCGCGTGCGCAGAGTAGTGATACCTTTGTTGTGTGCGGCGAGGTCACGGTACTTACCCTTGGCAAAGAATGCTTCTTCCGCCTTGTTACGCTGCTCTAACGAGCTGTCCATCTCATCCTCAGACCTGGTGTTGTCAGCAGACCGCATATAATATCACCATCACGAGACTGACCTCTTCTCCAGCATGTGCCAGCCGAGCTCAAAGTATATGTTCTTGTTCTGCGCGAGATTGACCCACAAGCTCTCGCTTGCAGCTGTCTTCAGGTAATCGGGCTTGGTAATGATGCCTAAAGTACGCTGACCTTCCTTGTCGACTTTCTGGCATTTCGTGATGATACCCTGGTTGGCGAAGTCGCTGTGAGTAGAAGTCAGATCCATCGTGCATATAAGTGGTGTAGCAGTAGCTGTCACTTAATTCTTGGCCGTCACGACTGCAAGAATGATCGTGCGGCTCTCGGAGACGTAATCATTAACCAGATCGTGGATGAGCGTGACGTCTTCAGCAGTCTGCTCATTGTTGGCGGACATGATTGAGCCAGGCAAGTCGACCAGCGTAAGCTGGAGACGGTTTGGTCCCGCGATCTCGATGCTAAGCACATCCCGGATGAAGGCTTTGGTGCCACGTCCTGTACCCGAGCCATCATTCAGACCCATGAGCTCAGTACATTCCTCAATCAGGTCCGGTAGATCATCGAAGTCGCTGATGGTCTTGGTGAAAGCCTCAAGCTTGACAATCTCCTTCTCCGTACGAGTCTTGTCTGGGATGATCTTGGTCTTGATTGAGTCCTTTGAGTCACGTCTCATCGCAATCTCAGTGGCGAACTACAAAGTATGGAATTAGCATAGCGCCAAGACCTAGAGGCAAGGAGACCCACCCTGGTACACAAATTCTCCTTCCTCGGAAACGGCACCTCAGTGATAGCTTCGAGCACTGAGCTCTTGCCAGAAGACTGGTCACCACAAACCACAATCTGTGGGAGCTGCAGAATGGTACCGAGTCCACATGTGCGAGGATTATCAACGACGTCCAAGACCTGGCGGTAGTCGCTGCTTTGGAGCTGGTCGAGCGAGGCTGTCAACAGACCTTCGCCGCCGCCATTGATGTCCTTAGTCTCGGTCCCGTCGTTGCTCATGTCGGCAGCGATCGTGTGGGCTTGCAATAGTGACACGAAAAGGAGTGTGCGCGAATGTGATGAAGCAGGAATCAAAAGAAAGATGTTTCGTTGAAGGTATGTCGAAGAGTGTCACGAAAGTGTCAATGGAACGGTACTCCCAAGAAAGATGTTGAGTGTATTGTACTTCGAGCCCGCGCAACGGAAGTGTAAGTGAAGCTTACAAACAGAGTGAGCGGCATCGTCGCACCTTCCGTTTTCTCTTGCTGCATTGACCTGCAAGATGATCCGAGCTTGTGTTGCATCTTGTAGAGCAAGACCAGGCCCTGGTTGTAGGAAGAAGAGGGATGGTGGCTACTACGAACATGTGTCCTTTCGATAAATCTACATGACTACATTGATGGGGTCGTGCTTTTGTGTATCAGCTTGTAGTCTCTTCATGCACCGCCATTAGCCCCCTTATACCCAACCTCCGTCAACCCGTCCTTCAGCGCCTTCAGCGCCCGATCAATATCATCCCTCTTCGGATCCGTAACACTGACACCCATATGTCCAAACCTCACATACTTGGTCGCAATCTCCTTATGCAGCCCACCAGCAAAAATGACACCCTTCTTCATCAGCGTAGGCAAGATCTCTGGAGGTGTCATGCCCTCTGGAAGGTAGATGGCAGTCATGCCATTAGCCTGGTTCTCGGGCTTGGAAGCCAGTTGTTTCAGTCCGAGATCCGCAATGGCTTTCTTGACTTTCTGGGAGGCTTCGCGGTGGATCTTGAAACGCTCTTCGAGCGGCTTTGACAGAATTTGCGAGAGTGAGGTGTGCAGAGCGTGGATGAGTTGAGGCGAAGGAGTGGCGAAGTATGAAGGCTTCTTGGCCTCATAATTCTGCATGATGGGCATCCAATTTTTCCAGCTCGCAAAGTACGTCGCTGGCGGTGTCTTTCTCGCCTTGAAACGCTCGATTGCACGGCCGGAAGTCATGACGATGGATAGACCGGCGGGACAACCGATGGCTTTCTGAGAGGCGGTGATGACGCAGTCGATACCCCAGTCATCGAAACGGATCTCTTCGCAGCCGACGGAGCAGACGCCATCGACGACTATGTGCGTATCTGGCGATACGCGTTGGACGAGCTTGGTGATGCCCTCGATTTCGCTGAGGACGCCGGTGGAGGTATCGGTGTGGGTAATGGTTATGAGCTTGTAGTTCTTCTCCTTTAGCGCCTTTTCTACTTCGTCTTGTTGCGGTCGGTCACCGATGGGTGCTTTCAGTTGTGTGACTTTTACTCCGTAGGCTTCGAAACAGTCTGCGAAGCTGTCGGCGAAGTAGCCTGTGTGGAGGACTAGCACTTCGTCACCTGGTTCGACCATGTTGGCCGCTACCTGGTCCCAGCCCAACGTGCCCGAGCCAGAAATGACGAAAGGTTGGCTCTTCGGGTCTGTCGTCTGGAAGAGTTTCCGTAGCATACTCAGTGTGTCGCCAAAGAGGTTCACGAAAGGCATGCCAACGTGGCTCTCCGAGTAGTGGCTCATAGCCTGAAGGACCTCATCATCGAACTCGATCGGGCCTGGAATCAGCAACGCTGGGTGAGGAGCCTGGTTCGACATCTTGATAGCAGCAGGCTTGTCTCTCTTTCCCTCTTCTCCTAACGAAACTTCTCGTGTCTCTGAAAACGATCTCGTCTGTTGTTGCTGGAGCGGATTCTGCGTAGCCTTTTGTATGGGAGTCCAGTCGAGGTCGTCGTTGGGACTGCTGTCGCGTTCGATGGAAAAGGGCGTGTTCAAGGGGACGTGGGCATTGGTGTTGAGGTGTCTCGAGATGAGACTCAAGCGATCTCGGGGAGCCAGCTTGACGATGGGAGACAGACCTCGACGTGGGGTCCGCAGTAGCCGTCGTAGTATCTGCGGGGCAGCCAGGTTGATCGATGACGTGGGAGATGTGCTGGTCTAGAAGTGTTATGCTTTGTGTCCGAATGTAATTCTCGAGCGTGTGCTAGCAGAGAATTGATCTTGGTAGGCAGGAGATTGAAATGGAAGAGCGATGGCGGAGATGCCGTCTGGATCAATTGTCATACATAAAGTGGCCCAAGCACCCCTGAAAAATAAAAAGCCAATGGGCTTGTGGAGATGGCGAGTCAACTGCTATGTATACCTACAATTGCAGGCTGACTCGCACGGAATCTGAGTGTCGACGAGTGGTGGTCTCGTCACAGTAATATGGACTCCCTATCCCACAGACTCGCCTCGCGGCATCATGTCTGACTGTACCTTGTTTGATGCGACTTTCAGCCCAGATGAAGCATTTATCCACATGCGCTAGGGACGGTCGTATCCGCAGAGCCTCGATAGAGCTATCTCGTGCCTACCGTTCCCGCATCTATCTCATGACTGACTGATTGCCAGGCCCAGAATTGTGTTTTCACAGCATACACAATGACCTCAAGATTAGTACTGGTCCTCGGCGACCTGTTCATACCCGACCGCGCAATCGTATGCTCACTTCCAGCCCAAAATGACCGCCGACCAGGCTGACGGCTGGGCTAGGACATACCAGCAAAGGTACACTTACCACAAATAACCACTACCACATGAACCGGACACCGCTGATGTGCTGTTGCAATAGTTCAAAAAACTCCTCACACCCGGCAAGATCGGCCAAATCCTGTGCTTGGGCAACCTCACCTCCCCCTCCGCCTACAACTTCCTCAAACAACTCGCACCCGACCTCCAGCTCGTCAAAGGCGACTTCGATATCCCCTTGAGCGCAGCAATACCGCAATCACAACAGAATGTCATGGGCGGTGCGGCACCGGAAAGCACGGGCTTTCCCATTCCAACCGCGTTGAGTAAGGTAGTCACACACGGCAGTCTACGAATAGGCTTCACCCACGGCGACTCAATCATCCCGCCCGGTGACCCAGATGCTTTGCTGATAGCAGCGCGACAAATGGACGTCGATGTGCTCTGTTGGGGCGGCACATGCAAGTTCGAGGCTTATGAGATGGAGGGCAAGTTCTTCATCAACCCTGGCTCTGCTACAGGAGCTGTGAGCTGGAACGATGAGACGATGGGGTCGGAAGAAAATGAGGAGGGTAATACGCCCAGTTTTGTGCTTATGGATGTGCAGGGTGATGTGTTGGTGTTGTATGTCTATCAGTTGAGGAAAGAGGAGAAGGGCCAGGAGACGGTCGGAGTGGAGAAGGTGTCGTTCAGGAAGGGTGCTACTGGTGCTGCTTGAGTATATCTAATACTATCGAAAGCTCAGGTATCCGACATAGGCTCGACTGTGCGTACTGCTTTATGCCCAACGGACAAAGGTGATTCGATGGACGGTAAGTCCATGGACATCTCAGGAATCTCAACATGGAATTCCGTGTGACTGTAACTTCTGCTCCTTCATAAGATCTACTCGTACCCACAGTGTCGAGCACTTTCCTCATTCTGTTAACATGATGTGGATGTAAGAGCTCCGTGTAACCGTTAAATCCGGCTATGACGTCCGCAGCTCCATCAATATCCTATGTCACTTCGAAGGACATCAAAAAGGCACAACGCCTCAGAAGAGTAAAACTTCGATCATATCGACTTGTACCACTAGCTCTACAGATAAGCACACAAAATGCAGAAAGCACAAGAAGTTCTCGGCAAGGTGACGGGAGGGTTCACAGGGCCAAAATTGCCTACTGCTAAGTTGGGAAAGAATGGTAAGTAGACGATACACTACCAACAGCATGAAGTCAAACATGTCTGATCTTTTATTCTGCAGGTCCGGAGATCACGCGTCTAGGCTATGGCACGATGGGTTTGGTAAAGTTGTCCAAAGGAAGCACAGCCTCTGGATCATTGACTGACACAGATCAATAGAGTGCCTTCTATGGCAAGCCAAAGCCTGACGAGGAGCGTTTCAAGGTGCTCGACCGTTGTTATGAGGCTGGAGAACTCAACTGGGACAGCACCGGTATGTTCGATATACCATTTACTCTGTTTCGCCACATCTGACTTTTCTGCTTCAGATATGTACATGGATAGCGAGGATCTACTGGGCAAATGGTTCAAGGCCAACCCCGGCAAACGCGAGCACATCTTCTTAGCGACCAAGTTCGCCAACAAGATGGATGCCGATGGCAATCGCTCAGTCGACACTACACCCGAGTACTGCCGCTCCGCCTGTGAGAAGTCGCTCAAGCGTCTCGGTCTGCCGTACATCGATCTATATTATGCCCATCGTCTAGACCGCGTAACGCCGGTGGAGAAGACGGTCGAGGAGATGAAGAAGTTGAAGCAAGAAGGCAAGATCAAGTACCTGGGTCTGTCCGAATGCAGCTCCGAGTCCTTAAGACGTGCGTGCAAGGTCGAGCATATCGATGCTGTGCAGATCGAGTACTCGCCCTTCTCGCTCGATATTGAGAGTGAGCAGATTGGGTTGATGAAGACTTGTCGCGAGCTTGGAGTGGCTATCGTTGCTTATAGTCCTATTGGTCAGTGTATCCCTCCTGCGGTCTTATTAAAAGCTAACGACACTTGCTAGGTCGTGGTATGCTCGGTGGCCAGATCCGCAGCCCATCCGATTTCGAAGAGGGTGATTTCCGCAAGTTCGCGCCACGCTTCTCGCAGGAGAACTTCCCAAAGAATTTGAAGTTGGTCGATCACATCAATGAGATCGCCAAGAAGAAGGATGCTACGGCCAGCCAGCTGACATTGGCTTGGCTTCTTGCTCAGGTAAGTCTCTGGTCAGCGGTCACTCCGATGAAATCTGAGCTAACGGCATGACTTAGGGCGACGATGTCTTTCCTATTCCCGGCACCACAAATCTGGGGCGTCTGGACGAGAATATTGGCTCGCTGAAGATCCATTTGTCGAAGGAGGAGGAGCAAGAGATTCGCAAGGCCTGCGAGGAAGCTGAGGTCCACGGCGGCCGATATGCTGAGGCTATGGCGGCGACGCTATTCGCGGATACGCCGCCATTGTAGAGAGTTTGATCCGTGGAGATTGATAGCCCATTGCGAATCGCTATCTTTCCGCCTGAAGCTGAGTCTTGTCCACAGCACTGTTGCACTGTACGAATATGCAGGATATTCTAGGAGTTGAATGACGTTCAGCATAGGGCTGGCACTACATGTCTCAGCCCTATGCTGACTAGGCACATGGAATCATCTCCGCGTGCTGCATGCAGACGCTGCTCCAGCGCTCATGGGACGCCTGAAAACTTCTCGCACAAATGCATTTCGCGGAGTGCTCGTTCGGAGTACAGTATTGTGGCTATGTCGCAAGGCATTATGCTGTAGCCTGCAAGGTAGACTCCCTTGGGAAGACGATTGATCGACCGTGGAAGGATTTACGAACGCAAAGCATGCGTGTTCTATACTGCTTCTAGCGTTATGAAGCGAAGTCTGAAACACAGCCTGCTGCGCCTTCGGGAAATAAGCGAGCCAACGAATCACCATCGTACTATTCGCATCCTCGTCAAAGTGCATATAGTTTGGCTGACATAGCGAGCTTGTCTGGATGTCCCGTATACCGGCTTAGGGCGCGCATAGGTTACCGTGGTGGTCGAAGGATCGCGAGCTTATTAACGTGCTCAGAGGGCTCAATTTTGTCGGGACTGCGCTGAGGCCGGTAAGCATGGCTATTTGTTGTTATGATGATTCCATTCACATGCACGCGTGTCGATTGCTGTACAGACGAGCGGTCCACCGAGTGCGAGTCTGCAATTGCTGAGACTGACGTGAACGTCCATGGACAGTCCACACAACACACAGCGTCGATGGCAGTCTTGCAAAGTCAGCTCCGCAAAAACCTTTCACGGACATTGTTTCAACACCGCAAATCCGGGCCTGTCCTGCTTTGCCATGGCCAAGCAAAGGCGGGATGCTAGTTCTGACGCTCTGTGATGTCTCTCGAGTCTCGACCATCGAAGCTGTATTTCGAAGCACTGTGGAATCCGCGATTCAGTGTGCACATGGTGATTCCTCGTGAGTTTTACCTTTGTCCTAATTGAGCACATTACCATCCTTACGATCGCCGGGGTAGCCGAACAGTGGCTCATCATCGACGACCAGGCGCCATGGTCAGATGTGTCCTGCATCATGTCGTTGGTCTCGTAGTAAGTTGCTGGGTGGTCGATCCCGAAGCAATCCGAGAGGAGGTTAGATAGACGAGTCGGCCGAATATATTCATTTTCCCCCGAGCACGGCTTAGCAAATATCCGGTCCTTCTCCGCTCTCTTCGTTTGCGAAAGCGAGCTGTAAACCACACGGGATGGTACCGCCCAGACCACATCGTTCACTAGCTAATATGAACGCACGAGAGAGCCGCATGGGTATCAATCGTAGGCAGACGCTTTTTTTTCTTCCCGTTGGCAGTGCATAGCAAATACACCACTGCCTACATCAGCCTCTGGCGGTGACGCGACGCTTTAACCTTGGAAGTAGCATGTTGCGCTCTGCTGGATGAATCACACCTGCTTCCTACTCGTCCTGCCTACTGCACGTTCGACTCATAGCCCCGTCTCTCTTGTCCACGAGACCCTGGAAGCTGAAATAGGCCAGTCCGAGTCTTGAAGATCTTGAAGATTCGGTCCCGACGATAATTCGTTGCTTCGTAACCATGGCGGTCGGCAGAGCCAGAGAGCCCGGTCCGCAGTCGAGTCCTTCTGCAGGTGGTAGACAGGCAACCAGCAGAGGAGGTTCTATTTCAATATCTAGGTCGGAGTTAAGAACGGACAATACCACAGCCAAGTTCGTATGTCCTCATAAGCTTATGCCCTTCTTGTACATAATCTTCTTGACAGACTATCATGTGGCGTTGATAGCGAAGCCGAATGCGATTGATACATTGCACTTACTAATACAACGTTATGGAAAGCAGAGCACCTCGAGTGGGTCATAAGAAGTCGAGAAAAGGTTTGGAGGCATCCGGCTGCTATCGACGGCAGGCACGATGCTAATCACGATGAACAGGATGTGCACAGTGTAAACGACGACATGTCAAAGTAAGCTGCTAATGTCAACAAGACGTATACTAGCCGCCGCACGACCAATACTGATCGCATTCGCATAGTGTGATGAACAATCACCTTGCTCGAACTGTGTGCGACATGCGGTGCCGTGCTCATTAGCTGGTGGTCCATTCGTCTTACGCGAAGATGCGAAAGCAAGAAGAACATCAGCGACCTCTTCGTCAAGCATCTCAAGGACTGCATCATTAGAGACGAGTCAGAGCCAGAGTATTCCTGCGGTACGAACCAGCATAAGTCCGAATATCGAGGCCATCACGCCATCCCAGCGGAGTCCATTCACAATTCTCACAGGCTTGATAGACAGGCCAATACCAGGCGAAGATGCGAATTGGATGCTGGACCTGCAACTCATGCATCATTACCTGACACATACCAAGTACATCCTCACAGAACACGACGATTTTGCTCAGATCGTGCAAATATGGCAAGAAGAGCTACCCAAGGTGGCATTCACAGCAGACTACTGCATGCATGCAGTGCTGGGCTTCTCTGCCCTCCACAAAGCACACACGGAGCCGGAGCTCGCTCCAGCGCTACGGACAAGCGCTGTAGATCATCTTGACAAAGCCTTGGTACGATACCGAGAGAATGGCGGGATCACCACAGCCGAGAACGCGAGTGCGAAGTTCGCATTTACTTGGTTGGTGGTGCTCTTTGCGTACGCTATACCTCTATCAGTGCCTCCCATTGACGCCATGGTGGAACTTTTTCATCTCGTGAAAGGCGTCGATACCATTTTAGCAGAAAGCTGGTTCTGGGTTTCCCAAGGGCCATTCGCCCCTGTTCTGGCTCGTGGACTCGGCGATGCAATCACACTACAGCCAGGTCGGAATCCCTTACCTGAGGGCATGGACTTTGGTCTTAATCATCTTGACTATATGCTCGGATCAGAAGCCATGCTTACTGCCGATCGGCGGGGTTGCGCCATGATACTGGCGGAACTGAAGCAGTTATACGACAATGTCCTCCGACCTCAGGCCGGGGTCAGCGTTGCATCAATATTGTGCTTTCCGAAGCAGGACTCGGCGCCTTTTGGTCAGCTGATCAAGCGAAGAGTTCCTCAAGCTCTGATCATCCTCGCATATTACTGTGTGCTTCTGGACATCTTGGACAGCAGATGGTGGATTAGTGGATGGTCCACGAGAGTTCTGCGGGACATCATGGGTACACTGGCCGAGTCATGGCAGAACTGGATCGAGTGGCCTATATCAAGCGTTTTACTGAAGCCGGAAGCTACGGCACCAAGTCCTAGTGAGAGGCTGGGTTTACTTGTGTAGTATTGGCGGGTGTTGTAATGATTGTAGATAGACGAAGACTATCACCTCTCTGTAGTATTGCCCCTCCGCAATACTCGGTTGTGCACCATATGAATGAGGCTTCTGTAACCTTCCAATCGCACGTTTTCTGATTGTAGATGGATACCTGATGGTTTTCTGAAGCAGTTCAACTTTTCCCTCCGAGACTGACTTTTGCACTCAGTCAGCAAACGCCCCGCAACGATCCTGGGCTTCGCCGCTTGCGTGGCCCAATGCATGAGGTCACTTCCACCCGCACCTTACGACTCTTTCCAAGCAGTCACATTGTTGTCGTGTGCGCAGCGACCTCTGACATATCACTCGACACCCCGACGTGGAAGGTGTGCGAACTCCGCCGACGTCCTACGGACTTCGAAGCGTGAGCGTGGCTGTGCACATCTCATCCAGCGGGACCACAGCGATCCCAGCACCGTCCATCAGTACCGCGCATTCCACTGGACACGCAGACTCATCCAACAGTCCGATATATCACCATCGCTGGCAGTGAATGGTGACCTAGAAAGCGCCGAGCAAGTCGAGCGGAGTCAGCAGGCGGCAACAACAAGGGCGTAGGATATCATGGAACTCCCAACAGCGGCAAACCTGCGGGTCACGAGTATGTCAAGAGCATGATCTGTATGAAGATAGTGATATGATGAGACTAATGTGTGGTGATAGTCATTGCGGCAGATGGACTATACAAGCGAGATGTCTTCAGTAGGTCACATGATGATAATGGACCAGGAAATAGCAGCTGCTGATAGCAACACCAGGATTTCCCGACCCATTCGCTGTCGCTACTATCAGTGGCGAGCAGACGAGGACGACGGGTGTCATCAAGAAGACACTCAATCCGTACTGGAATGAGAGCTTTGACATGTACGTACTATGTCAAGCGGCACAGTAGTGATCGTTACTGATGGCCATCTACAGGCGAGTGAACGAAGAGAGCATTCTCGCGGTTCAGATCTTTGACCAGAAGAAGTTCAAGAAGAAGGACCAAGGCTTCCTCGGCGTGGTCAATGTGCGCATCGGCAGCGTAATGGATTTGGATGCTGGTGGTGATGGTATGCCTATCTTCTTGTGATCTACCGCCGAACAATACTGACTGTCTACAGAAATGCTTACGAGAGACTTGCGCAAGTCCAATGATAACATGGTGGTCAACGGCAAGCTCATCCTCAACCTGTCCACGAACCTGCGCACACCTATAGCGAACGGCAACAACCAGAACAGACCATCCCTATCTTCGGCTGGGCCCTCGACAAATGGTGCTCTTACACCCTCCACAGCTCAAGGCACGCAGTCTACCGCGTCGTTGAATCCAGAGCGCCCAACGAGCAATACTGGTTCTGCGGCTGTGTCGAGGCAAAACACCAGTACAGCAGTAGCGACCACAAATGGTACTAATGGCACCAATGGTGCATCTGGCGGCAGACGAGATGGATCGGGGTTCAGCGCTTTTGAGGATGCGCAAGGAAGACTACCCCCTGGATGGGAAAGACGTGAAGACAATCTCGGAAGGACATACTACGTCGATCACAACTCTCGGCAGACGACTTGGATCAGGCCTACGGCGAACTTCAATGCAGGGGAGCAAAGAGCGCAGATGCAGCAGCAGCAGAATGCGGAACGCGACAGGCATAATCAGCGCATGTTGCCAGAGGATAGGACCGGTGCAAATTCACCTACGCTCTCGGACGGGCAAAGCTCACCATCGCAACCGCCGCCTCCGATAAGTGCAGCGAGTGCGTCGAGTGCGGCTAGCGCTGCGCAGATGGTGGCCACGGGAGCGACCACAGCAGGCACTGGCGAGCTACCAGCTGGATGGGAGCAGCGACATACTCCGGAAGGCCGGGCATACTTTGTTGACCACAATACACGGACCACTACTTGGGTGGACCCTCGCCGACAGCAGTACATTCGCATGTATGGCCAAAACGCGACTGGCAACAGCACAATTCAGCAGCAGCCGGTGTCGCAGCTTGGACCACTACCTAGCGGGTGGGAGATGCGTCTCACAAACACCGCTCGTGTCTACTTCGTGGACCATAACACCAAGACCACGACCTGGGACGACCCACGATTACCATCATCGCTCGACCAGAACGTCCCGCAGTATAAGCGTGATTTCAGGCGAAAGCTTATCTACTTCCGCTCGCAGCCTGCCCTGCGCATCCTCAGCGGTCAGTGTCATGTTAAGGTCAGGCGTACGCATATCTTCGAGGATTCGTACGCCGAGATCATGCGTCAGTCACCAAACGACCTCAAAAAGAGACTCATGATCAAGTTCGACGGGGAAGACGGTCTGGATTACGGCGGTCTATCGAGAGAGTTCTTCTTCCTGCTGTCGCACGAGATGTTCAATCCCTTCTACTGCTTGTTCGAGTACTCGGCACATGACAATTACACCCTCCAGATCAACCCACATTCTGGCATCAACCCCGAGCATCTGGGGTACTTTAAGTTCATTGGCAGAGTGGTGGGTCTGGCCATCTTCCACAGGCGATTCTTGGACGCATTCTTTATTGGCGCTTTCTACAAGATGATCTTGAGGAAGAAGGTGGCGCTGCAGGATATGGAGGGTGTGGATGCTGAATTCCACCGGACTCTCTCTTGGACGATGGAGAACGATATCACGGATGTCATTTACAGCACTTTTTCCGTTGAGGACGAGAGATTCGGTGAGAAGGTGACCGTCGAGTTGAAGCCTGGTGGTCAGGACATCGAGGTGACGAATGAGAACAAGAAGGAATATGTTGAGTGAGTACACGTGGACTACAGAATGATTCGAGACATTGGCTAACCTTCACACAGGCTCATCACCGAATGGCGCATCCAAAAGCGTGTTGAGGAACAATTCAACGCCTTCATTGCCGGCTTCCACGAGCTCATCCCAGCCGACCTCGTCAACGTCTTCGACGAGCGCGAGCTCGAACTCCTCATTGGTGGCATTGCGGACATCGATGTTGACGACTGGAAGAAACACACCGACTACCGCGGGTACACGGAGTCCGATGCCGTGATCCAGCACTTCTGGAAGTGCATTCGATCCTGGGACGCTGAGCAGAAGTCTCGTCTCCTGCAATTCGCTACCGGTACTAGCAGGATACCTGTCAATGGGTTTAAGGATCTGCAGGGATCGGATGGTCCGCGGCGATTCACTATTGAGAAGTCGGGCGAGGAGGCGCAGTTGCCGAAGAGTCATACGTGCTTCAACAGGCTGGATTTGCCACCTTACAAATCGTTCGACGCTCTGACCCAGAAGTTGTTGTGGGCTGTGGAGGAGACGGTGGGCTTCGGGCAAGAGTAGAGTGTAATGCACCTCGTCGCATACCAGTCTGTCGTTTGTTTTTGCGAGGTGCTGTTACGAACGAGACGGTCAATATGTGCAGATGCTGGTATAGTAGTGTGCGGTAGGTCTGTGGAGGAGTTTTAGGTGTCGTTCTTAGGTATGGAGGTGGAATTGTGAGCAGTGGCGCTCTTGGGGGGCATGTACATATGTAGGTGGTTGCAAAGACCAATGCATATGACTGATCCTTTCACTCCAACTCTTCTCGCTTCGTGCCCTCACCAGCATTCATTCATCGACTGGTCCTGCCAGCATTCACGTGCGAGCACGAGCAGCGGACGATTTAGGCTTAGCGTAGTATCACGTCGAGCTTCGCGTTACAACTAATCTCGGTAGCAAGCAAATAGATCAGCCAGAAACACACATCACCTTCTTCACACAACACGACTAAAATCCATATAGCCCTGTACTCGGAGCACAGCACATACTCGTCAGGCAAGTAGGTATCGACCAGCTTGATCGACATCTCGCACACCCTCCTGGCGCATTCCTGACAATACAAAGCAGATCTCCCTCTCCCACCACCAGCATGGCCGACACCGAAGACCCCAAGCGCGAGGACGAACAGCTTGATCGCGCCCCCGACGATGACGATGCGGGCGACGAAGAAGAAATTGCGGCCATGAAAAAGCGAGTCCAAGAAATGGAAGCCGAAGCCGCCAAGCTCCGTGAAATGCAAGCCGATATCGATGCGCAGAACGATGGTCTCCGCGAGAGTAAAGAGGACATCGACAATAGAAGCGTCTTCGTGGGCAACGTGGATTATGGTGCCAGTCCTGAGGAGATCCAGGCGCACTTTCAGACTGCTGGAGCCATCAATCGCGTGACGATCTTATTGGACAAGTTTACGGGACATCCTAAGGGATATGCGTATGTGGAGTTTACGGACCCGAATTTGGTCACGCCAGCGTTGGTTCTGAATGATAGTCAGTTCCGCGGAAGGGCGATCAAGGTATGATAAGTAACAGGATAAGAAACAGGCGGCGTGTATACTGATCGAGATACTTAGGTCGTACCAAAAAGGACGAACTTGCCTGGCATGACTCGAGGTGGACGTGGTGGCGGAGGAAGAGGTGGGCCAGGTGGCCCTCGGGGCCGTGGTGGCTTTGGTGGTGGCTATGGCCCTCCTCCAATGTACGGTGGGCGCGGAGGCGGTGGCTACGGCGGAGGAGGTGGAGGAGGATATATGCCACGTGGCGGCGGGTATCGTGGCGGCTACAGAGGCCGCGCGCGAGGCTTCAACCCGTACTGAGCAAGGACACGACCACGACAATGAGATGCCAACCTGCTATTCTAGTTTTGGGTTCTGCACACCACGGCCGACGACAAGAAGCGGTACGAAGTGGGAAGACTGCAATCTTTTCTGATCAATGCGAATGTGCTCGTGGTTGCAATATAGAAGGAGATGCTTGTTTTGTCAGAATATGAAAAGCAGGCAGAAAGAAGCCACAAAATTCGCGTTGTGTTGGAGCAAGAGCCAAAACTATCAAGCAATGATCGATCTATCATGACCAGCGTAAGAGAGTCGTCTGCCATGGAGATGTGAGGATCGAGTAGTGGTAGCATATGTGCCACAGCAGGTGAAGAGGTAGTACAGGCGTAACGTCTTGGCAGTGGTTGAAACAAACCTGGAGCACGTGCTGCCAAGCTTCGATGTCCGACATCAGTGGTGTCCGGGCACAGCTGTTGTCTACATTTAACGGCCTCTCGACCTTCCACGAACCTTACCTGAGTAGGAGAAACAACGCACGAGCTTCCATTCCTCCTCGCACATATGCAGAGGGTCGGTCCTGGCTTGAATTGCTGGCGACCTTGTGAAGTGACAGACTTGTGTTGACGGGTGGCGCTTGAATACTGGCATGATCTGTAGCAAAGCCCGAACCTGTCAGATGATGGTATATTAGCTGCGAGGACGATAGACGAGTGGACGCTTCCATCATGGCAGGGAAACACCCAGCTACTCGCGGGAAGGCCGAGAATTATTGCAAGAATGTATTCATCTATGGAGCTCAAGCTGCCTAACCAGTGGCTCAGACGCCATACCAAAGCCATTGCTTCTCAACAACGAAGCGTCCCTGCACACCTGATTCCTCGGACCCGGCCGCGACAGTCAAACAAACGTTTACAAGAGAGCAAGCAAGCCGAAGATGGCTGCCATGCCAGCTGGCGCAGCAATGACACTAGCACCAGACTGACCTGCTGAGGATGCGGTGGCGGCGGCAGCTGTGCTGGAGCCAGCAGCGGCGCCTGAGGAGGTAGCAGTCGCGAAGCCGCTGGCGACAGACTGGCTGGAAGACCCGGTATGCGTTGCTGACGCGGAAGCGAGAGCGGCGGAGAGGGATGAGGAGACGGTACCGGTAGCTGTGACGGAGACGGAGGATGAAGTGCCATACCTAAAGACGACGTCAGCTACCTGGCCATGATTGGAGCTGAACTTAGGGTTCGAGACTTACGCCTTAGCAGCGTTGCAGTACGAAATTTGAGTCTGCTGAGCGCCGAAAGCATTCGGGTCGCTTGGACAATTATTATAGCAGGTTAGAACGTTCGTCTGCTGTGTGCAAAGACAGTCCCAGTCGTTGGCGGCGCAAGAATTGAGCTGAGCAGTCTCGGTCTGAAGGTTGGGTCAGTCTCACTAGTGCAAGACGAGGGCGTTGACTCCAGACAAACTTACGCCGAGGCAGTTCTGGATGATGCTAGGTGAGATTAGCATCCATTGAGTTGTCTCTCGTTCCGAACGCAACTTACAGATCGATGGAGTTGCCGCAGCCGGAAATCGCGGTGGAACTGGCCACGGCTGCAGACTCGGTTGAAGTTGATTGAGCGGCAGCGAGGCCGGCCGCGGCCAGGATCAGACCCGTTGTGTATTGCATCTTTGCTCTTTCGAGATGTACCGAAATGCGGAGATGTGCGAATCAGTTCTCGAGATGACGTCCAAGATCTTGTAGTAGTAGACTTTCCTTTGTGAAGTCAACAATGGTGGAAAGAGATGAGATGTTGAGACAAGGCAAGAGGGAGGCAGGAGCCAGAAGTAATAACACAGAAGTCAGGAAGCCGTTTGATCCTACTGAGCATTTGGACGGCAACGACGATCTCAGCTCATATACACGAACCTCGACCCCTGTGCAGTACCCGTGCGCGAGATATGGGGAACGAGAAGGCTGAAGCTGTGGCTGCAGGTCGAGCTGTACTCAGACAGTCCGTTGGATCGATTGGCTGTGCGTCCGATGGCTTCTGCAACGGTCAACGGATCTTGTTCATTAGTCGGCCACAAGTGTGATGGAAAGGTTCAAGCACGAGTCGAAACACGGATCCGTGCAGCTGGTCAGCTAGGGGTCCAGGGTGAACTTTCCTCGATGCGGCTCTGCTTGAGCTCCCGGGAGTCTGGAGACATGCAATTTGCAACTCCATTGAGCTGGAGAGCTACTGCAAACATCTAGCCGATTGCGTGAACGTGTGCGTACGAGCCTTAGATGTACTCCCAACATTAAGTATGGCTCATCTTTCGTTGCCTGAGAGCGATGCAAGAACTGGTTGTGGCAAGATGAGGTTGACCGTTAGAACCAAGACCCGGTCGTGCTAGAACGGAAATGGACAACGCCATAATTATCCACGAGAAGCAACGTGCGTGTACAACCTCTTGGGCTCAGACTGCACGAGAGTATGATCAGCGCGTACAAGATGAGAACATAGCCGTTAGTGGGATCGAAATACGGTAATGTCGATAGTGGAATATGTACATCTGCAACCTGGCCTTGCCTAACGCCTCGCTAAGAACGAATCACACGACGGAAGATCATGTTATCCATGATCGCGAAGCTCTTCAGTCTTCTGCTCTTTCCATTCAGCTTCAGTGGAAGTGGTCGTCGCCTTCTTCCGTATGCTGAAGAAGCTCAAGGCACGGCTCGTATGACTGTCGGTTGAGCCAGGCCTCCTCTCACTACTTCCAGGCGACGTTGTGAGATCCTTGACAGGATCAACCACAGCTCTAGCTTTCGAGCTGATGTTCAGCCAAATTGCAAAGACGGTCCCGCCGGCGAACGCAGCAATGGCCACAACCAAGCTGTACGTAGGGCGTTTCTGAGTACTGCTGATGTAGTTCGAGATGGGTGAGAACACAGCGCCGCCGCTGCAAGCCGTTGTGAGTAGGACGCTCGCCAGCTTCGTGTGTCGACCCATACCACGCAACGACTGCGCGAAGATGAGTGAGAAGATTGGACCTTCCATGAAGAAGGTCATGGACATCATAGCGATGCCGTTCCCACCAACGTAGTTCATTGCCAGTGCATCGAAGAGAATCGCCAAGAGGAAGAAGCCAAGTAGCAAAACTCTCGGCTTGATGAAGAGACCTAAGCCTGCAGCCAAGAACCTCGAAGCCGCAAACGTGGTGTGTACAACTGCAAGCCAATTCGACTCGTCAAGCTTCGGAGCAATGAAGATAAGATATGCCGCAAAAGTTGTTGCATTGACTTCTTGACCACCAACGTAACAGAATTGACTGACTGTGGCCATGCCGAGAATAAGCCAGATAATCTTCATGTTGCCGACTGTTGCCCTGTTCGCTCCATCCATACGCTCCGATGCATCTTCGAGTTCTGCGTCCGTGGCTTCGGGAAGTGGCACATAGTGATATGCAACGGCAAGGAAGATCGTAGCCAGACTAATCCCTAGATACGCCCATTGAGTGTCGACCAGAGATGGTGCATGGAACGATCGATGCACAAATGCTCGACTTGCGATCAGTGGCGCCACTATGCTTCCGATTGCCTGGATACCCTGACACAGATTGAGTCTCACTTCGGAGTACTGCTGAGGTCCGCAAAGTGCGATAAAAGGATTGGCGGAGACTTCGAGGACCGACAGTCCAAAGGCAACGATAAAGTTGGTGATCACGAAAGCCGGAAAGGACGTAAGTACAGCGGCAGGCCAGTATATCAGGGTACCACATGCGAAGATGCTCAGGCCAACACTGAAGCAGGCCTTGAAACCCCAGTGCTTCAAAACCAGTCGACCTACGGTTGGTGGTCCAAAGAGGTAGCCGGCCCAGTATGCGGAATGTATACTCGTACTCTGACCTGGAGTCATATGTGAAATACGCTGGAATTGCGCATTGAGCACATCAAGCAGTCCGTATTCGAATCCCCAAACGAAGAAAAGCACGGTCACCATGGACACTGGAAAGAGAGATTCTCTGGTTGTCATGTGCACCATGGACTTCCGGCCCTTCATGTTCACGAAGTCAAAGAATGTCGGGGTGTCCGGCCTCGTGTTTCTCGAAGTATTCGTTAATGCTGTCTGCGTTCGCTCCAGGTGGGATGGAAATTCGGGCGTTTCTGGAGTTGTCAGGAAGTCCATCATGCCCATTGGACCATCGTCAGAGGTCTGCGACATGCTGCCAAAATCTCGAGGATGCACCTCTGGCGGTGAGGTTGGATGTGGCATAGACGGAATGCGGTGGAGGTTCGCCATGTTTGCAGTCCCTCCTTGAGCAGAGATGGAACCGGCCACTGATGCTGCGTCGTCCGGGTCTCGAAGCATGAGAGGTAGGAAGCGTGCAATTAGTGGCTTGAGACCTGGCACACAAGCGCACATGATCCCAAGATTGACCTCGACCACTGACCACATGAAGCTGAATGAGACATAATAGCTGAAGTCCGTCCTTGCAGCTTCTGGTGCCCCTGCATCAGGCGAGCCCGAACTGATCTCCGACAGGCGAGTCTGAGCCGCAGATTGCAAGTACGCGATTCGTACTACATCCACCGCTGTCACGAAGATACCCATGCCGAACGTAATGATGAGGATGATCTTCTGTTTCTTCGGTAGGCGCATGCCGGTTAGAATTGGCATCGGCAGGAAGAGGATCGCGAAGTCCGTGATCAGGTTGAGTGGCGCGGATGAGAGATAGATCGTAACGATATCCGTGCAGTGTGCATTGGCTGGTACCATTATGTCGAAGGCGGCACGAATGGGCATGCACTGGAAGACCGTGAGCAAGGTCAGTGCAAGACCACCAGCATTCACAGCGAAGAGTGTTGCAATGCACGCCCATTTGAAGATCCGATGTGTCGTGGAGAAGCTCAGGTAGAAGGTCAAGATCGACGTTTTGATCGCCATCAATGCGGGCTGGTATAGGACCGTGAAAGCATATGTTGCTTTGCGCTGTGTCGTCTGCCATATCTCAGGCACATTCCACTCGTGTCGTCCAAGCCCCCATGCGCATCCAAAGCATATGGCTATCGTCAATCCACAGGCGATCAGCCAAGCCAGGATCATGAAATAGTCATCGGCAGCGACTTTCTTGACAATCGCAAATCTTGACAGCAAGCGGAAAAAGACGAATGTGGTTGATAGCGCCACCATGCTGATGCTGACGGCCAGCACCGCGTTGCTTCGGCCTTGAAAGTCGCCATGGTTGTAATTCATCCTATAACTATTCCACCCAAGCTTTGTATCTTCACTCAGGGTCTATTACAGCCATGCTCCACGATATGCTGATTGGTATCTTCGAATTGGCGTCGAAACCTTGTACGATCGTCCAGTTTGCCGCGCCTGGCAGGCGATACCGCACAGTCACAGGTAATGGTCCAGATCAGATGCTCGAAGAATACAAGGAAAATATTGGAGATAGTAAGCAGAACGAAAAGAAACCAGGGCCACGGTGCGGGAGAGTTCAGCATGTGCGGAGTGTGCCACCCCGCCCACGCGACGTACCAGTACTTACCTGAACGCTGACCCATGTGTTTTCGTCTACAAGGTCGAATAGCAGCAAAGAGTTTTCGTCGAAGCGTGAACCTTCGAGGCAGATGACGCGTGCCAACCCCGCAAAAGTACGAACGACACATTCCCGGCATACTAGCCGAGAGAGCTACCACTCGTGCAGTTCCGTGGTGTTGGTACTGATATCGAGAGAATCATTATTGCCGATGGAGCTTACGTGATATACTGGTATCGCTGCTCATGGCGTGCCTGATGGTCCTTGAGCATCGACCACAGCTGTCGCGAAAGACCTGTTGTGCCCTTTCAAACGAATATCCTCCGAGGCTCGACGAATAGCTCGGGATCTTAGTGAAGGTCCGTGATGGTGTCCACGGCCTTGGCGGCTGCCAGATCAGGTGAGCCGAAAAGAGCAAAATAGTTCCGTAGTCACGCCGAAGATCAAAGCTGAAACTCTAGAAGTCGAGGCTCTGCACTTCATCAACAGCTGTATCGTATGTGTGGCAGTGGTTGCATAGGCCTCGAGTTAAGCGGACTCAAGCTCTGTACTGGTCGCAAGTCGGAAGCGGACATGCACAGCACTCAAGTGCAATTTCATGCTCGCAGGACCAAGTACAATTGGATCCGTCAATGATAAATTGCGGCTGAACGGTAATTGACGGTCTGCAGTCCTCGACTCGTGTCTATGTAGATCATCCAAGATCGTCGAAGTGTATAGGTGGCCTGAGCCGACGTGTAATGTCGTTCTGTAGCAGGCTGTTGGTAAAGAAATATGTCTGACTCAGATGGCTACCTTCGGAATGGCATGGTGACTTGTGTATCAAGCGAAGACCACCAGCACGTTTGATGATGAGAATTTCAACTCAAAATGTCTTGCCCGAAACACCTATGTGGACATCTGGCCAACCTGTCCGCGGCTGTGACAATGTCGTGAGTATCGTGGCCGAAGTAGAAGTATGGCAGCACTGCCGTCGCTTTGTTGATAGAGCCTGATAGCATATGTGGCGGGCGAGATGGTTCAGTTACGAGGAGGCCGGCCGACGCGAGATCGGACTCAGGGAGGAATCATTCTTCGTCGCCTTCAGCATCATCTTCCTCACCCATGTCTTCGTCCATGCCTTCTTCCTGTCCTCCATCTTCGTCATACTCCTCGCCTTCATCACTATCATCACCTTCACCTTCGCTCTCTCCACCAGAAGCCACATAGTCCTCTTCCTCCTCGTCTTCCTCATCTTGCATTTGCTGCTCAGCCTTCTGCAGCTCGCTCTGCTCCTCGCCGCCAGCAACAGCTGGGGCGTCTGGGTCTACGTCTGTGCGCTTCTTCTCCTTGTTCACGTTGTACGCCTTTGCTCTTCGTTCATCAGCCATGGAAGCATCGTTCAGACCATGCCTCTTGATGTATTCGTCTATGCCTGCGAAATCCGCTTGGTCGAGCATACTGAATTCTATGTCTTTCGCTTCTGCTGAAGTTTCCTCCTGTATTGATATGACAAGATTGAATGTGCGCTGGAGCACGGATTGGTAGCTAATGGCATTTACGGCGGAGAATGGGAAGTATGCGAGTGGCTTCTTAAAGCCGAAGACTATGCCGTTGGAGAGGAAGAACAGATAGCCTAGTAGCATGTCAGCACTCTCCGTCACCCACAGTGAAAGACTTCAACCTACCATCCTTGCTTCCTCGGAAAGCCTTGACGTGGTATGCCTTTTCACCTTTGCGGTGTGCCTGCTCAATGCTACTGGCAAACTCTGCCGGGTTCGGTATCACCACGTGCTTGCCTTGTGGCTGCAGGACTCGGTTCAGCTCCCGCTCTGTGACAGTCACAAAGGTGTCATGCTCAGTGGGGGCTTGAGCAGCAGACGTTGCTCCTACAGGCTTGGTCTCGTTCATGGCAAAGACCATCTGCTCGGAAGGCAGACCTTCGGCTGTGATTGCTCCAGGTTTCGGGAAAAGCACGAAGTTCCATTGTCGTTGTTGCTTGTCGGGCACAGGCAGACAAAAGGCTTGCTCGATCGAATGGCTGGGGAGAACATATTCGATACCATTACTCTGCTGGTTCTGCATTCGAATCTCCTGCCGGCTTGCCTCCTGTGCATCGGCGACGACTTGCAGCTTCAGCTTCTTTCGTGCTGGGACCTGGAAGCTAACGTCCTTGCACTCATACGCTATTGTTGGCTCAGTGAGACCGTTCTGCGTTGTTCCATTCGTATGAGTCGTTACCGTGGCGTCATATTCCAGCTTGCGCTTTTTGTCGTTGGGCAGGCCATCTTGTGTCTGCCGTGTCTTCACAAACACTGCAATATCCAGGAACAACTGCTGTAATTTCACATTCTGCGCGACAGTTTGATGGATCCGCTTGACCAACTCGTCTGGAAACACCGATGCCACTTCTGGTATGTAGCTAGACATCGTTATATTCGCCGATGCGAGCGATTGTATAATTGTCGGCGCTTTGCACAACCAGAGTAGTGCTCTCGCAGCGTGTCATAACTAGGTCGCGAGTCAAGTCGCGCGTAGCCTAACTTTGATCTAGGCTGCGGCGGAAGAGTGCCGAGCCGACCATAGATCCTCCAATCATGGCTCGCCTCAGGGGAACACAATCACTGCACTATGATGATCGACGACGATCAGAGACGCATGAGGTAACTTCAAGACTCTTATATTATGCATAAGACAGATGTGTTCATTCTGCTTTCCCGAAGCATCGTCACCGTCCAAGAGAATCCTCAGTCTCCACAGGACTAGCCCAAACTAGGCTTCTTCAACCTCACCTGAATGGCAAGCGCCAAGCGAGAAAGCCTCCCGGCGCCAACACCCGTAAGATTGATCACTATCAGTACTGCAACGGTCGCCTCCTCCATTGGACAGGTATGCCATAACTGGCTCACGATGGCTTCGTCGCTAAGGGCACGATCCAATTCGGCTGCTAATCAGGCGGTTGTACCGTATCATGTAAGTTCGCCTCTGGGGGACTACGAGATGATCAGGCGACGATCAGGATCGTTTGTGTCTCCCTTATACACTTTGTTAAGATTCTAGGTCGCTAGCCATACTGCCTCTTTGTTCACACTGAACCTCACGTCGCTTGCTCAACAACAGTACCGAAGACTTTCTTTTTTACACGGCACATAGATTCCACTAATCGACCTACTGCTGAGCGCTTATCTTACAATGCACGCCACACCATTTTTCGCCGCAGCAGCCGCTCTTGCAGGTCAAGCGATCGCTCAGACGAACCCTGGGACGAATGCTGGACCGACAGTATCGCTGTTCCTCCCGGTGCACGCATCAAACCTAGGAGCGTCAATAATCACAGCTGTACGTGGTCTCTCGCTCTGTGAAAACGTGAAGTGGAGACTGACATGCAACGCTCATTCAGGCACCATCATCAACCGTCTACGCCATAAGCTGTTTAACAGCACAAAACGCATGCGCAACAGGATGTGCACTCAACTCCACGATCACAGTAACAGAAGGGCCAAGTACTCTGGCATACACATGGACAGATGGTGATCGTGCATCGTAAGTTCACCATCTCTCAAGCTCCGCCAAGCTTCATGCTGCAAGCCGCGTCTCCATACCAAGACTAATACATGGACAGAGTAATGTCGTCAGGAGGCAAATTACAACATCCCGTGACCACTGTCAACTGCGCACTACACGGCAACTCTTCTGCTGTCTGCACTGGTGTATCGGCCAACGGTACAGCATTTGCATCGCAGACGACCACACTCACTGGCAACCAAGTCACATACGTACCAGTAGCGATTATCTCTGGTGGCTCGAACCAGACATACACCTCATCATCACCTTCTGGCACGGCCAAGCCCACTGACCCTGCCGGATCAACAACCAACAGCGCTTCCAGTAAATCGATCCTTGGCTATGGTATAGGTCTTGCAGCAGTCCTGGGTGCCCTCGCAGTGTTATGATGATACGTAAATCAAGCACTTGTCTTTCTGGGAGGCCATTTGCGTTGCAAGCATTGCATCGTTCTAGCGTTGTATATACCCTATGCTGCATCGCCCGCGGAGTTCTTCACCGGGAGTGGCAGAACGGCCAGGATATTCAACAGATAGTAACATAATGTAATGACCTAGCTTAGCCAGCCTATTGGCTGCCAATATAGAGATATAGCCTTGTATCAGGAGCACTTTGTGTTCTGTTCCGCAGTATTGGAACAATCTAGTTGTTCTACGAATGCATCTCAATACTATTGTCAATACATGTACTCAGAGTCTGGCAAGCCCTGTTCCGTAGCTCAAGTGGCAGTGCAAGGAAGCCGCTTCACTGTTACACTCACACAGCGAATGGTGTGGTAGATCTACAAGGACACTCATTATTGATGATAGACAGCCTCGAAGCAGGAGTGTCCTTACTCCTGCTTGCGGGATCGACACAGCAGGCCAAAGTGTCCAGTACATTCACGAGATTTGATGTGCGCTAGACTACAGATCTATCCACTAACATTCCGTGTTGGAGACACTCGTGACATCGTGCCTCATTGCTTCTTTGAATGGTATGTGGGATCGACTCTTCTCCTACAGAAGTGGGCTACGGCTTCAGCTATCTCGGCCACACAGTCTGCCCTCAATCATCAATCTCAGCTTACTCCATGACCTCCGCCAGCGACCTTGCCGCTATGCAGGAGACTCAAGTGCAGCCAGCTGACAACACCGCCATCAACATCGATGCTGCCAGCAATACTAGGGAGCCGCATATTCTTGCTATGCCCCCTGAACTCCGCCTCATGATCTACGATTACATCTTCGCAAATCAACTCGAGGCAGTAAGCAAGGAAGAAACTGCAGCCACGGCCCGGAAGGCTCTACAACCCGACCTCCTGCATATATGTCAGATAATCCGTCGCGAGGCCACGGCAAAGTACTCGCGCCTGCTGGATGATACGTATGTGGTGCACGCGCAGCGGCTGGAAGCAGAGATACAGAGTTTCAAGGACGAGGCGGCGCGTTCGAACTTGCTGGGACCTAGGCGTGGGCGGCTCATGTGGTTGTGGTGGAGGAGTATGCGCAGTCAGGAACTCGGGGAGGGGGTGCGAGCGTTGGCCAAAGCCATTACCAAACTTCGTGCTTTGATGTCCTTGGGAGACGTCAGCCATCACTCTCGACGGACTCGAATGCACTCGAAGGTAGCATCGAGGGCATCGAGGCCGTCGAGAGTCGTCTATGAGCCTCGAGTACTTGAGGCCAAGTCGGCGTCGACGAGCCGTCGGTATCGCGAGCGGTGACAGAGCGCTGTATGCTGTGGATACAAATGGGTAGGATACTGGTTCTATTGGCTGCTTGAAGTACTCATAGACATGACACTTCTTACGCAGCTAGGAGCCAAGGGTACCCGTCCTCATCTCAATCCAATCATCACATCACCACCAACTTCGTTCTTCTCTGACACTACTGACTCGTGTCCATCGCCTCCCCTCCGCCAGCATCAGCGGCAGCAGCGGCGGCCTCCTTCTCCGCCCTCCTTGCCGCAAGCCTTTCCTGCCTCCACTCATTGATCCGCCTTTTCATCTCCGCATCCTCAATAACATCCTCCAACTTCAACGGTGCCCTATTGAAAGGATCGGTAGCATCAGAGAGAAGATGGGACTTGATAGTACCACGATCAATCGTCGTCTTGCTCGAAGGCAAGATAACAGGATCCGTCATCAAGTCCGCCATCAACGGGTCCAAGAACTCATCTGGTGGCTCGCCGAGGTCCTCCTCTTCCTGAGCTAGGTTTGCGGCGTGCTCGGCTACCTTCTGACCGAGATTGTTCCAGGCATTGATCTCCTCGGGTGCCATGTATACCTTTTCCGTCATGAGCTTAGCTGCGCTGTGGAAGTTTTCGGGTTTGTAGGAACGACCGTCTGTAGCGATGGCGTTGACGAACAGATCCCTGCCGGACAAGTTGATGAAGACCTTGACGATATCCTGGAGTAGAGCCTTCGGGTCGAACTTGTACTCCTGTGGATTCACAATGATAAGATTGGCGCGTTTGTCGCCAACGAGGATGTTGAGGTTGGAATCCAACATAGCTGCGAGCCTGTTCACGACCTCCACCATCGTAAAGGCTTCCGGTAGTGCTTCCGTGAACAGGATCAAAGTCTCCATGCTCTCGCGTGTGAGAGACATGTAGCTCTTGGCCTTGCCCTTTTGATCCTCTAGAAGCTCCGTCTTCTCCTTCTTCTGGTCCTCGTCCAGAGCTGCAAAGGAAGGCGAATTAACCTCGGTAGTTAGTTCGTTGATTTTGGTGAAGGCGGTCAAGCTCTCGTCGAGCACGAAAGTCACATCGTTGACAATCATATTGACGAAGCGTACGAAGAAGTCTGTGTTGATTCTGGCCTCCTTGGCGAGATTCTCACGGTACATCGTGTTTACCCATATGCACTTGATGACCTGGAAGATCTCGTAGCGAATATTGAACTTGTCGTAGAATTGTGTGTGCGTACCAGTCGATTCGGCTTCGATGTAGAACTTCATGAGCGCATGAAGCAAGTGCTTGTGGGCGAAAGGAGAGCTGATCAGCAGATCGCCAAGTAAGCCTCGGGAGCTGTTGCGGGAGTACGGCTGTACACCATAGTAGAGAATTGTGACGAGTCCTGACTTCACACCAGGGTTCTTGACGTACTCCGTATTCCTCAGGAAGGTCACACAGACCTGAACAATCTCCTCGGACTGTTGTGGCGTGATGATGTGTGGGATATTGCCGACAATGAACTTAAAATTGTCCACAATATCCTCGAGGAAGTACTCGGGCAGGCACTTGAAGACGTCTGGTTGCTCTTCGGGCAGCGGAAGTTGTAGTGCCTGCTGAGGCACGTTCTGACCGGAAGCTAGTCGCAAGATCCAGACGATGACATAACGCATAAACTGCATGCTTCGTGCTTGACTCACGTCGTCGCAAAGTACGCCATAGGTGGAGTGTATAAGTGACCATGTGTCGTCGACTTGTTCCTTGTACTTTGCAAGCGCTTGCTCGTACCTAGCAAGATATCTGCAGCAAGAGTTAGCCGGATTTTATGAACTCGATGCATGCTAGACCTACCTAGGATCGCTTGCGAATTTCTCTCGGTCGCCTTCCATTGACGCCAGATCCTGCTCTAAGCGCTTTACTGACTTGCGCATGATTTGTAAACGCTCCTGTGCAGCCTCAGTGCCGTAGTGGTGTGAAGCGACAGTCAGAAAGAAGACCTCGGAGATGAAGTTATTGGTACCCTCTACTTCCTGCCCATAAAAGGCATCCGCAGTCTTCTGATCTGCGTTGATCTTGGTCTCTTCGCTGATGTCCACGCGCGGCTGTCTTCGCAGATAGTTCGCATCGATACGGTCGATCTTGCCGAATTGCGCATCCATAAATGGGTCGCAAAGTCTATCGAGCACGTTCGTGACATTGAGCATGAAGCCATCCGAGGAGACTGTCTTGTAGTCCACTCTCATAGCACGCTTCTTCTGATTCTTGTTCACGCAAAGGGCAAACCAGTCAAGCATCCTCTCTCGAGCAGCCGGGCTAGACTTCACAATGACCTCGGCGAGCATGGCTAGCTGATCTTGGTGCTCGCGTAGCGTCATACGGAGAGCATTCTGTGCCGATGCGATGAAATTCCGATCGCGGGTCTTTGGCGATGAGAAGTAGTTCTTCGCCACCTCAAGCTGCATTGGGGACAGACGAAAGAAAGGTCCCAAGAGAGTTTGCGTCTCAATGTCCTGTGCAGCAACATGTTTGGGTGCGAACATTGGTGATTCTGTGATGACTGCAGCAATCTCCTTGAAGCGCACAAGATTCCGCAAAGCCACGACATGGTTCCTGTAGTTACCGTTAAGATCTAGGGATGCGAGTTGCCGGCTGAGCTCCTCCGCCGCACCTATCAGAGCCTCTTTCATGCCATCTTCTTCCTCCATGCGGTTCTTAGCCTCTGTCAGGAAATCCGTGCAGATACCGAAATCACTTTCCGGCTCCTGCAGCAGATGGTCGACAAGTGGATTGACGGGCGACACGTTCTCCCCGAACATCTCTGGCATAGTCACAGCGAAGATACAGTAAGACATGCATAATCGCTGGGCCTCCTTAAGGATGGTGCGCTTTGCATCCACATCACCACTGAATCTGCCCTCTCGCAGACCTCTGCTCACCCGCTTGAAGCACGACAGGAGATACTCGAAGGGCTTGCCACGAGGTGCTTTGCTTGCTGCCTCCGTGATCGCGCCCTCGAGGATTTCCGTGTTCAACAGAAGTGGCTGACTGCTTTCCTCCAGATCATCTCTCGTACTGGTAAGGAAAGCAAGTTGATGGCCGTGACTGTCCTTGACATCCTCGGGCTGTAGTGTGACACGGAACACGGCTCGCATGTTTCTGTCCTGCCATACTTCCAAGCTTTCAGTCTCGCGTGTCCTTGATCGTGGTCGTGGCGCATCTGGTCGTGGCCGGATCTTGATCTGTGGTGCGGCCTTTTTCTCCGCCTCTTGCTCCTGCTTCATACCAAGCTGTGTGAAAGGGTTTGCAGTGCCATTAGCGGGTGGTGACTGCTTCGATGCCTCTTGTGATGCTTGTGGTATGGGTGTGGAGCTGGTCGCAGGGGTTAAGTTGCTTTCGGCTGATGGGTCCCCAGCTTGTGTTGGAGCTGCTGATGGCGCCCCTCCTAGCTTTGCAAGACGCTTCTGCCGGATCTTGTCGGCGTCCGACATTGTCGAGTCTACCATGGTGGCTGTGGTCGTGTACGGCTGCTGTAGTGTTGAGCAAGCGATAGTGTGATTACTAAAGGCTCATGCTCATGCTCCTCGAATCTCTAGGCCTGTGGATGAAGAGCGGGGTTTCGTGTGCAGGATATATCTGGCAGCAAGCAGTGTGTGTGCTTGTAGTCCTCACCTCGTCGTGTGCGGATGTATTATTCAGGCAGCGATGAGCTCATCCATAGGCGCGATTGTAGAGGCAATCTAGAGTTATCGATAAGACAACTAGCGCGCAAGTTCGTTCTTTCCTTTTCCATTCACTTACTATTCCGGATGAGGTGTCCATACATCTCAACCATTCACCTCACTTGTCTCGAATACACCGGACACGGACTGTGGACTACTGTGACTGGACTCCGTAGACATGCGGCCAGTGGCTGAGACTTTCATGGGAAGTTGATCTTCACGTCTTGTAGCATCCCCCGAGTCGCTGGCACAGACTATGATCTGCAGTAAATACCGCCTAGAAACGACATGATTGAACTCGGCCTACAACGCATCTCACGCTTATTGCAGGATACCCCGCTACCATGGCGCGCAGTACACGTCGCTGGCACGAACGGCAAAGGCTCCGTCTGTACACAAATCTCAAGCATGCTCGACCTCTATAACGACTCGAATTATCGTAAGGAGATGAACCAACCGAGACTCTCCCACGCTCGCTTCATGAGCCCACATTTGATCGATCGCTGGGACTGCATTACCATCAACCAGAAAACAGTACCTTTCAAGCTGTTCGATCATATTGAGCGTCAAGTGCTCAAGCGCAATGACCGGGAAGGTATCGACGCCAGCGAGTTTGAGCTGCTAACTGCCACTGCATTCGAGATCTTCAATCATGAGAACGTAGATATTGGCGTAGTTGAGGTGGGCATGGGTGGACGACTTGACGCTACCAACATTATTGCTCAAATGAGTGCCGAATCTCGGCAAGCTGAGGCCGGTGGCATGGCAGTCCGGGCGCCACCGCTGGTCACCGCAATAACGGCAGTTGGACTTGATCATCAGGGCTTCCTTGGCAATACACTCACGGAGATAGCTCGCCAGAAAGCAGGGATCATCAAGCCTGGAGTACCTGTCGTCTATGATGCAAGCAACAATATCGAAGTCCAGGACGTTATCGAGGCGCAAGCCCAAGACAACCGAGTGGTTGAGTGGAAGTCGCGAAGTCTGCCCGTGGCACATCTCGCCTACGACAGCAGTACGCCCGTCGATCGTCGGAATCACTTCTGGTCTCACCATGAAAGCCAGGATCTCCCAATCTACTATCGTGACAACTTCAGCGTTGCGTTTCGCGCTACTCTTACAGCGTTGCAAGAACTCAGACTGTACCCTCGAGAGTTCAAGCAGAAGGATAAGCCGGATGTTGCTTGCTACCCTCGCGAGTCGATGTCCGCCATGGTCGAAGGCCTCGAAGATCATCTTCCTGCTCGCGAGCTGGCCACCGCCATGCTCAACATGCCTTTATCTACTGTACCCGGCCGTCTACAAAAGATCGACCTGCGTACGCTTGGTATTCCGCGAGAAGAGGGCGTGCTCTTAGACGGTGCCCACAATCCGCAGGCCGCAAAGATGCTTGAGATGTCCTTGGATCGCGAAATGCAGAATGCAGATCCTATCGTCTGGGTGCTGGCTTTCACTTCGACAAAGGAGGTAGACGATATTCTCGGAATTATTCTGCGACGGGGGGATACTGTCATCGCTGTTGAATTCGGTCCGGTAGATGGCATGCCGTGGGTTGAGCCCATGAAATCTGCTGATATAGTCAAGACTGTGAAGAGCGTCGACGGATGCAATCCTGGGCAAGCTTTCGGGTCAGACTTGCTAGGTGCTCTTCGTGCAGCCCATGAAGTCTCCATTCAGAATGGCGGCCTTGACCATCAACTTCCGATTGTGATTGCAGGTAGTCTGTATCTTGTAGCTGACGTCCTGAGACTTCTGCGGGCATCCGAGTCAAAAGCCAAAGGATGACGGGTCGGAGACCGTTCGCTACAGGATGTCGATGAGAAGCTGGGTTGATAGACGAAAGATAAACAGTAAAATTTCTTGGGCCAAGACTCGAGCATTGCATCGTCTATTCCCACACGATGGCTAGCTTCACATTCCTCGACCTGTGATCGGAGTAGTGCTCCGGCTGCGTGCAGTCAAGTCGAGGACGTTCATCAATGGGAGCGGACCTGCAGCGCCGGGCATTTCGAATCTGATAGTTAGAGAATGTGCTCACTTGAGGAACGATATGGCTGCTGGCAGCATAGGTGGAGTAGATGGAACACGATCAGCAGCGAGCATGCATGCAGTAGCATGATCGAAGTGCCGAAGGCATCAAGGCTCGCCGCCACAACAAGGCTAGCCACAACCCAAGCGCCCGTCTCATCTCTTCCGATAACTTCATCATGAGCACCACTCCTCCAAGAGTTATATTGATCTACACGCTGGATGTTTGCATCCATGCCTTCGGAACTGACTCTCCTCAGAAGCACAATCTCCCCATGTCTTTTGGACCATCTGCCGACCATACCCGAATGTCTGACCATCCGCTTCCTTGACCTGCCAGCGGAACTTCATGATCGAATCTATACTCAAATGACCGTCGAATCGATCCCGTTGCCATTCCGCAGCCACTTGCAGCCAACGATCGCGCTTACCAGACGATATCTTAGAAGAGAGAGCCTGGATGTTTACTATGGTCAGAATGTCTGGGCTTTCGAAAGCAGTTGTGAGAACGATTTTCCGCGCCTTGTTGCTCTACGCAAGGCTTTGGTGGAATCCAGTACACCTATCCTGTCGCTCATGAGGCACTTGTGCATGATCTACTCGTTGCCATCCATTGTATGCAGGCTCGATGTTGGTCGGGATGGAGCACAGGCGAATGTTTCTGTTGCACCTCCATTTATGCAAACGGAACTATTCATGGCAGTCTTGGAGAATATGAGACCGGTCGTCGAGCACGAGACTGTCTCTATCGTGCCCACTTGGCCCGTTCAATCTGATGGAACAGATCCTCGAGCAGATGTCAGCTCCATTCCACTCCTGATAGCCACGTGGGATAGGTTAGCTTTGAAATTTCTGGAAGAGCACGGCAAGCAATTGTCTACTGTCCGTTCGCAACAGCGTTATCCCGTTTCGCTTACGTTGCAGGATCTCCGAATGCAGGTGGATCTTCTGGAGGTGCAGAATGCGCGCCGCCGGAGGCTTTGCGAGAGCAGGATGGGACCAGAGTGGAACGAGCCGAGGGCTCGTCGGTCAAAGCGACTACAACAGAGGATTGCCCATAGCACTCATATACATGCGCCTGAAGCGTCTGTAGCATATATTTGGTAACGAGGGCTGTTCCGGGCATTTGTGGAAGAGGGTGGCGGTCGAGGGTAGTTCATGATGACGGGTGTGGTCAGAGGACACTGCGAACTTGTCTTTCAGGGGAAGGATCCATGGCTAGATCGCGAAGGTGCTCGAGAAGAACCAAGTATGGATTCGCTCGGCGGCTTTGCATAAGGAGTCACAGAAGAGCTCCGTCATGCGCTGATCTCGCGCATTCTGCAGGTAGACGACTTCTTCCAATTAGCAAGAGACGTGTTAGCAGATACGACGAGACTGCGAGGCTGGTTGGTGCCCAAGAGTGCCTTCGACTCGTTCATTTGTGATCAGTTGTGAGCAAAATCACCTGTCGATCGCAGAAAGTGCAAGGCTTGCTACTGAACTCTGACTTGGAGAAATACGGTATGAGCTCTATTCATCTCGAGTGAAAGAAATAAGAGTCTGAGAAGAATAGCTTGCTATCAGTCTTGCCCTTTCTGCTCTGATTCTTCTGCCTTCGAAGACCTTTTGTCTCGTGACTCACAACTTCCCCAGCCGATTCGGTGTCCTCGACAGGTCCGCTGGCCCCGTTCCTCAGCCTCCCACACACCAGGAACGAGTTTGTTGTGCAAAAGTCTGATACAACCGGTCTCATACAGTGCTAGATGCCACATGAGAAGGAGGCAATACCTCCTTAAGCCAAGCAGCCAGTCTATCACGCTCAGCGTTAGTGACCTCGGGAAACATCGCCTGGAGACCGCTCGGCCAGGACTCGATCTCATGTAGTTTCGGACGAGCAACGCTTTCCCGCGAATCAATAGTCTCTGAGGCACCTCGACGGGCCAGGGTACCAGCGCTAACGATACCGTTGCGTACTGTCAGGTCCAGATCCACAGTAGCGGGTATGTCGGAAGCATTCGAAACGGTAAATTGTGGCGTCTGCAGGTATGTCCAGTCGAGCGACTATGGAAGGATCAGCCGACATATCGATAGTGGAGACAGAATCATTGGCAATACCTTGAGCTCATCATATCCTTTGCGCGCTGTGTCATTCTCGAGCCATTCATCGCCCACTTCAAGTGCCTCTATGCTTTCGCCAGCAGTATACATCAGCGCAAAGTGCTTCTGCACAGCAGCAATGAACTCTTCGTTTTCGAGTAGTATATTACCGACAGGCGAACTCACACTCTCCACGCCACGTGCAGTTATGTACGGTTTGGCAGGGGAGTGCAGGTAGTGCGGTATAACGTTCAGATTTGGCGAAGAGAGCAGGCAGGTACCATGATGCAGAGCTCGCTGCCTTGTCAGCTTGTATGCAGACCCGGACACCTTCAGCGGTCTACTGGGGTGGCTTGAGTGCGTATAAGGCGTGACATGCATATTTGCGCGGTCAACGTCTGCCACCGTCTGACCTTGATCAAGGACGATGTCGTGTCGTTCATTAACCTTGGCACGCGCCACGCCGCAGCTGCGTAATGCTCGGGTAACCATTTCCGCATGCTTGTCGCGCGTGAAGGTCCTGGGCGGGCAGATCACAGTCCAGTTGACGTTGCCTTCGTCGTGGAAGACGGTACCGCCACCACTTCGTCTCCGCACAAGATCGACTACTCCTAGGCCAGACGGCTCGGTTTCTGGCCTTGCATTCCGAGCAGAGTCGAGTAGAGCGAGATTCACTTCCGACCATGGGTTCTGGTTTCGTCCTATGATAATGCTGGGTCGATTGATATACAGGAGTAATATGGTCGAGTCAGGTGCCGATTTCTGCAGTAGGTAATGCTCGATAGAGAGATTCAGATATGGGTCACGAGATGTCGAGATGTATGACTGAATCGGTCTTGCAGCCAGCCACTCCAGTGAATTTTGAGAAAGCCATCTTCGATTTGTCGCTGGTTGGAGTGTGAAGTGTTGCGCGCCTCTGCATGCGCGGTTCCAGGTGATCATGGGGAAGCCATGTTCAGGACCTCATTGGCTTGTTGAAAGAAGTTTGTGTGCTTGGCAAGGAAGCAGTGTAGCAATGGTATCAAACGAATAGTCTTCGACTCAAGAGCCTCCTGCTGATTTGCCGTCTGTCCCTGGCTGCAACTATACTGTCGACTTAATGATGTGTGAAAATGAGCAGCAGAGTAGATTAATATGTCTTCAGCAGCACCCGCTAACACACTATTGGCTTTAAGGGGTGACAAATGTAGCGTGGCGTATCTACTGCAAGGCAAAACGCTCGCGTGTGCCGCTAGTGAGTACACATGCAGGTACCGCGGTCAGGGACTCGTGTGTGACTTTCCTTCTGCTCCCGTCAAAGGTAGAAGGAGGCAAAAATACCGTGGATATCCTGGGCGACGATGCACACATGGCGACGGAGAGCGAACAACCTCCGATGACGGTGGCGGAGTTGGTAGCATTCACCCAGCGACAATTGGAAAGCGATGCGGAGCAACAGGCCCACATCAAGGCCGCTGGGCTGGTGGGAGGGCATTTGCAGTCGCAGACCGGGTCGACGCTGAATCTGAGTCACTTGGAAATACCCGCGCTGCCTGTAGAAGTGGTGGCATTGATCAGAGATCGGGTGGAGCGGTATGCGAAGGACAATGGCAGCAGGGAGGTGAAGAGACACGTGTGGCTGACGAAGGGATAGACTTGCGCTTTCGCATAACCCAGAACTACGATTGCCGCCTCAGATCGCGCAATGCCATCGACTAAAGTATCTCAATCTCCGGGCGAATAGGCTTACACACTTTCCAGATGTGGTAGGGACATTGGACTAATAGGCAAATGCATGGGAGGTTCGCTAACAAGAGTTGTCAGGTGCTTCGGATGCGCTCGCTCGAGATTCTTGATGTCAGCAAGAATCATATCACGTTCATACCGGAGAGCATAAAGGGTATGACCTCGTTGAAGTTCTTAGCCGTCATTAAGAATGAGATTACTCGACTACCATACGCATTGGGAGACATGCCGAGCTTGACGAAGCTGAAGTTCTCCGAAAACCCCCTTGAGTTCCCACCAGCTCATGTCTACGAGGAGGAGGCAATGTCTGCGGAGTCATCTCCGAAAGAAAAGGAAAGGGATGTCTGTCAGCTGGTCAAGCGATATCTTAAGGCTGCATCGCTGCGAGAACGACTGAGGACAAACTCGGAAGAAGATTTGAATGAGAGTAATGTCGAGACGCCGCGACCGCCAAAGAGGATGGTGACTATTGGTCGCTTTCCAGTCAGGCCCAGCATTGGCGGCATAGACGACTTGCAGACGAGGTCGCCACGAGAAGCGCCTCCTATACCACAACGCTCTAACGCACGAGATCCATCTAGCAATGGGCTCACAGTCAAGGGGCCCGGTGTCGCTCCATTATACACTGGTGATAACGACATCAGTCGCAGTAGAAGTGAGACTGTATCGTCGGCATCTAGCATTAAATCGAGAAGGCAAGGTCTAGTGGCGCCGAAGAAGACGAACTTGACCCATGAAAGCCTTGCTGGTCTGGGTGGTCCGGAATCTGCACGCACTAGCCAGGCTTCCACGCTTAGAGCGTCTGCGTCACACTCGAGAGCTACGAGCTCAATCTCAACCCTTAATGGCTTTCTCACGGCAAGTAGTGGTACAGAGACATCATCCGGCGCGGTCAGTCCGATAGATGGACCAGCTGGTCGATATGGCGCTTCGAGAAGGCTTTCCAGCTTACCTGAAAGCCGACACTCGCGAGTCCAGACAAGCGATCTCGTGCGAGCTTCAAAGCGCCTGCTTTTCTCACTGTTCCAGCTGCAAGGACCTGTCAGCGAAGTCGCCAGAGCCGTTAAGGACGGCTCGCCGAAACGCTCTGTGCTTGAACGGCATATGTTCAGCGCCAACACGCGGGTTGAGGAATTGGATCGACTCCTGGATAAGCTTGCTAGCGGCCACGAAGAAGATGACAGAGAAAACGATCTTGCATTGCAGAACATTGCCAAAGCTTCCATGGGCGCCCTTCGGGTGTACGCTATGGTGGTGAAAGAGCTCAAGCAACACTCGCACAGGGTTGTCTCACTTACTGAAGGCCTTTACCTCCGCTGCTTGATGTCGCAGATCTACATGACAACTGTAGAGGTACGCAACATTTGCAGCAGTCTCGGCTTCAAGCTGAAGCCACCTGGTCCGAATAAGACACCACGAGCTTCGAGAGCATGGAGCAGCCGGACGGTGACCCCTACACAGCCAAAGCCGATCAACAGCAAACGCGCGCGTGGCGCCACCATCCTACGGAGCATGAGCAGTAATGCCAGTATACGCACGATGGCCCCTCCGGTGCCAATAAGCAGCACGAACACTAGTCGCAGCAACACCATGACATCCACCACATCCTCCTTCGGTGGCATCCCGACACCACGATCAAGCGACCTCTCCACCCTAGTACCCTCCAACACATCATCTAGGACGAACACTCTACGCAGTGAGATCTCGAATATCTCCGGTAGCACCCTCCGCATGCCCGATTATGGCGACGACGAACACTTCGACACCATATATCTCCAGCTACAACGCGCCTCGGACTTGGCACGAAAGTCCTTACCACACTGCAGGACCGAATTCGCATCACGACAGAGCAACGCAGAAACGCATGGCGGCGGCCACACGCGTTCAGCACACCACTGGGCCTCCGCGGTCTCGAAATGCGAAGCCGTGATCACGGCGAATAATCTCCTGCACTCCCGTCTCAAAGTCGTCAAGCTCAAAGACCCAGGCGTCAGAAATCAACGGGACTTTTGGCAACTCTGTGACGCTTTCGTGCAATCCTGGACCGATCTAGCGACGCAGATCAAGGACCTCTCACAGCAGCAACGACTTGCTGGTAGTGTGATCAGTGGGATGGAAGATCTGTCTAGTGTGCGAGGGGTCATGAGACCGGTGCAGAAGGCTGTAAAGGAAGTGAGTAAAGTCATTTCCGAATCACCGCTTTATCAACAAGCGCTTCGACAACCCTTTGGTCCTATGACAGGAGGAGGCGCGGGGCCAAATGGGCTCGCTCCGCCCTTCCCAGCGAGCGTCAATGCAGCGCTCGCGCAGGTCGTTGGTAGCCAGGGTCATCTCCATAATGTTGGATCCTACAGCAATGGAAGTCAGGGCTCGCATTCGGGGTACGTGACTCCGGTGCCTGCGACACCGCTTTCCGCCGCACTGGGTCCGGCGGCGCAGGCGACGGTGGCGAGTACACCTACGGAGTATTTCCCACACGGGCTGCCGACTGGGAGATCCGTGCATGAGTCTTCGAATGGCATGGGGAGACGGATATGAGTTGGAAGTTTGGGTAAGTCACCTTCTCCTTGCGCATTCTTTCCACAGACAATAGGCAGGACGATGAGCAAAGGAGAGAGGTGGGCGGGAAAGGAGAGGGTGATCGAAGTGCAGTGTCGTTGTATGCCATCTCGAGAGTATCGAAGCAGGATCTATTCGATCAAGAAGGAGTCAAGGCTAGAGGCGAAGAGGTGCGACGAGCAGGATCTAGGCGGCATAGTATGATACCCATGTACTCGTAACGGTCATCGCATGTACTCCTAGCATGTGACACAAACACTTCCGAGCAGAACAACATGAGAAGCAGGATCTTGAAAGTGTCGTCCATGTGTAGTCCGACGAATTTGGCAGTCAAGAGCGATTTCAATTGATGAAGCTATCTCAGCCGTGGCCGATGATGTAAACAATATCCCATCACTACGTTTCCCGCCTACAACGCGCGTGTGAACGATGCGATTGTTGTGATGCTCTCGCCATGGTGCACATGAGTCTTGAAATGATGCGCTTAGTCGAAGAGACCGAAGCCCATGTCCTCGTCGGACTCCTCCTTGGCTGTGAAGACGTTAGTGAAGACCATCCTGTCAAGCTTGTGTAGTATAGAAGATCAAACTCACCCTCCTCCTTCTTCTCCTCAGCAGCCGGGGCAGCATCACCACCAGCCGCGGCACCACCAGCAGCAGGCGCGGCGGCGGCGGCAGCAGCGGGAGCCGCAGCGCCAGAGCCGGTGTTCAGGAGCATTTCCTTGACGTCCTTGCCCTCGAGGGCCTTGGCGAAGAGGGTGGTCCAGATTGGCTCGACCTCGGGGACCTTGGCGGCGGTGATGAGGGACATCAACTTGTCGGCCTGGGATATTATGAGGAGTATTAGTACATGCGTGCTATTGAGTAGTCTTGAGCAAATGCGCTCTGCTGGTGGGTGGTAGAGGAGAGTGTACGTACAGTGATCTCAACACCGTCATCCGCGAGGATGAGAGCGGCGTAGGAGACGGCAAGCTCGGAGGTGGACATCTTGATTGTGGTGATGTGGGGGAGGTGTGGTGTGTGGTGTTGTAATGAGATGCCTAGAACGATCGAGGTGTCGTCGAAGGGCTTCTTCTCAATATGTCGATTTTGTCGTGGGGATAGTGAGATGCTGGTTGCGCTTCGCCTGCAAATTCCAATAATGCGGCTTGCATGCCAAGAGTTTTGATTTTGGTGCGGAATTAGTGTTGCTGCCTTGATGCCTGATGAGACTATCAAGCCCCCACTTGGCTTGGGTTCGTCATGCGGAGAAGGTGGGACCTGCGACCTCTTTGCGATACAGTAGTGGAAGTGCAGGACAGTCTCGTGCGCATCACGGATTATCACGGATTATCCTACCCAAACACAACAACAACTAACTCATACTGCCATAATAAACCATGACCGACTCACCAGCTTACCGCTTCCCTCTCGATGCCCAAGAACAACCGATCCTCGACCGCATCCTGAACATCCGCGACAACCTCAGCCTGCTAAAACAAGATCGAAGCACCCACATCAAATCCCAAGATGTCGTGCAATACTACAACGAAGTAATGGAGCAAGTCGACAAACTAAATGCGATCCGCGAGACCAAACGCGACGAACAAAACCGTGTCGACACCGTGCTAGACGACTGCTTCCAGCTCATCTCCCTCTTCTTCCTCACCATCGGCCGCAACTCGGAAGCTCCCGCCGTCTACAGCGCTATTAGTACTGTGAAACGGCTACTGGATCATCTGAAGGAGGCGGGCTTCTACAGCCAGAAGGATCTGGAGAGTATTAACCAGCACATTCAGCAATGGCGGGCGAGTGTGCGGCGGGGCAAGGATACCTTTAGCGATTCCTTACTGACGCTGTTGGATGCGAGGATCGATGTCTGTGTGCACATTCTGCATGAGTTGCAAAATCATTTGAGTCGGTTGGATCCGGAGATGATGGGGACGTATGAGAAGTTGGTTAGCATACTCAGGTCGCTGTCGGCTTGTAATACGCGGTCGAAGGTAAGAATCCGCATCTGATCTGGAATTCAAACCGCCACTGATCATCTGCTAGTTCCCATCGAGAGAGGTCAAGGAGTTCGAACAGCAATTGTTGGAAATTCAGGAACAGCTCCATGAGTCCAAGATCACATACGAAGGCAAGACCGCCGAGCAGGTGTACGCGGAACGCTTAGGACAAATGAGCTTGACCGAAGGCGAAGTATCAGATGGTCCGACTGTTGTCCGCGCACTCCTCGCAAGATGTCTCCTCTGGGTCGAGATCATCCAGGAGAAGTATGTCCTCCACCTCTCCTGCCCACCATCCACTGAATTAACGATGCTCTCACAGAAACGGCAAGATCGACGACCGCTTCCAAGAAACCTACGACAAGCTCCTCAAGATCCGCAACACCCTCGAACAAATGAACCTCACCCACGCCTGGTCCCTCCGCGAAACAGACCTCTACTCCTACCAACGCCAACTCGACCGCATAGACGCCGCTCGCATATCCGGAAACTTCCTCGATGCCGAAGGCCGTCCCGCTGATCTCCATGCGCAACGCACACTCCTCTACCTCATGCGCAAGAGCTACGCCTACGTCTACCAATACATCGTCTCCTCGGAACCCGTGTCGGAAGCCTTACTCCCGATCTACAACCAGCTCCTCACGTTGAAAAGATGTCTAGTCGAGGTCAAGAGGTCCGGGGGCGTGGATTCCCCACGCGAATTGTATCCGTATTCGATGAAGTTGAATAGTATTGATAATATGAAGAAAGATGGGAAGTTCATGGTTGGGAATGATATCCCCGAGGGCCAGGCGAGCGTGACGGCGTTGTTGGCCGAGTGTTTTGAGTTGGCTTATGAGTTGAGGGAGGAGAGTCAGAGCCATGAGGAGGAAGAGGCGGGTGGGAAGGTGGAGGGGGTCAATGGAGTGCAGGTGGCTGGGTAGTAGCCATGGGTGTGTTCCTGAAAGTGGTCATTGTGTGATGTTTATGAAGAAGATGTGTGCTTTGTCGCAAGGCGCTTGGGGAGTCTTTGTGCCTTTTCTTGTTCAGGACCATGACGAGGGTGGAAGGAGGGCTATGCGATGATGTTGTACGAGGTCGAAGGCACGATACGAGAACAGAACACTAGGCGACGAGTCCGAAGCTAGAGGGAATGTGGCAGAGAGAGCTTTACAACAGCCGAAGCACATCTTACTCGTAACGCAATCATCCCAGCCCAATCCTCCCCAACATATCCTCCTCGCTCTCCTGCTCCTCCTCCTTTGCCCCTTCTGCCTTCTCAGCATCTACAAAAGTCAAGTGATCCCCATAAGAAATACATAGTTCCTCGTCCGGAGCTACATCCCGTAGAGCGCGGTAGATCACGAGTTCATTCTCCAAATCCCGGGTCCAGACGACATTTTGGTCGTGGGTCGAGTGGTTGAACATGGAGCCTAGGCCGAGGACGACTGCTTGGGTCCTGCTTGATGGCTTCCGGACCCCGTTTGCTGGCTGAGGTTGCTTGGAAGGAGGAGCGGGATGGGGAGGACTACGAAGGGGCCAGTTGTAGGTATAGTGGTATAGGGCTGTTTTCTCGACGTGTGTGGCGTTTTCTTGTGGGTCGAGGATGAGGACGGGGCAGGTGTCGATGATTGTTCCTTTTGGTATTGAGTGGGAGGCGAAGACGCCGCGACCTGAATTGGGCGCTCAGTGATACATGTCTGAAGGCTTTTGTATGGAAGGAACGTAGAATACTTACCCTTTGGGGTATTTGAAAGAAGATAGAGTGAGGTTGATCTCTCTAAAGCTATCTTGTTGCTTGGCTGTTGCTCTGTATGACCATTCATGTCCTTTCCAAAACTCGAGAGTCGCCTTCCACCCGATGCAACAGTTGGCTAGGCGGTTACTTCTAGATGAATGGTAGACATAGGGTCGATAAGAAAAAGCTGAGCGTGCCTTCACATGCAACTGTCCCCTCCTGGTCCGTGCCCATGCTGTGTCCTCTTCCACCAGCCATCGTCTGTCTCTTCCACCACCATGATAGAGTCATGGCATGGCAAACCCTCCACCCACCTCCGTACCAGGAGGCGGTCTACCACATGCCCTCATCATGAAAGTCCTCCGTTTAGCTCGCCCATCACTCGCAACACAAACCCCACTACCTCATACAAACTTTGGCAATGGCTTGGATCTTCCGCCTGTGGCCTCGCTAGCCTATCCTTCTCCGGATGCAGATTCTACGAGCTTCCCACTGACGACACTCCTGACGTTACCTTCGGCTTTCGGCGCGGCGTACGTGGGCGAGACGTTCACGTGCACATTATGCGCCAACGATGTTCGGGAGGAGGATGAGGCGGCAGGGAGAGGGAAGAGGAGTATAAGTGCTGTCAAGTTCGCGGCAGAGCTACAGACGCCTAGCGAACCGTCTGGGAAAGCACTGCAGCTCTCCAGCGCCGAGAGGACAGACGAAACGAACAGCGACGATCTACCACCAGGCTCGACCGTCCAACGTACACTCCGCCACGAACTCAAGGAGGAGGGCCCGCACGTCTTGGCTGTCACGGTCACGTATACGGAGACCTCTCATGATCGCGAAGGAGGAGCTAGTGGAGGTCGAGTGAGAAGTTTTAGAAAAGTGTATCAGTTTGTTGCGCAGCAATTGATTGCTGTGAGGAGTAAGATCACTGAGCGCAGTAGCAAACGTACTGAGAAGGATAGTGGGAGCAGACAATGGGTCCTGGAAGCACAGCTTGAGAATGTTGGGGAGGCGGCAGCTGTGGTATTGGAGAAAGTGTGGTTGGATGGGAGGAAGGGTCTGAGGTCCAAGGATCTGGGTGGGAGCGAGGGTGAGGTTGTTGTGCTCAAGCCTGGGGATGTGGAGCAAGTCATGTTCCTGCTTGACCAGAAGTTGGAAGAGGGAGAAGCTGAGGCGGAAGTCTTTGTTTCTGGGAATCAGGAGCTGGCGAGGTTGAATGTGGATTGGAGAGGTCCTGTGGGCGAGAGGGGGAGTCTGACTACAGGGTGGCTGGCGAGTAGGGGTAGATGAGGTCGCTCCCGCGGGAGACTGACACCACCGCCCTGAGTGACGACGGGGCATCAACATGTCACGACGGCGAACTGCCGGGAGGTTATTCGGCATTGCCCTGTTCGATATATCTGGAGGTGGCATCTGACTTTCCACACGCGACAAAGGCGCGACGTCGAAAGCATCGCATCTGCGACTCAAAGTTCCAGATCTACGCCTATAGACAAGGAGGCTCCTTGAGATGGTGGACATTATTATCCGTGCTATCATTGCAACGTCCGCGTATCAGTAAGGCGGCTCTGCGACAACACCTCGATGTAACTTTCCACATCGATCGACTTGAAACAGGAGGACCGTTATGCTTGAAAGCTTGGGCCAGTGTACATTTGTACCTGGTCGTTTCCAGTCGACGAACCACGATGTTCGAGAGAGAGGCGTTCGCTGTGCACCAAACGCGATCGTGAGGGTTCTGTTCAGATCGCTTACAGCCGTAGAGCATATCGAGATTGCAACGCATTATTCTGCCTAGACTAGTGTCCCGCTGCGTATTTGCGCGGTATACGCGGCTACACGGTAGTCTGTGCCGTGCTCGAGGGAGTTTTCCTGTCGAGGCATAATGAAATGCTGTGAAGATTCCCTTGTATATTGTTGTGTATGCAGTCTCATGTATATGAAACAGGGCACTAAATATTGTCGGTTATACGAATAGTCTTGGCTTGCAGCAGCTATCTTGAATTCAGAACCACGAAAAGGCACGGTCCAGGTCAGGGATCATGGTCTCAGGTCGCGTCGATCGTTGAACAAGGATGAGATGACGCTTGTCTGCACGACCTACTACGCGATGCGGTAGGGTCTATCAATTGTTTCCTCCCTTCTCGTAAGATGTAACGCAGTACCAGGCAGCTTCCAACAGGCTGAATTCTAAGCATCGATCCAGCAAAGGGGCGCCACACGCTACAATGATTTAGTGCAGCTTGTACCTCCTCATTGGCCGTTGAATCCAATATGTTGGCGTTCGGTCGTGTCATATGTAAATCTACATTGGAGCCGTGGTGTGCCGGTCTGCCCCTCCCACGTTTCTTGCGTCTAACAGACGAAGGCTCACCATAGGCTCACAAGGGAATCCTTTGCACATCAATTGGCGGGCCTGGGGGTAGGATGGTCCAGTCCTGTTGCTTGAAAGGTCCGGCGATACATACATTAGCAGCCACTTGGCTTTCGCTAGTCTGCATCGGTGGTGGATGGTCTGAAGCGTAGGCGCGCCATACAGGACCTGCATGTACGACATCCCCCACTAGTAGGCCTGCACGTCCACACAGACCCTTCGCCGTCTTGACTCTGCACGCACACACAGACAACCATATGCGGCAATCATGAGCCAGGGTCTTGAGGTCCACGGCGCGCTATTGACGAAGCTGCGATGCGGTTGAGCCACCACTTAAGCTTGAGGTGCTTGCTCGTCCACCCCTACTACGCGCGAGCACAAAGGAGAAGTCGATCAGCCGCGTGTATTTTGTCTCGGTACAGTCGCACTGTCACCTTTCGGGAGCATTCGTGCAGACTCCACCATAAACCCTATCCAGCCCGTTCGTCTTGACTTTACGGAAGCATAAGTCGCCGGGCTCAGGTACGACGGCGATTTAGTGGAGCTGCCGCGATACAGTAACGGCAGCACCTTTCATATCGACGCAGCACCACTCTCCGTGCATGCCACTGACCGTCGACACTACCCGCCCTTCACCGCTACCGTCACCACCCCATCCATCGACACCTCCGCCGATCAGCTCGGGAGCTACAGCGCTCTATTCACCCTTTGCCGCGTAAACCTGCTCGAGCACGTCCTGACTTCGGGTAGAGGCTACCAACCCCCACCAGTACTCCGTCCATTGGTCACGGTTCCACGAAAAACACAGAGACCGGGAGCCTGCAGCACCGACAGCTGTCTGTCACGGCGAACTGCATATGCCAACCACGCAGTGAAAAGCCACTCCCGATGCATTCCTGAGCCTCACCCTTCGCGGTAGGCTCTCTCACATGCAGTGCTGTTGCACGTCCGCTCCCTTGCCAGTCGTCTCTTATGGCGCCAGCCAAGAAGGGCAATAATGCTTCGCAGCCCGTGTCTTCGTCGGGAGACACTGCTGCGCCATTGGCCGACTACTTCTTCATTTCTGGCATCGAGTCGAGCCAAGTGTACGAAGAGCGGACGGTCACAGCGTCTACGTTACCGGCCGCTCCGGTAGAGGATACTATCGATGAAGAGAAGCCTCTCGAGACGCACAACGAATCCCGACCTATCACACCAGGATCGCCAACAGAGGCTGCGAAGAGGAGGTCGCGGTATAGCTTCGAAGCAAGGAAAAGCATAGGCAGCATCATCACAGCAGTCGACACCACGACACCGGCCAGTAACAGGAGTAGCACGACTATCAAGGGCGTCACGAACAATGGCGTTGCCGGACTTAGCGACGATGCCTTTGAAGAAGCGCTTAAGAAGTTTGCTTCGGAAAGGGATAGCTTTTTGGAGGACATACATGTCTCTGCTGGAGTCGTGCCCACACCGCCCCAGAAACGACAACGTCCACGGACAGTCAGGATCACACAGGACGAGAGCACGCTGGCAAGTGCTGCGGGTGTGAAGAGTGGTGTTGGTAGTTTGCGCCGGAGACTATCGACCATGAACAGCATGAAAAGACATTCAGGAGCTGCAACTCGACAGGCCTCTGTGCGTACGACAAAGCGTATGAGCGGATACAACTCGGTCATTCCTGCCCCGCAACCATTCCAGACGAGTCCTCAGATGCATCCACTAAAGCGCCGCTACGAGCCTGTGCTTCTCGATCGCTACCCTACTAAGACTATGGCAGACGAGACGAAGCGGCGCAATCCCTTCCCTGATTACGTACCGATGTTCGCATTTCCGAATGATGTCTCGGTCGTATCATCAGACGAGCGACCTCGGTCGACATGGCATGGCTTTGCGATGACGAACTCGGACAACAGCAAATTGTATGGCATTTGTGTGACGATCTGGGTACCATTGAGTCAATCGGCATCCGAAGCTCTCGAGCAGCATTGTGAAGAGTGGCGGCGAGCGAACATGAGCAATGAGGAACGGGAGCTTGCGAGCAGTCTTGGGGAGAGGTTGTCTGCAGAAAGGGCCAAGCTGAGTAGACTTCTCGCTGAGCTGCCCAGTGTAGAGTCGGGTTCGGCGGCAAGAGAGAACTTGGAGGAGCAGATCAGTGCCGTGGAGGAGAAGATAGGACTCATGACTGATCTGCTGCGACCCGTCAGACATGCTGCAGCTTCGAAAATCGATGGCCTGACAGAAGGCGATACTGGCTTCTGGATTCCACGCGCGTATGGTATTCTTGGTCGCGACCACAGTCTCCTGAGCTTTTGGAAGGAGTGGCTGAGGGCGGTTGTGGTGCCCATGACGAATGGTGCCGTTCTGCGTGTGCCGGCCAGCTCGCCCAAAGTGGGCATCTGGCAGCCTCTGGAGCGATACGTCGTCAATCTTTGCGTGGAGGCGCTATCTCCCATCACTTCACTAACACAAGTCGAAGTCGCCATCCGAGATCTGCGACTTTATGCGCGAAAGGAGGCCATCAACGAGCTGCCAGGATCACGCAACACCGATCTCTATGCATTGTTCAGGTGTCTCTCGATACCAAATATCATCACTTTGTTCGAGTATACGCTTGCCGAATCACGCATTATCTTCCTCTCGTCACATACATCAATGCTCCAGCTAGCAACTTCGGCGCTCATCAATCTGCTATATCCACTAAAGTGGGCCGGTGTATTGATTCCCGTATTGCCTGCTCGTCTGATCCAGGCATTGGAGGCGCCGTGTCCCTACATTATTGGTGTGGAAAGGAGGTACGAGAAGCTGGAATTCCCAGATGACGACTTCTGCATGGTGGATTTAGACGAAGATGTTATCGAGAGTACAGCACCGCCAACACAACTGCCTCGACCGCAAAGGAGAAAGTTGCAGTCACTACTGCAAGTAGCTGCACCACATCACAATCGTTTCGGTGTGCCTACTGGTCCCCCTCCTTATGCGATAGAGACTTTTCCGCGGGATTCTTTCTCCTCTGAGAGCCCTCAGGTGTTCACGCCCAACGCTACACCACCAACATTAGCTGCATATGTCAGTGAAAGCTCGACCACTTTTGGTGACGCGACGCGAACGTCTGGCGCACCCGGTAGGACCCCGATCTTCAACGCCTTCTTGCAGGCACGAGAGAATTCACAGGGTACCGACCGACCCTCGACGAGCTCTACAGGCAGTCAATCCAGCCGACGATCACCACCGTCGCCGACTGCTCCCTCACCCATCTCCTCGAACTTTCCGCCTACACCAACATCACGAAACGACTCCGGCTTCTCACTGCAGGCCACACTTCGTGAGAAGCGGTCAGGCCACCTAGCAGATGGCCTCGCGCGGCGCAATTCAGCAGTACAGTCACTCTTCAACGCACGAAATGCACTACATGATAGGACTAACACACAGCAACAGTTTGATCGCATGAGCATGATCCGACGACCGAGCCAACCGGTTGCCATAGGTCACCATGCCACTCCGTCAACCTCGACTCTCAGTAACAGCAGCGGCAATGGCACTTCCCAATACGCGCCCAGTGTGTATGCTCAGAGCACGTTAGCTGCTAGCACGGTCATGCCGCAGATGATGGTCCAGCCTGTCCGCGACAACGAGAGTACGAAATGGATCGAGGGCCACTGTCTGCTTCGCCGGAATAAGGACGGCAGAAATATCTGCACGATCTGCGACGATAGGTGCGAGGACGAGTCGTTCAGATGTAGTGGTAAGCATAGCATTCTTTCTCTTATAATCTTGATCTGCATACTGACCCTCCCAGGCTGCGGCATAGTAGTGCACTTCCGCTGCCTCGCCAGCGTCTGCGTCGTCTGCCCGACCGCCTTCCACGCCGACCAAGTCCGCGCCGCTTTCGTCCGCTGCTTCGCCTCCCTCTTCTACACCTACCGCAAGTTCCTCCACCCTGCGTCCGGCGACCGTCGCAAGGCAGGCATGGTCTACCACTTCAACATGGAGCAGTTCCTCCGCAGCGTCCCGCACGGCGATAGCGAATACATGAACCTGCTCCGCCAAACCCAATCCTTCAACGAATTCATCCACGAGCGCGAAGCCACTCGGGCGGAAGACCCGAGTATCAAGCTCTTCGACGAGATCATCCTGTCCAAGCGAAACCGCGGCAAGCAATCCTTCTTCTCCAAGTCCACCACCTCTTTCCTCTCGGATACCTCCGATCACTTGTGGCGATCTGCTCTCGCTACTCCACCTACCAGTCGTCTGCCGGGTGACAGATCAGCAGTCACCGGGCGCACGCCAGCGAAACTCGACCCGACCTTGATGAAGGAGCCGAGGTCTATCCAAGGCGCTCCTAGGATCCAGCAGGCGAGGGCGAAGAGGAAGCCCGTGGCTAGTATGCTTGGCTTGAGCTCGCAGACTGCCGAAGGGTCATAGAGCCGATTGCGATGGGATGTAATGATAATGGTTGGCTTTGCCTTCTTGGTTGATTGGTTTGGCTGAGTAGGGAGTCACGTGGCGCTGGCGCCGAGTCGTTCTTGCATGTTGTATCTTATTGAGCGTAGGCGCAATTGGGCATCTGGTCATCTGTTAGGATGGGAGGAGGTCCAATGGAGTGATACTTTGAGATTATTAGGCAGGGGTGCTTCTTGAGGCGAGGCGAGTCGCTTGGGATAGAGATGGTGGTCTCTTGGATATACTTCAAGCAAAGGAATGGAGAGCAATTGTCGGTAGATCTAGCATGGTAGCAGCAGCAGCTTTGTAATGTACGATATGAGCCTCATCCATGATGTACCCGTCTATCCCTTGTATCATTCATGCTTCGTTCGTTGCATCGATGGTCACTCCAATAGCAGATCTACATCATCATCATCATCACCATCCTCCTATCAATCGCATTCCTCAACTCCTCCTGATTACCCACCAAACTCATCAAAATCTCCTTCGCCTTACTACCCCCACACTCCCCATGCCCATGCCCATGGCCCTCACCAGTCTGAACCCCATCTCTCTTCGCCTTCTTAAAATCAATCTCAGGCGTAACAGCAACACAATTATACTGTGCCTGCGCCGCCCTCAACTGACAAATCGTCCCCGTCTTACAGCTTCCCGTACACGCACTCACGCCATAACCACGGCTCTTCCGCGCGTTGAATTGTTGGAACAAGGTATCGTTGGCTTGGAAGACGGTGGTTAGATTATGCCAGAACGCTGGTGTTAGTTCGGCGCTTGCGGCTGTGATGCCCACGGAGGGGCCGTAGGCGGCTTTGGCGCTGTAGTAGGGTGACCAGATGGGGCCGCCCGTGGTTTGGTAGGTGGAGGCCTCGAGAGATGTGCTGTATTCGGTGTAGTCTAGGATGCCGTAGGTGACTGCCATGCATATCGTTAGCTTTGAGCCGATTCGTGTCTCACATGTGGCTTCAGCCGATCGCTACTCACCTGGATCAACGCTGTAGACGCGGAAGGCCGGGCTTCCAGAAGTCGGGGTGAGAGCAGGACAGATATACGAAGTCATGACGGCGTTGGCCGCGGTCTGAGCGGCGTAGTTGCTGTATGAGAGTTGGAATTCGCCTTTGTGTGTATGGCCGAAGAACTGCTCGATAGAGAGAGAGAGATCAGCCACCAAGCAGGTCCATATCGATACTTGTAGTTAGGGCGGAAATGGCGCTGTCAAGGGCTTACCATAGCAGCGATCGTCGCACTATACCGATTCACAACCTGATCCAAGTAAAAACTCCCATCATGCAACGCATCCCCACTCCCCAACGGCATGTGGCCCAGCACCCAGACCCTCTCCCCAGCATCCTCCGCCACCTGCAACTGAGTCACAAACCACGCCAACTGCCCATCCGGATCCCTCTCAATCGTCTGCTCATACAACCAGAAATTCTCCTTGTAGTATAAATTCGTATTGATGGAAATAATCCTCAGATTCTGCGAGGGAAGCTTGTAGCTGTAAGCACCGTAGTTATCTGCTTGCGTGGCGGCGGAGGCGCCGATCCATTGTTTCCAGCTGGAGGAGAGGGTGTCGTAGACGTATTGGCTGGAGATGGTCGTGTTGATCGCTTGAGGCGGGAAAGAATTCACGGGCGCGGCGTCATGGTTGCCGACGGCGGCGTAGACGGGCATTTTGAGGGTGTCGGACATGGTGGTGTAGGCGTTTTGGAGGTCGGTGGTTACTTCGGCTTGGTTTACTAGCCAGACGGCTCCTTCGACTACGTCGCCGGTGAAGATGCTGAAGGCGGCGTTCGGGGCGAATTGCTCGATGGCGGTGTAGAGGGATTGCTCGAGGGTCTTGGGGGAGTCGCAGTGGTGGTTTCCGTTCGGTCCGCAGGGGTATGCCGTTTTGCCTGGAGCATCCGAGGCAGTGTACGGCCTACAGCAGATGTTCTTCGTGCAGTTGTAGTTCGCCCCGGTGGTGTAAGACAAGTCCACATGGATATCCGAGAACTGGGCGACCTGAATTGGCGTCTTTCCGCTCGCCGCCGGCCTAGAAGTCGCGGGCTTGGGCTTGGGAAAGGGGACGGTATACGGTGTGATGGCCGGGTAATCGCAGAGGCCAAAGAACGTGGTACAGAAGAGCTGAGACGTCTTGGATGGAATCGTCATCTCACGAAGATCGTGCGCGATAATGGGTCCCTCTAATTCAATAGCTCCGGTGCATACATCAGCGTCTTCCGCGCCGGAGAGAATGCACACCGAGGCGATGATAGCGACAAAAGCATCGTTACCCAGATGAGCCAGAGCCTGGAGGGTGACGAGGAGGGTTTCGCAGCCGGCACAGGTGACAGTGTTTTCTATATCCTGCCAGATGCTATTGGCGCTGAGGGAGGATTGAGCAAGGACGGTGCTCGAAAGTAGGGCCAAGGAAGCTGTAGTAAGAAAAGAAATGAAAGTCTTCATCTTGCCTCTGACGATTCTTATCTTGCAGAAACGGAAGTCCTCACCTGGAATAATCCATCTCACCTACCCTTTATACCATTCCCTCGCTTCCCCCTCCAACAACAACAACAACAACAACCTACCCTCGTAACTCGTAAACACGCCCCCATCGGACCCATCCACCTCAGCAACTACTACAAACCTAGCGCACTTCCAAACCTGCCAGCAGCACTCTATCACTGCAGCCGCGCAGTCAAAACTTCCGTCCGTCAATGGCGAGGTGAAGTCGTCCCAAGTCAAGTTTAATAAAATCGCAGACTATCGAACAAGGATGCCGGCAGGACCCGTCCAGCACGCAGAACCCACGTTGCTTGTTTCCGACGCCGACAATGGCCAGAATAAACCCCCCGACCCTCCTATCTATCCAAGCTATCCTCTTGAGTCTCGGCTGGAGAGAAGCGTGACCATGTTTCGCGCAGAGCTAAGGAGTCTCATCTTCCTCGGTTAGATGCATCATGCACGAAGCTCGAGAAATTTCCAATATCGATTCCTGTTAGCAAATCTTTCACCAAGCAAGATCTCAGGCCATACCGTTGTCGCCTTAGAGCGTTAGAATGGCCTGCCTTGGCGCTATTGATCAAGGTGTGATATGATTGCGTAGTGAGTGGTGGGTCCATGAGGGCGATCAAAGGGAAGGGATTAAAGAGAGCACGAAGATACGAAAACACAAGGCCCTGCCATGCCAAAGTCCATGGCCATACCCGCTAGCATATCTAGCAGACCAGGCTACCGACGAGGCAAGGACAAAGGGCGGGAAAGGTTTGTCGGAACCGAGTGAAGAAAACATATCCCACGCCGCTCTATCTTGTCAAGACTTTGCCATCCATGCTTGTGCTTGTGCTGCCGCGAATCAAGTCCCATCCTCTACCCACGACCTCTTCTCCTGCACCTCACACCTCACACCTCACACCTTCCACCCCCACACCGTCCTCGGAATAATCCTACAAACAGACACCCGAGCGCGCGCTTAACCCTCGAAAGTAAGCGAAGTCCCGATCTTATGCCCAGCCTCATTAAGCTTCTGCGTGTCGAGCGAGAGACCGAGCCCCAGCGTCGTGCCAGCATTGAGCTTGGTGCTGTAGGCGAGGGCGGCGATGCCGCGGTCGTTGACCTTGACCTGTTCGTACGAGAAGAGACAACACATTAGCAAAAAGGTCCCAGTCTTCCACCCGCCGCTTGGATCAGAATATAGATGTGTCGACTCACCTTGGCAAAGCTAAGCGGGTCGAGCTTGTACTTGGACGCCAACTCCAACCCACTGGCCTTCTGAGCCTGGACGTCATAGCCGACCTTCGTGCCGACCTCGACGGAACTATTGACCTTCTGGTAGTAGGAAGCAGCGATGATGCTCAGATTCTGCATGCCGTGGATGGAAGCGGTATAACTCGGGGTCTGGTACGCGAGGGCGAGACCATAACGCGTGATAGCGGCCTTCTGGACATCGTAGGCGGCCTCACCGCCGACGAGAAAGCCTTCGTGGCCGGCGACGACGTCGACGACGGCGTCGATGTTGCCGTTGGATTGGGCGTAGTTGATGAAGGCGCGGGAGTGGACGTTGGGGTTCTTGAAGGCGAGGTTGATCTTTTGCGCGGCGCTGTTGGCTTTGCTCGGGTTCCAGAGGTTCTGGAGGTCGATCTTGGCGCCGGGGGCGACGAGGTCGTTCAGTTCGACTTTGGTGTCGAGGAGGGAGTTGGTGCTGTAGGCTTGGGTGATGGTGACGCCTGTTTGGTGGGCTAGGGTTAATGAGATTCTCTGGTGGGCGGAGGAGGGGGCGGCGGTGGTTGCGCTGGTGATGAAGAGCCAGAGGTGCGTTCGTAGGGGCGCAGGAAGTGGTGTGAGGAGTTGGGCAAAGCGGATGAAGCGGGTTGGCTGCTGCGTGGAGGAGGAGGAGGAGGAGGGAGGTGAGTGCCTACCATGGGGTTTGAGGGTGTGCTTGCCCTCGACCTAACAATCATATTAGCTGTGCGCTTTCGCATATGATACAATAAGGCAGAACTCACGGAACCGCTGGTCACGCCGTCAAAGTTCTGCTTGCCCTTGACGGTGACATTGGTGCCATTGGGAGCGCGGAGCTTGACATCGAGGGTAGCTATACCACATGGTCAGTTTCAGTCCATCACCTCACATCACATCACATCATCCATTGGAGCTCTTCCTCGTCTCCTCTCTCTTTCACGAACCCTGGCTGGTATGGTAGAAGTCCTTGTTGATGAGCTAGTCAAAACACCTTTGTCAGCATGCGCTTCTCTCATCATCCCTTCTGACTTGCAGATACTCACATCATTAGCAGCCTTGCCCAGATCCCCAAACGCCGGCACAGGCCCAGCGAAAGCGCGGTTGACCTGCGAAGCCAACTTCTCCGTGCTGCCAAACGGCTTGGGGATGTCGGAGCTCAGAGGGGAAGCCATTGTGTGTCGTATGAATAGGCTCCTGATATAGGTAGATATTCGTGAGGTAGTAGTAGTAGTAGTAGTAGTGGTTGTAGCAGCAGTAGTAGTAGATGTGGTACGCTCGTCAAGGAACTATTTTGTTTGGGTCACAAATGTCAGTTTCGCGGGAAGCTGTTGCTCGCTAGCCCTGGGAAGCTTTTTGCCCGGCTTCTCTTTGCCGCGGAAGAAGTCGGGCATGAGTCGCATGACATGAGGGCCGCACTGACGTTTGAGTAGTGGGCACGCGATGAGGGACGCGTCGCGATTGGTTGTTTCGAAGAAGAGTCCTCGTGCTCCGTGTATGTAGAGCATCAATCACCTTGGCCATTACCGTGTTTGTGGCAGTAGGAGTTGACATCGTTCCACTTGTTGTTTCACCATCATGTTGGAGAAAGTTCTGATACAACCCAACGTTCTGTGCAACAACAGAGGCAGGAGCGCCAAAACAAGCTCGCGTGCGACCAAGCGGTTCTGTAGAATGCCTGACATGCACCAGAAGCAAACCACCGTGTCAGCTTCGATGATACCAAGCATTCAATGTCTATCTCTACACAATGGCCGCGCAGTTCGTGTGATGTGATGTGATTCACGTAAAGCTAGGCATAACTTCGGCTCAGCATGCACCACCCTCTCCAGCAAATACCAGCAAAGGCCGAAACCAGCAAGAAATCCCATGTTTCATCTCGCGCATCATGCCTTTTCAAGGCCCCCCCCAAAACAACCACCCACCTCACTTCCCCTCCCCACCCTTATAAGCAGCATCATGCGTCGCCACCGCCCGCCCACTCGGATCCGTCTGCTTCGACCAAGTAGGCGTCCACCGCATCACCGTACTGGCACAATACGCCGGGAAGTGCTCATCAAACATACACCGATACCAATACGCCTCCTTACTATCCGGGAAATCCCCCTCCTCCCACTGCGGATGATCCTTCTTCATGGCTTCCACCTTCATTTGCTCATCCGAAACCATCTTCTTCGCCTCATCCTTCAACGCGTCGATCCAGCCGTAGCCCACGCCGTCGGAGAATTGCTCCTTCTGCCGCCAGAGGATGTGATGCGGTAAATAGGCCTTCGCGCCCGGAGCCAAGGAAGCAGGATCAAAGGCTTGCCGGAGAATGTATTTCTCAATCTTCCCCTTGGTGATCATTTTCTCCGCCGGATCGATATTCATCGCCGTGTCCAGGAACTCTTTATCCAGGAACGGCACCCGGGCTTCCACCCCCCATGCACTCGTCGACTTGTTCGCGCGCAGACAATCCGCCAGATGCAAATTCTTGACCCTCCGCACCGTCTCCTCGTGGAAAGCCTTCTTGTCCGGCGCATTATGGAAGTAAAGATAGCCCCCGAAAATCTCATCCGACCCTTCACCCGACAACACCATTTTCACGCCCATGGCCTTGATCTTGCGCGCGAGCAGGAACATGGGCGTGCTGGCGCGGATGGTGGTGACGTCGAAGGATTCGAGGTGGAAAATCACATCAAACAGGGCGTCGAGGCCTTCTTGGATGGTGAAGGTGAGGGAGTGGTGTTTTGTCCCCAAGAACTTGGCGACTTCGAGCGCGGCTTTGGAGTCCGGGGCCCCCGGGAGGCCGATGGAGAAGCTGTTGAGTTGGGAGAGGACGGGGACGTCGGTGAGTTTGTAGTTTTCGTCAATGCCGGTTAGACTGTCTTCTTCGCCGTTGGTGGGGACGGCGGGCGTGCCGTTGACGAAGCCGTTGGTGCTGGGGGTTGTGGTCCCGGACTGCATGGCTGCTAGCTTCTTCGAGTATTCTCTTTGCAGTCTCAGTGTCTCCCTCTGTGCGATTGCGGCCACGAGCGAACTGTCCAGACCTCCAGATAAAAGCACCCCATACGGCACCTCAGCCATCAACCGCTTCCTCACCGACCTCTCAAACATCTCCCTCAAGTGCGTCAGATCCAAGGGTGTCGAAGGGATGTTCGATGGCTCCATCAGCCACTTCGGGGTATAGTACGGCGTGAGCTTATCCGTCTTGCTATCATACACATGTCCCGGCGGGAAGAAGTCAATTTGGTCGCAGACGGGATGCAGGCATTTCAACTCCGAGGCAAAGTACACCGCACCCGGCGTCTGCGTCGACCGTCCCATATAGAACGTGGTGATTCCAATCGGATCCCTCGCCGCGATCAAACGATCTTGCTTCTTATCATGCAAGACCCACGAGAACATCCCATCCAGGTGCTTCGGCGCATCAATGCCATGTTCCTGATACAGCGGGATGATGACCTCGCAATCGCTGTGGGTCTTGAACGGGTACTGGTGATGTAGTCGCTTCCTTAAAATCTTATGGTTGTAGATCTCGCCATTGACAGCTAGGGCGATGGATTCGTCTTCATTCAAGATCGGTTGGGCGCCCGTGTCGACGCCGACGATGGAGAGGCGTTCGTGCACGAGGATGGTGTTGTTGGCGGTGTGGTTGCCGCTCCAGTCCGGGCCGCGGTGTTTGACTTGCTTGCCCATGCGGATCGCGGTGCTGCGAAATTGTTTGACATCGGGGTGGCTGGGGTGGGTCTTTAGTGTTAGCTGATAGTGTGGTCTCGTGAGATAGCCATTATGGGAGTGAGATGGAGAAGACGTACCAATGGCAGGCGAAGATACCGCACATCTTGGCGAAGTGGGTGAGGAGGGTAGTGAATGTGGTGTGGGATGAAGCAGGAGAGTATATTATGGTGTGTGTACAACCCACGTTACCATTCACCCGGCCTGACTCCCGCGCACAGTCACCGCGATAAGATGTCTCTCTCCACCACCACCATCAAGCCGCCCAGCTAATTTTGCCAGTTTGTGATTAGAGCCGCGATCGGCGCCTCGGCAGAAGCGACGGACCGTCCCGCCGCATGATCCCTGCATGTGTCGAATGTTGACGCTAAGCCTTGCTTCCCATTGCTTGCGTGTAAAGCATGTGCGCTGTCATCCCTCGAGCCTGTTTCTTGGATGAGTATTTTGAGAGCATTACGTAGGTTGTCACGGATTGCAACATTTCACAACCAGAGAATACTCCAAAAACAACAACATCACCCTTCGAGCCCAATTTCCAAGCATAGCTTCCCAATTACCGTACCTTGCATAAGTGCCACAGCATACCGTAAACGTTAATCCGCTCTAACCACATCCCTCCATCCATCCATACATACAATACTCTGCAGCCAGCATGAGACACAGCAGCAGACGGATAGCGACGTCAAGTCGATAGTTCCGACCACGCCCCAACTACCTCGTCATGCGTTCCGCCCTCGCAGCAGCAGCCACCCGCCGCGCCGGTCGATCTCGAAGTACTTCCCTCTCCGCCGTCCCACCCTCGGAGTCCTCACATGACTATGTGCCTGAATTGGCGGCCATAGCGGCGTCGATATTATATCGGTCACCCTTACCATCACGAGAAGGACGGCCGATATTCGTGCTGAATGCTGCCGCGTTTCCCGATGCCTGGGAGGTGGATTATGATAGTTTGCTTTCCTATGTTCTGGCACGATTACCGGGTGAGGAGGAACTGATCTCCGGGACGGAATATGAGATCGTCTTCTTTGCTGGGGGCCAGCCGGAGGGTGCGACGAGCGAGAAGAAGCAGGGGCCGGGCATGGGATGGTATCTCCAAGCTTATCACGTGCTGAGTCGAGCAACGAGGAAGAAGCTACAAAAGCTATATATTGTGCATCCGCGGACATGGGTGAGGGTGTTGGTTGGTGTATTCGGAACGATTGTGTCGCCGAAGTTCAGGAGGAAGATTATGCATGTCAATACGCTGTCACAATTGGCTTTGCAGGTCCCGATCGAGAGGTTGCTGATCCCGCCTTCGACATACTTACAAGATCGCAAGATGGAGGCCGAGATCGATGTGCCGTATATGGCAGGCAGAAGGGCTTTTGGCGCCAGACATCCGCTTCCTAAGAACCTGAATACGGGGAAGACAAGGCTACCGAGAGTGCTGAGGGAGACGACGAGTTTCTTGATGCTGTCGCAGAATGTTGTCATGGAGGGTTTGTTTCGGATCCCTCCCCACAGTGTTCTGGCTGGGGTGTTGAAGGAGGCGTATGATCGTGGCCAGCATTTTATTGTGTGGAAGGAGAAGGGCGCTACTGTTGTCCAGCCGGGTATCGATCAAGGGCTTCTTGATGAAGTGCGGTTGGAGGATGCATATGGTGTGCACCTGGCCGCGTCGATGATCAAGATGTGGTATCGCGAGCTGCGGGACCCGATCTTTCCAGAGTCGAGTTATGCTGGGCTGCGGGAGAAATGTAGCAGTCCAGATGCTCAACCTACGTTAGAGGAACTGGTCGAGCTGATATTGCCTGCCTCGCCACTTTCGCCATTGACGTCGACCAGCCGGGAAATCTTGACCCGGCATCTGCTACCCCTATTATCAGCGATCGCAGAACGTGAAGCGCAGAACAAGATGAATGCTGAGAACCTGTCGATATTATTCTCGATGTGTTTGGTCTGTGGAACAAATCAATTGGAGGACGCGAAGATGGCGAATGTTATCAAGAAGGTCCTACAGAAAGCTATAGCTGAGTGGCCACTACTCCGCGAGGGCCTAGGCATAAACAGAGATGCCTTTGCAGCAGCCCTACTGCCACCGAGCGATAGGAGGGATTACGAAGATCCGGTCGACGATGAAAGTCACACCACGGATCCAGACGACAACGAAGAAGGCCATCGAATACTCATGGCCGACATCGACGGCACGGAAGAGATCCCCGAACCAAAGCCAGTACCCATCCTTCCACCAAGGTCCTCAGGTATGGCACCGCCGCGCAAACCATCACCATCATCACTCACATCAGCTGACAATTCCTCCACCACGGAGACCAAGCGAGCACCAACCCTCCCACCACGCCCTCTCGCTCGATCAAGAGCTGCGTCGGCAGCTAGACAGCAGCCGTTACTACCTAGCCTCGACGTCGTCGGCGTTGGCGGAGTCAAAAGAAAACCAGCACCTATGACTGCGCAAGCTCCTGATTCGGCACCTGCTTTGTTGGATCCACCCGGACATTCCACCGTGTTTGATAGTGAGGGGAGGAGTCTGCACGTTGCTGATTCTCCGGCGAGTTATGCGCCTCCTGCAGATGGGTTTGGGCCGGCGAGGAGGGGGAAGAGTGTGAGGGTTGTTGCGGCGGATGAGGAGAAGAAAGGTCTTTTGCCTACTTATGCGGAGCCGGAGGGTATGCATCCTGCGCTGAATGTGCCGAAGCGGAAGGCTGTTTCGGGTGATGTTCCTGATACTTCGATGGCGACTGGGGTGCAGGGGCAAGGTTCGACTAGGAGTGCGTCTGAGGGCTCGATGGTGGCGAATATGGCGGCTTTGGCTGCGCGGAGGGGGGCGAGTATGTCTAGTCAACGGGACGGAGCGGAAGGTGTGGGTGAGGATCCCATCATCAGCGAGCCGTCGTCGGAAGGTGCATTAGGATCAACAACGGATGAAAGGGCCTTCCGGAAACCTTCCTGGCCGGCTTCCGCTATGCGCCGGCAACAACCTCGAGGTCAGAATTCCACACCAATGATCTCGGCGCAGGAGAGAGCTCTGCTGCCATCAAGGCAGTCCCGCACACTCCCCCAATCCAGCACGAGCTCCACTATCACCAATGGCCTGCAGCCCCCTCCTAGTGCGCCACGCCACCGAGCACCCTCTCCAGGCCTACTAAAGCGCATGGAAACGATGGAAGCCACTTCCTCTCAACGCTCTTCTACGGCGGAACATGAAAATGGATATCAGCCCAGGAGATTGAATCTGAAGAAGACGAGTGTGGATGATTTGAGGCGGTTGTATGAGGAACGGGTCGGGTTCGCGGAGGGGTTGCGGAGGATGGATGTTGTGAGGAGGAGGAGGGGGTCGTCGGGGGTTGGGGAGGCGACGTAAATATATGGGAAGTTTTGGGTCTAGATGGATGGGGGCTTGAATTTGGTTTTCAGGGAGGGAGGTCTGGTTTGCTTTGCTTTGCTTTGCATAAATACCCTAGTGTTATAGTGCTTCTATTCTATTGGATAGGATTGACAGCTTGGCGAGTGTGCTGGGTTGGGATGAATTGTGGTCCTGCGCACCTTTCGCGTCGTTGCCGTTCTTTCATGGTCGCGTTCCACCAGTCTACCATAACGTTGCTCCCGATTCACCTTTTATGCAAAGATTATACATTCATCGACAACCATCTGTTCTATCATGTGTATCCACGGCAGGCACGCTGTGAGCGATATCGGCCTTGGCACCTTCGAGCTTCGAGCTCTCAGGCTAAAAAGTTCTAGAATGTCGAGTTCGAGTCATTTCATGAGCCATTGGTCTGCCTCTTAAGAGATCATACCACCCTCTACACCCTACACTCGCTTTCCCCAAAACACACTACACCATACACGAGAAATGTCGACCTTCGGCCAATACTTCCGCGTGTCAACCTATGGCGAGTCCCACGGCCGCAGCGTCGGCTGCATCGTCGACGGTTGCCCGTCCGGTCTTCAACTCACGGAATCCGATATCCAGCCCCAAATGACACGGCGACGACCGGGTCAATCTGCTCTCACTACCCCGCGCGATGAGAAAGATCGAGTGGCTATTGAGGCCGGGACGGAATTTGGCGTGACGTTGGGTTCACCCATTGCGTTGAGAGTAATGAATGAGGACCAACGACCCAAGGATTATGGAGGCGGAGGCAAGAATATCGATGCTTTCCCCCGGCCTTCGCACGCCGATTGGACGTATCTGGAAAAGTACGGCGTCAAGGCTTCGTCGGGCGGGGGGCGGAGTAGTGCGCGCGAGACGATTGGACGAGTAGCGGCGGGGGCTATCGCCGAGAAGTACTTGAGGGTTGCGCATGGGGTGGAGATTGTGGCGTTCACGTCGAGTGTGGGGTCGGAGTTTCTGTTCCCGCCTACGAGGGAGCATCCGACTGCGGCGAATAATCCGGCCTTTTTGGAGTTGATCGACGGGGTCACGAGGGAGAGGGTGGATGAGTTTTTGCCGGTGCGGTGTCCGGACAGTACGGTGTGTAAGAGGATGGAGGAGGTAATTGCCGAGTTTCGGGATAAACAGGATAGTATTGGGGGGGTCGTGACATGTGTCATACGGAATTGTCCTTCTGGGTTAGGGGAGCCGTGTTTCGATAAGTTGGAGGCGATGTTGGGTCACGCTATGCTTTCCATCCCCGCGACGAAAGGTTTCGAGATCGGCAGTGGCTTCGGTGGGTGCGAGGTCCCTGGCTCCACCCACAACGATGCCTTTGTCAAGGCGCCCGCCGTCACGCCTGCGGAGGCAAACGGCATCGCACAACTCACCCCCGAACAGCGCTCGCGCCGACCGCGCCTCACGACCAAAACGAACAATTCCGGTGGTATACAGGGTGGGATCACGAACGGTGCACATATCTACTTCAACGTCGGGTTCAAACCCCCGGCTACTATCGGCCAGGCGCAGCAGACGACGGGGTATGATGAGACGGAGGGCACGCTGCAGGCGAAGGGGAGACATGATCCGTGTGTGATTCCGCGCGCGGTGCCGATTGTGGAGGCCATGGCGGCGTTGGTGGTAATGGATGCTGTGATGGCGCAGTCGGCGAGGCAGAGCGCGAGGAGTTTGTTGCCGGTCTTGCCGCAGACGGTGCCGGTGGGGGAGTCGGCTAGCACGCTTATGAATGGGCGGCAATGATTTTATCGTGGCGGTGAGACTCCGTTGTCTGGGTGTGGGCTGCATGGATGGGTCCGGGGTGGCAAAAGCAGGGCATGGATGGAGTTGTTTGGGACTATGTACAGCGTTGGCGTCTGGGTATGGCTGACGCAGGTATGTATAGAGGTAATGCGAGACAGCATCCCGAATCAGGAGCTGTTGAGAAGAAAGATGGGGGTGTTCACAGTCTCACATCTTCCGTTCCTTCTTTGTGCTCATATCTTGTCAGAAGGCTTCTGTCAGGTGAAAAGCAAGATACAAGTATGTCTCCATCTCTCCTCCTATTCCCTTCTCTTTCCCTTGCAGGCAGGCCTCAGATCAACTTACGAAAGGCGACAATACAGCTACATTTCATTACATACCGATTCAAACCACATCTCTACAAGCATCTCCGTCCCACGCACCCGCGACCAACAAGACAATCACAAGCGCAGCACATCATGCACAACAACACCTGTTGCCCGTTCAGCAGTTGCGGATACTGCAAGCGGCCAGAGCCTTACAAGCCGAATCTCCTCATTGGCGATCGCATCAAAGCTATCGGTACCCATACCAGCAAACTGCACGATAGGGACCCTCATCGGCCGCGGGATGCTCCAGCTCCTCACGGTCCTGCAGCCAACCCGCACGTTGGTGCACTTGCTGCCGCTCCAGCAGCACAGATGCCACGTCCTGCTGTTGCTAATGCTCATGGTAGCCATGGCCCAGACAAAACAGATGACAAGGAACTTCCTGACGACAACCACGGCCCAGGCACGAAGCCAAAGACGCTGACTAAGGACGACAACGCATCAAGCCAGAAACCGACTCCTGTGCAGAACCCCCAAGAGAGCGCCAAAGATGCAGCCGTAGCTGCTGCGGGTACTGAGCGTTCAGAGGGTGCCGCTGTGCACCGGGATGACTACAAAGAGACTTTCGTGGACGCAGGTCCGCCAATCAGTCCGGGTCCAAGGAGATCGCCTCGATTGTCCCGGAAGCGCAGTTCAGAGGAGGCAGAATTGAAGGGCAGCGAGATAGAGAATGGTGGGTCGAAGATTGCTGGGAAGCGGGGGAAGAAGTGAGGTCGTGGTGCTGTGGTGTGATGAAAGGGAGCGGGGAGTGGATGTGGATGGCTTGTTCGGGCTTTACATTGTACATATGAGCTACTGATAAGGTAATAACGTAATGTCTAATAGGAGCTGGGCTTTGCCAAACCTCGACCCAGTTCCGCATTTCAACCTAGCCTTTGACAGATCAAGCATGATCGATCAGGCTAGGACCAACGCCGATATCGATCGTAAACACATGCAAAGGCGGCACAACATAGCTTGTCCCATTATTGAACGGCTGACCTCTATTCAGCTGCGCCGCCGGCATCCACAGCCTCTTCTGCGTATCAATCCACATCGCATCAACCCACAGCAACCTCGGATCCTGACAGAGCAGTGTTTTAGTGCCGTTAGGGTAAATCTTGAGAATACTCTGATTATCAGTATCGCTACTGTAAATATTGCCTTCGGCATCGATCGCTGTGCCGCCCGTGCTCGGCGTCAAGGCGAACGGCTCCCGGTAATCGGACAGGACTTGTGCCATGGAGGAATTGTAGAATGCTGCGTCCAACGCAGCAGTTGGAATCAGAGACATTCCGCCGTTCGAGGGCTGGTAGTAGTAGTACTTCCCATCTGGCGAGACTTCGTGCTGATCGGCGTAGATGTGCTCGAACATTCCTCCGGAGGCATGGAGGAGGTTTCCTTCGGCTGACACGGGCATGTAGGCGCTTGTGCTTGCGTCGTCCACTAGGACTCGGACTGTGGCGCCGGTGCAGAGGTCGAGGATGATGATTGCCGGTGCGCCGGCGTCGGTGAGGTAGGCTTTGTTTGAGGCGGGGTTGAAGCGGACGTCGTCGAGGAGACTGGAGGAGAGTGTGGCGTTGCCCATGCTGTAGACTCTTTGGACTTGGTTTGTGGTGAGGTTTACTGAGACGAGTTTAGGTCCATTGGGGAAGATGACTGGGGCGCCGAAGGCAGGCGAGCCGGTGTCGACAAGCCAGAGAAGATCTTCAGGACCGATACGTTGAGAGTTCGTGCGGACTAGATGTGTCGCCGGGTCTTTTCCAGTGGTGTAGTTGTTCCATTCTGCGTTGGGATATGGCACGCTCGTGTTGATTATAGTGTTGTATTCGACTACTTGTGGGCCCTTCGAGCCGTCGACACGGGCGAAGAGGACGAACAGACGTCCTTCTGGTGTTGTGCTTACGCCATTGCTAGGATTTTGGAGCGTAAGTGCCGTCTGTATTCGTAGATCCTCCGGACCTTGGTAAATATAAGAAGACGATAGGCTTGCTGTCAGCACCAAAGCACACAGGTTGGGTAGTGATCGTGTCCACTTCATCTTGCTTGATGGTGAACAGAGACGGTACAGAGACAGGATTCGAAAGCATAGAAGTACTCTACCTTTGATCCATTCTATTGCAGTGACGTTGTGCAATGGGTTCGCGGCGGGGCTCGTCTTCACCTTCCTGGCTGGTCGATCTGCCGTTCATCCTGAACTACAAAGCTGAGGATGTCGTGGATATAAGCTACTGATGCAGGACGAATGCAGCGGCCGACATCATTGTTGACATCATGGTGCGGCGCTGTTGAACTTTCGTGCGGAGAGCTGGGTTGATCCTGCGGGGCAGGGGCAGGGACGAAAGCAAGCTGTTGGACTATCATAACGCATCTTCCTGCTGCTACCTACGGCATCAATATGCCTCTCTCTAGAACGGCTCGGTCCTTCATTGTAATATCTCCGTCTATCGAGGTATATGTGCCAGCGCCTGCGCGAGAGACTTGCCATATGTTGGCCACTAAAGTAAGACTTTTACTTATAAATCATCGGGCTCTGGCATCGGACTCAGATGAGATCGCCAACGCACTGCACGATATGCGCTGGATCTCACGGGCACGGCAGTCCTTCCTACCAGTAGTTGTATACCCACTACGCAGTCGAGCGCTGCATGGTCTGGCCTTCCTCCTTGTGTCAGGAGTCTGCGTCAATTCTGCTTCAAAGTCGTGAGGGCCTTTTGGCATTGGACAGATTGGTGTTGTTCACGAGGCTAAGTGGTTAGATGGCTGAGAGGCCATCGAGAGACTTTCCGCGAGAACATGCAGTGAAAGTCTCATTCTGTCTTGCAGTAGACTTGATGGCGTGTAAGCAAAGCCGAACAGACGCAGCGAGGGTCGATGATTGCGCCCCTCTACGGTGCTACCAGCAGCTCGACATGTTGACTGTGGCGTTGCATCTGATTTTCATCATGGCCAATTAACGGCAGGATCTTCGACCTCAGCATGTTTGAGGAGTCCAGGATGGAATGAGCAAACACCTGGTGCTCAGGAGCTCAACGGACGCGTGTTGGCCCTTCTAGAACAGTCCGCGTTCTCCGCCGTGTCACGCACTAACAGTACAGAGCACTCTGCCACTCCGCCAGCAAATACGATACTCAACCCCATGGTATACGCCATCCGTGCCTCGTGCCATGTCGCTCGTACATGCATCATCCTGTCGAACCTCGCATGCCAGTCTCGCGACCTCGTCATCTCACTACACGCCAACTGTTGGTTGTCAGGATCATTACCCCTTGAACGAGTCCTGAGTTCGTCCGACTCCTTGCCGCGGTCCGGATGAATCTGCTCGTGGTAACTTCCGAGGGCGAGAACGAACTAATACTCGGACGCGACAGGTACCTTGTATATGTGAGAGTCAGTTTGGAGCGTGAGCTGGCCAGCCCTGTGTGGGACGAGAAGCGCATGGCAAACATTTGTTTGCTGCCCAGCGCGAGAAGATGAGTTGTGTATCCAGTAATATTCTCCTTGACCAGACTTCGCCTCGTCTTGGCCACCGAGCGAAGCGTAGAATGTAGTGCGACCAAACACGAAGGAGGCAAAGGGCAGACCAGGGTATAGCGCATCCGTTTTCGCGCTCAATCGTGCACGCCTCGATTGTGTCTACATGAATTGATGCCAGAACAAAGTAGTAGTGATGTGCACAGGAATGACTGGATGTATGACATATCAGCATTTCATCTATGAGCAAAATAATATACACCCCTTTTGTCCATGATTATTCTATCAGACAAAAATCTCTACTCCAACAAACGCCACGCCAAGGTCCGAGAGAGAATGGGATGCGAGAGGTGAGCATTCTCGTCCTGGCGGGCTGAAATCCGGCCGGTGATGCGCGCTGCACCTCCAAGCCAACCAGGACGATGACGAAAGTTCCTCCATCGTAAAGGCTATAGAAGTAGGAGTCGAAGGTCATCTACGCATTTCCGGGCTTCTCGTCTGTGTCAATATGCCAGACCACATAGTTCGGCAGACCGTACACGCCGTAGCCAGCACGTTTCGCCATCTTGGCAAAGCCTTCTGTCTCGGCCTGGTTCTCGAAAGCGTAGGCCGGGAAATTGATCCCTGCGCGTTACTGTCAGTATAGCAGAGCACAATAAATGGAGGTCGTGAGCTTGAGCACGCACCTGACCGATGAACATCCGCCTTGACCAGGATGTTGACGCCACCTATCCCGTCAAGTGGGATCTCCACATCCTTGTTATCTCGCCAGTTGCCCATGCGAGCCATATACGTCCGCTCTGTTTTGTACTCCTTGTAGCCTGCTCGAAGTGTTAGCACATAGTCGGGTAGCTCCACTGGAGTCCATGTCAGACGTACCTTCTGCAAGCACAATATCCTTATCAAGGCCAGCTGCGAGTTTGCGACCAGCATCCGACTCCTGCCAAGAATTGTAATCGAATCGGCCTTCGATGTCTTCTCCGTCCTTGTAACGATGGAACCAGATATCTGTCACATGTCAATCTTTGTGCCCATCTGCATTTTTGACTTGACCTACTCGGCACCAGAACATCTCTATCATGCGCCACGAAGTCCTCGATGATCTTGGTCGGGCTGTCCTTGATATCCACATCCCGCCAATACACCCAGCTGTGCTCTGGCTTGAGAGCGGCCGAAAGCAAGTAATTCCTGGCCTTGCCCATCATCTTACGCCGTGGTCCTTGCATTGCAAAACCATGTCTGTTCTCCACATCCATACCAACGATAGCACCAAAGTCCTTCTCCACAATCATGGCACTGTTGAAGGGAATCTTGTCTGTCCGTGACTGCACTCGTTCCAGCTCCATGGCAAGCACGGCCAGCGTGTCATCTGTGCTGTCACCGACCAGAAAAGCCAGATCGATCAGGTTGTGTGGGTATGTGAGTGCGGAGAGCAGGTCAAAGTGCTGCTCAATATATGGCGCAGCATTTCGCAGAGGCGTGAGGATCAGTACGCGCTCCTCGTTTATGACCGCTTTTGGCGTGGAGGCTATCCCATTCAAATCCACCCGTTGTATGCTTGTGTGGTTGACCTCGACCGGTGTGTGATGATTGAAAATGACAGGTGTCTGTAGATGCCCCGCCCATTCTGCTTGTTCGTTCGGGCTCATGTGCATGGGCGATTTCGCCGGGCCGAAGCAGTAGAACCTGCCATTGCTCCACCGTCAGTACATACTCACACCTACAGCCACTTCACCAGGGCTGTATGGGTCTCTATCACTCACCTTTGTATATCACCAGCGGTCCCACTCACGCCATCCCATATTAATATTACTATCCCAATCAAAGCAACCACCAGCAAAAACCGCGTGCGCGCAACGTAATTCCATATCGCCCGGCTCGGCGGTAGTCGAGACGTCGCCGACTTCCACGTGACTCCGCCCTTGGGCAGCAGCATGTTGTTCGTCGAGGAAAATATACGCCCGTCGGCGTTCAACGGATTGTGGTCCGCCTCTGCGTCCAGCTTGTGCGCCACCTTGTCTGCTGCGGCCAGAGGCTCGATGGACGGCGATGTCGGAGAGTGCGCGGAGTCAGGCAGGGATAAATCAGTGGCGGCAGAAGGCGATGTGAGCGAGCGTGGTGGTGTGCTAGGCGAGTTGTGTATGGTTTGCTTTGCGTGAGCACGTAAGTGATACGGGGTTCAAAGTACGAGTCGAAGCTACTGCACCTGCCACCAGCCCTTGCCCTGTCAGCCTGAACGGGAACGGGAAGAAGAGCTTGGCGCGGGATGTGGGCGCGCTAGCGACTTCAACCTCACTCACAGCTCTTCAGTCTAGCACACATGCTGCATCAACCATGGTCAATGACTACATACAGTATGCAACCACAGTATGCTACCTATGGGAGCAGCTGGCGAATAGCGGAGGCTGGCCGGATGATACTGGACTGCCCTCCATGCAGTCCCTATTGACGGAGCACAAGCCACGAGACCTGTCACATTTCCGCTTTCGACGATTTGGTGGCGCCCATCAGTAGCGATCCGATGTACCACGCGCCCAAACGACACATCAGATCGGTAGCGAGTAAGCGCCTGATGGGGTTGCGGAAATCTTACTCTAACCTGGACGTTTGTGACTGACTTCACTCGTGATTGCGGAACCATAGTAGCGATCTTGTTGGCTTAGGCCGCAGTACGCCCCAAGCAGATACTCCAAACCTCCATATATACGTCTTGTGCCATAGGTCTCTGATGGACTCTCTGCCTAACGTGGCTTAAAAGCACTGGATGAGGCAGACATCGGCACACATGCATTAGTGGCCTCCACGACTCATTTCATCTTGCTCGCTGAAGCTCGGCCTTCAAGACATCTGGTTGATATTCAAGCACGAACCCGCTTTCTTCTGCATTGGGCGGCTACATGAAGCCGGCTCCAGTCCTGAGTTCGCAGGAACCATACTCTGCAGCAGCGGCTCGGCAATCTTCTCCAGTTCTCAGCCGTTTGCGTGGGTGAACGAGATCACCTCATGCCTGTTCCCTGTATGGGGATACATGACAAGGCATGAGCCCAGTCGGAACCCATGCACGCGGCTGCCATAGCCGTTATATGGTTTGCATTAGTCGACCTTCGCGGCAGCGGACCTACGTACTAGAGTAGCGTGTACCAAAGGCTACCTGCGCCGTCAAGCCTGTCAGCGGGCTTATCCGAAGCCGGCCGCAACGTCGCCTTTCAATATGCCCCGGATGGGCACAGCAATCTCACATTGACGCATTGATCGATATCGCTGCCACTGCATGTGGAGAAGATCGATCAATGTCGAGGTCAACATACCCAGCTTTAGCTTTGGCTCGAGGCGTCAGCTTGACGTGAAATTTCCAGGCTTACAGATTGCCTGAAGATTTTGTGAAAATAACCTGGTTGGAATTGCATGGGCTCGGCGGCTAATAATGAGTAGCGACGGTAGCGCACCCAGCTGATCAACCACATAACACACTCATCTGTAACGAATGAAGTGGCCCGGTCATCCGAATCGTCCTCGCTGGATGTTACAAGTCTTCGTACAGCATGGGTAGACTCAGGCGCCGCAAGATGATCGTCCTTATCGAACAGTCCTGACAGATGTCAAACACAATGCTACATGATGCAGCTACCTGCAGCTCACGTTGAGTACGTGTACAGACACCGTTTTCTTGAGGGATCTCCACATACCCGGCACGTGGCTCTAATTGTTCCTCCCAATGGACTGCACGCGTGTGCCGCTGACATGTCGATACGACGTCCTGGTCGACGAAACAAGGAACAACATTAGGGCTTGCGCACCGACCCCGGTATCACTCCATTACAGAATGAACCGGTGATTCGAAACCTTTGCTGCCCAATCGTGGACATTTGACCGTATCTGGGAAATCTCGAGCTCGGCTCATGCAAGGAGTCACTGATCTTACTCTCCAGCAGTGCAGACAGAACCTCTCTCCGATGCTACCTGCTGCAGTCCTTCGCTCGCTTCGCCGAGAGTGCGTGTAGTGACATTCTGTACGAGGCACGAGGGACGTCGCTTTTTGCGCGAGCACGATCGTGTCATCGGCACATACATCCTGGTTCGATCGTTACGTTTCCATGAGTACGCTGCTCTGTCGGCTAAAGATCGACTCCACCTGATATTCGCTTGCTCGATACGTGTAGAAAGCAAAAAGTGGTTACCAATGCAATTTTTCCGTGTTGTACTCATCACACATTATCTACGTGAGCCCTCAGGCGCCGCCTTCTCAGTCTCATGATCTTGCCATAACCATATCCTCGTAAACCGTCCAAAAGCGGCGCCACCTCTCGAAGTACAATGTTCGCTCAGAAAATCAATGCCATGCTGTCTCCACCCAAACCCTGAAGCCCAAAGCCGGCTGACCAAAGAAACAACCGAAAGTGCTCGTTATGTTCGTCAAAATGCAAAACCGTCATCCTGACCATGTAGTATGCCGCCATATAACGCGCATGCCATGAACTCGCTCAGACAGCCTCTGCCAAATTCCAGAAGCTCGCTCGCTAAAGTCGCTGCACACACCACCAGCCGCCCAGAAAGTCGTGATTCGGGTTGATCTTTGTCGTCCCAGCTTCGCGTCGAACCCATCAACTACCAACCCTTTGGCTCAGTCCCATACGAGCACGCATCTTGGCTACGCCAGCCTCATGTCTCGCAGTCACTCGGGAGACCACACGCTTATACCGGCAATCTCGCCAGTCTCTGGCATCTGGAGAACCCGGATGGGTCGCGCAAGATCTCTTCTTAGGACCGCGACTGCAACGATCGCTTGGGTCGTCAATGGCGAAGACGGTATTGGTGTACACATCATCATCATGAGCCAGAGCCTGGAAAGTGGCGCGCTTGCTGTCCTTGCAAGCGTCTACATGTGCTGTCGTGGGTCGACCAGTACGTAGCTCGTCGATTGCATCAAGCTCTTCGGCAGCTTCGAGCTCGGCAACGCGGTCACTGATCCAATCCGCCAAGACGAAATGCGTGATCGTCTTCTTGTCATACGGTAAGCCAGAATTGCATCCGTTGCTAGCTGTCTGCGCCTTGGCGTGTTCCGCGGGTATCATATCCAGTTCGAAGAGCCAGCGAGAAGCGTCCTCGACGCAGTACAACATCTCCGCCGTGCGGTCCCTGTTTTCGCGCTCCTTGATGACCTTGGGAGCAGGTCTTTGAGGGGCTGAATTGTGGTGAGATCTTGTGTCGGTCGAATCCTCATTGTCATCCGTGGTGGAAGTGGACACTGAGCAGGATCGTTTTGATGGATGGTCGACTCCTGACACGACTGCTTGAGACCTTCGCTTGACAGTTCTGGGTCGTTGGCGTACAGTAGACTCTGTCGACATCGTCGGCGAGTCAGACTCATCACTCTGCGCTGGAGAATGAGGGAAGACGTTTCGGTCTCTGTAGGCCAACACCTTTGTCTCGAGCGGCCTGAAGCAATGTTCCGGAAGTCCTAGTTGTCTGATAGGTGGCAACCTAGCCATTTATCAGCTAATTGCGGAGTAGGCAGAGATGGCAGACTGACGTGTTCTCATTCGGATGCCTGAGCCTCATAGCGCCTGACCCTGTCATGTTGAGGGTAAAGTGTCCAATGGTGCTTTTGTAGGTCAAGAAGTGATCGGATACAGTATGCAATTTGGCAAAAGGCAATGACCAAGCAGAAGCCAAACAAAATAGTGCCGACACGTGCAGTAAGCCAAGAAAGCACAACAATGAAGAAGAAGAGTGGTGGATTGTGGGTGGAGAAGAAGGTTCGAGGTGACAGGAACGGCCATACTTATGCTTCGAGACAGATAATGCTCCAATCGACATTGTCAACAACATGCACTCCACCTTTGTGCAAGATGAGGTTGTTCGAGATCGAGTCTGGTTCGGCGGAGATGGCCCGGTGCAGGTGCGTCAACGATGGGATGATCGAGAGCCAGGAGAAGGCCTGTAGGTGGCAAGTGGATACTCTCTCAGAGCGCCAGAAGAAGTAATGATGCTGAAGCAAGCCCGCGCCGTGATGGCAAACCGAAACGTCGCAGAATGACAGCCTTCCTATCACGTCTATGTTGGGCTTCGATTGCTAGAACCCCTTGCTTATGTGTGGGGAGTTGGCGCTGTCATTGCGCTTCCCCGCCCCGCTATTGCAGCGGCGCCATCATGACTTGATCGGCCACAGCACCAAACATGCATGTCCACAAGATGGAAGCCACTGACCGCCAGTTGTAGCAAGGGTGGCCGTAGTGGCACAGAGTGCTCAACAGTACAGCCAGTGCTATGAAGATATTCTAGATGGGAGTACAAGGTGTTGTGCTCATCTCCCATTTAGCCGGACAGCTGCGTTCGTGGAGAAAGTGACAGCTGCGGTAGTTCCGCATGTCATATGCGTAGTCTTCTAAGGTTCAGATGTCAGCAGCCGTGAGCCCTGTAAACCATAAAAGTAGTGACAGATGGTAAACAAGCGCGGAAGGCTTCTTCACGCCATCTAGAGCGAAAAGATAGGCGCCACCTCATTTGCGGCAGAGTGGCATCTTAGTCCCAAACGGCGTTGTCGATGCTGTGTAACAGGTCCTCCGAGCAGTATGTGAACTGACGCTCTAGCCGCCGTTGAGGAGTTCTGCAAGCTGCAGGGACGACGACGTGGTTGATACTGATGCACGTCTGCAGAGATGCTCGTGGTTCAGACTCCACTTCCAACCACGCCGAGAAAGTGTCCAGTGATGCAGTGTCGAAGTTTCGCGAATAGAGAATTTGAGCCGCATGAGGTGTGGTCGGCAGTGTACACTGGGCCGGCAACGCAGCCAACCTTCTCATGCAAGATTCGGGCAGCCGCACTACACGCTGCTGAAGAGTGTGACAAGATCCGGGTACCGCCAAAAGCAGCTTCTGGCATTCTACCCCCACATCGATGCCATTCAGAACCTGGTTACGGAAAAGTCCTCGTTCGAATAATGTGAAGTGATGCATTGCACGTCGTCGAAGATCTGGTAAGCCAATGCAGAAATCCAGTTGCCGGCGGCGCCGCGCCATGCGGACCTTCGGCTGCCGCGCTACTATGGCCTGTTCATGCATGATTGTCACCTTTGCACAAGAATTTCTCCACGAATGGACGACCACGAGACATACGACCACGATGATTTCGGAGTCCAGCCGAAGGTACCACGGCATTCAAACCAGGACGATGTACCGACCGGGGCGATGCGACCAGGACGAAGAGACTAGGCCGCCGTGCAAAATCCAGACGACGTCCCGCCAAAGGTAGCACTACTTTCCACCTGCAAGAAGCAATGTGATCAACCCATCTCATTACAATCGCTATGAACAACACTGACCAAGCAGCCACATTACTCACCGCTCTGAACATCTTGACAGGCTCCAACCACAATGCACGCCCTGCTATCCATAAAACCAGACCACAGCAATCCACCATGCGCACGTCGTTGTGTATGCAGAGGCCGTCGAAAGAACGAATGAATAGAGGTGATATGATATCTGATCGTGTGATGTGTGTAAAAGCTACAATTAGTCTATGCATATGCAATGCGTGAATATCGCTTCCATTGACACTCCACACCAAAATACCGTGCACACAGTCTAAAACGCCTTGCGGGTTTGCCGAGAGAGGGCAAAAAGGATAGTCATGTACCTCCGCCTTTGCTATGCTTTTCCAAATACTACAGTCCTCCAAATCCAGGCCACGCTTACACTTAAAGCATACCAAAGATCGCAGCCACGACACCGATTAGGCCGGTCGTGCCAGAGATGTACAAGCTGTTGGCTGAGCTCTTGGCGGAAGAGGAGGAAGAGGAGCTGCTGCCGGTGTTCGTGCCGGGGCTCAAGGTGCCAGTACCGCCCGGGTGCGATTCGCCGCCGGAGCAGGTGTAGGTACCCTTGATGACGTTGTTGGAGCCGGACAGAGGCTTGAAGTGGTTGCAAGCATTGCTGATGTCGCCAGCGGACTGGAGGTTGAACGCACCACGGATATCGGAGATGGCTGGGAGATCAACCCTATAAGATAATTAGGACGTGGTACTTCACAAAACGAGTTGGTAAGTTACTCACTCAGTGAAGTTTCCGTTGAAATCCAAAGCGCCACCGACAGTCTTCAAGGCAGAGAAGCCGTTGATGGTCTGGAGATCGGTGTTGTTGGCAACCTGCAGACCACCACCAACAGTGGTGAGCTCAGGGAAGCTCAAGTTGGTCAAGGCCTCGTTGCTGACGAACGAGAGGGTCTGACCAATGGAGGTAAGGTTGGGTGCAGCCAAGCTCGAGAAGAAGTTGGCGTAGAAGCCCATCGAGCCGTTGATAGAGGCGAGCGATGGAATGCTCACTTGCGACACGTTGCGGAAGGTCATGTTAAAGGCCCACTCCAAGTTCGGGAAGGTAGCGCTGACATTGCGACCGTTGGCCTCGAGGATGAGGGACTGGGAGATGTTACCGAGCTGCATGTTGATCTCGTTGAGGTATGGGTTGTTGGCGATGGTCATCTGCTGCACGATCTGGAGGTTGATACCGCTGAGGCTCTGGAGTTGGGTGTTCTGGATAGATACTTGACTGGCCTGTTGCACGCCAGTGGTGAATGACAGACCTTGCAGCGCTGGGAGTGCCTCCCAATCGATCGTGTCCACTGCCTCCAGTCTTGGGAAGTTGAGTGATGTAAGGATGGTCAAGCCATTGAGCATGAAGGAATCGTCGATCTGGGTCAAGCTAGAGCCGGAGAGGGCGGTCACCTGGGTCACGTTGTTCGCAATCAAGCTGCCCGATATTCTCTGGATGCCATCAAGGGCGATCTGGTTGACGGCGGTACTTGCAATGGCAATGGAGCCGGTGAAGGTTTGGCAAGCTGCGAGCGCGGTCGCGTCACCTTGACTTTGGATTGTGGTGGTCCCGGAGACACTGCATGATGATTGCGCTGCATAACGCATCAGTATACTGTGCTGATAACCATCAAGACAGTGCTCTTGACTCACCCGCTGCTGAGCCGACGATGGCCAATGCTGGCACGATATATCTGGCTGCCATTGTGTGTGTGTGGTTCCAATAACTGTAGGTGTCTCTGTCAGCTAGATGGTTTGATGAAGCTTGATGGTATTGAAGGACGGAGAACGTGCTTGGTGCCGCGGGTGATGTCTGTTGTGGTGGTTGGACGTACCTTGGAATATTAAAAGCTACTGCACAAGAAGTCCGATGTGTGTGGACTAATCAATGGACGGCCGCGTGTCGCTGGGAAATCGATGTTTACCAGAGAAGCTCGGTCGTTTGTTATGTGCCTGAAGTGCAAGCAAGCCCCCAAGTGTCACGACCTAGCGAAAGAAGGTGCGTGAGTGAAGGAAGTAATAAGTTATTCACCGTGTGGCTGTTGCAGACACGGGAGCAGAAGGCAATGGCTTTGAGGAAGTGGCCGGCCAGCAGGGAAAAGGGAGGAGGGTTGAGAAATGCGTGAGCTATGGCCGCGTCGCCGCTAGGCTGCTTGGGGGAGCACTAGCTGCACATTCGAGGCCACTTGAAACTAGGATCAGAGGCCGCGAACTTGATTTATTGGCTGCAGCGAACATCTATCGTGCAGCCAAGAAGGCTCCTCGCCCGAGCAACCAGTGGCGCATGCATGAAGCTCTGCTATACTGTACAGTGCATAAAATCGATGGAGAAAGTCTGATGGTCCACGCAATCCAGCATCTCTCCCTTCCCTCCCGAAACCCCAACGCCGAAGCAACACCCACAAGTCATCAAGTCACACCCGTGACTCCTTCCGCTTCGTCTAGACTCGCTCGAGACATTACACCGTTGGCGGCTAGTTGACTGCACAGACGACGCTTGTATCTTTGATCATCGGCCTTGGTTGCTATCGGCAGGCTTGAAGCCTTCGTCTGTCGTTTCGGCAGAATTGTGAGCGGCGCTACCCTGGCAGCCACTCATCTCTCCAGACATTTTAGATTGGCAATTGACAGGACGGGACGCTATAAACTTGTGATCGCCGTTTGTCCGATGAAATGTTGTCGTCGAAAGCTATGCTCTCGTTAACAGCACTGTGTGCATACACACTGGTGTAGCAGTCGCTCGCGTGCTCATGCTTTTGGCAGCTACGGTGGCGGTGGCGACTTGCTTGGTGGGGAAGCGTCGCATGCTCCGGACCGAGGAGACCACTTCGCTCCAACTCTGAACAGTGGCAAGCAGTCCATCAAGCTCACGCCAGGATATCCGTCCGCGGGCTTGCTCCTGACGACTGGAATATATAGTTTGCTTGCGACTCTGGACTTTTGAGGTCTGACCCGCCTTGCCGTGCTGCATAATCGCGTGCATATGCAGGTGGCGAACGCTAGGCTGAATGTGAAGATTGACCTCCCGCGCGCAGCCGTGGTCGATATACGAGACGAACGACATAACATACAGGCCTGGCCTCTGCTATTGTCCAGGCAGGTCAAAGCCGCTCGTGCTCATGGTACAACAATGCTTCTGCGGTACACTTATGAGATGGATATGCATCTGTCCCATTCTGGATGAATGTCGAGCTAAGACTATTACGCAGATAGATATGATACAAGGGAATTGCACCTGTTTTACAACAATCAAAGCCTATGCTTTGCACGCCTCGAGAATGAAAGCATGCACAAGAGATGTGTTCACCCCTCGTCACTCCCAAAAGCCCGCCTATCTCGGCTCGAGAACCTCACCCAGCCAAGCACGATGACTCGACTTACCCATTATATGATTGAGGCAGTATAGAGCAAGCACTTTTTACCACCATGTCCTTGAAGAGATCAGGTCACCCCGAAGTACCCGCAGTGCTGTTCACCAGTGCCAGATGATTCTCCAGCCTGGCCTCATTGTAATTAAAAATGCGCTCCGCAGTCTTACTGACATCGTGTATATCGGAGACCTGGAGTCTCCTGCCACCCAGCTTCTTGAGTACGTGACGAAGAGCGTTCGTAAAGGCCAGCTTCCTCAACGGAGCATCATGGATATAATGCAATGATAGCCGAATGTCCTGTAGCACGTACGTCGTGCTTGGTACATCTCCTGGTGGCTTGCGCTCGATAGTGATGGCACAGGCAAATGGGTGAGCTGTGAGGTCGTGTTTGGTGATTGATCGTGGGCGGATCTCAACAACGAAGGATCGCAGTTGGCTGGCATTGTTTTTCAGACAGCTATGAAAGAACTTATCTGTAAGCAGCCCGACTGTGTGCCTTCGCCTGTGCCTGTCCCCGGCATAGTAGTATGGTAGCCGGATGACCTTTTCGGACAGGAACAGTGGAGTTAGCTCCTTGTCCACTTGCTTGCATGTCTTCGCGAGCGGTGGTCTGGAAGGGACGCTGATCTCGCTTGGCATACTGTCCAGGTAGCAGCCATATATTATGTTCCGTAGCTCAGGCGGTAGATCCAGGAAACAATGGAAAGACCGCACATCGTCAGCGGCCATGAGCAGAGCCACAATATCCTTCATTGACTCTGCATCATCCCAATCGATACCGCGGTCGTCAGCAAAGTGGATGAGCTCCTTCATCGTGCACCTGGAATAATCCATACGGCCGCAGGTGGCCTTTTGTGCCATGGCTACCAGTTTATGTTTCGCATCAGATGGCCTGGACTTCCAGCCGTTGTCTGTGAGCTCACGTCTCAGTGCACCGCTTAAAAGCTCTCCGTAGCCGCTGAAACGCCAGTAGCGGTCTAGACAAGCACGCTGGCCAGTGAACTTCCGGAGTTCTTGATCCATGTTGGCGGGCCGAAGTATGTGTGAAGACATACTAGAGTGGTGGGGCCGAAACTTATATATATTTTGGATGTCAACCTGCTGATTCACTTCCTTGCGTGCCATGGTGTGAAAGAGAGCCGATATAGAGTGAGGGTTGACCTCACGCAAGTGATGGTGCTGGACCTGGTTTCAGGTTTCTTGCTCAGCTCTCGATAGCTTCAGTGTCAACGTCCTCAATGCGCCTATGGCAAGCGAAAGTTAGCACACTTCAACCTCTTCGGAGTCGAACTCTGCGGGCGATGAACATACCACATATACCACATAAACAAACTCCTCCAGGGCCGAAACTTCTCCGCAATCTCCACCATCTCCTTCTCACTCATATACTTCCACTTCCCACCCTTATTCCTCAACTTACCCACATCCCTTCCCATATAAGCCGCCATACCCCTCTGCACACCCAAATCGCCCGTACTGAAAACATCCATCCGTTTCAACCCGAAACACATAAACATCTCCACGCTCCAGACTCCTAATCCACGGACAGCGACGAGCGATTTCATGACTTCTTCGTCTGACCCGTTCATAATCATGTCGATCGTGAGATCGCCGTTCACGAATTTCTCGGCTAGGCCTTGGATGTATTCCGCTTTCCTTTGACTTAAGCCTGCTTCTCGCAGACGAGGTAGTGGTGTCTTCGCAACAAGTGCGGGAGGAGGAAAGCCGGTGGGACATTCGTAAGCAGGAAAGAGTCCAATGAATTTGTTCTTGATGCTTTTGGCTGCTGCGCCAGAGACTTGCTGAGCCATGATTCCGGAAGCGAGGGAGCGGAAGGGATCGATCGTTTCGGCCAGACCTTCGGGGCTGAAGACGCGGCAGTGGTGTTTTTCAGTTACTGATTTCAGAGCGGGATCGACAGAGATCATGTGAGCGATGGCTTCGTCTAGGAGACATTCCGTTGTTGTTGCAGGATTATTTGAGGCTTTTGACGGTGATGCCTCTTCGAAGTTGCTGTAGCTTGGCACGGCTTGTGTACCGCCCGGTGTAATAAGCGTGGCGTTGGTATGGTGAGGTTCAGCTGGTCGATCAGCTGGTGGTGGTGTAGCATCATCAATGTCTCCAGAACTGTAGTTGGGTCTGAGGACGCTATTACTCGTCATCAAGCCGATTGCAGATGGTGTTGGTGTGAGTGGCGGTGGTTTCGTCGGCGTGCTTGCCACCTTTCGACGCTTGGCTGGTGTTGTGGGTGGAGGTGGCATAGCTGAAGTCGCATCTTGCGCAGACCCGCCATCAGCGCCATCCTGAGCTACAGTCGTGGTGGCGATGTCCTCGGTCGACTTAATCTTGCGGCCTCGCTTCTTCGTTGGTGCAGCCTTTTCTGGGATGCGGCCATTGGGAACTTCAGTAGTAGACGCCGTGGCCTGGACGCGAGCAGATCGACGTAACGACATGTTGACTGCAAAATCTTTGGAAACGAAAGGTCCTTGTGCCAGTGATATGCTTGGTAATGCCCGGATCCTGGAGGACCAGTTAAGGAGATGCAGAATGCGAGCAGCAAGATGTGCCAGCTTGGTTCTCTGTTTCCCAACTTTCGATAATTCGTTACTATAGTCTTCACGTAGATTATATCTGTTCATATACGTCGTCTTCGAGAGTATGGCAAGGAGACGAGAGTTTGTCAGCCTACTTTGACTCCGCGCAATGATGCCTGCTTGGCAAGCCACGTTCACGCGTGAAGGGAGCCAACTCACGTGCTCGCTGGCTGGGGTTTTGGGACATAGTGCAATGATTGACATTAGGTTTCTACTGCACTCCTCGGCATGGCAGTGTATATGTTGCCTCATACATGGCACAGACGTTCACACACTGTAGTAGTACACGCCTCTACCTCCTCACATATCTCTATCACAGCGCCGCTTCATCTCGAGTTCCATTCGACGCCACTCCAGCACTATATACAATCCTGCATTCTCGTCACAAAGCCACGAGACTCAGTGCTTGCCCGCGATCTGGTCGCCTGACTGCCGTGTCGCGGCTGTCTTCTTCTTGATGATCATGGACTCCAAATCCTCGCGCTCGGAGGCCTCCGCCTCGATCTCCTCGATGATTGGGGTTAGATATTGGTAGTCCTGTCATATGTTAGGTTCCTCATGTCGTCTCCTGGCGTTCCGCTGAGTTCCCTCTACGACTTCTATGACATACCTGCTCTGCCTTTGTCCATTCGGCTTGTGGTAGAAGTTGGTGGGCAAGCGAGCACTGTCCTCCATGTTAGTCCATGCACCTCTTTTCACATCCAGTCTGTAGCATCAGGTACCTGGAAAGCTCTTCTCATGCGGAATACACGGTCGTAGGCCTCCTTTGGTGGCAGACGTTTGAGTGCAAGCTGGACAGTCTCGCTCTCCTCGGGGATCAGGTCATCGGCCCTGTAAGACCACCACGATTAGCAGCTGGTCTTGTTCCTCCATATGCAGTGTCTTTCCCGTTCCATCATTCCCTCAAGCATGGGGTGCCGCAATACCTCAATCCCAGCTTGCGGTATCCCGCATTATCAAAGTACCACTTGCTCAACGGGCGCATCCAATTCATCAACCATGGTCGCTTCTGAATGAAGGGCGCAAGACTCGGGGTCGTCATCGTAGCGGTATGTGAGTAGGGAGTGTGTACGGATTAGTGTCGTCGTTGCTATCCCAGCTCTTCCGACTGACAAGCTCCTGCTCAAGAAGTTCGCGGCCAATGCCGATATGCATTATGTCAGCATCTTGATTTTGGCAGGGGTATGGACTAGCGGCACCGACGTAAAGCGTGGTTCCCCACTTGAGTCGAGCTTGCCGGTGGAGCTTTCTTTGCTTCGGCATCAGACGTAATTGTAGTGTTTCTTGCGATAGTGAAACAAAGGACATACCGCTACGAATCACCGCAAAATCCATACCAACGGCGTGCCTACCGAACTCGGACAGCCATACTGCACACACTTATCCAAGGTAAGCACGTGCTCAGTGCATGGCAAGCGTGGATTGAGGATTTGTGAGCAAGTCGGTGGGGCGGAGGAAAGGACAAAGACCAGACGCAGAAGGCAAGGACGTCTGACCAGTGAAGGGGCCACCGGACGGCGTGTACGAAGGTTAGATACCTGTGCACTACAACGACTACGCCAAACCATCAACCACACCAGTTCCTACGGTCCCGATCACCTAACTCTTCGAGCATGCACCTGCTAGCAAATGCCCGATAGCCCTGGTGGGCCAATGCAGAAGATGACAGGAGGAGAAGGCGATACACACGACCATGGACCCCCAAGAAATACTACACCAACCAGGACTACCCAAATCATCAATCAGAGTACACCTTATCCACAGCTAGCAATATGGAGCACGAGGTTATCCTCCGCTGGTGTGAACAGCTTCTCGGGTGCAGTGGCAGGAGTGGCCAGTGGTATAGTAACCTGTCCGCTTGATGTCATCAAGACGAAGCTACAGGCCGGTAGGAACGCCTACAGTCACCCGGGACAAGCGGATCCGAAGACTGGCCAAACGTACCGTGGTATGCGAGGTACGGCGGCAACGATCATAAAACAAGACGGCGTGCTTGGTTTGTACCGAGGGCTAGGTCCAATGCTCTTAGGCTATCTGCCAACGTGGGCTGTGTACATGGCGGTCTACGACAGCAGTCGCGAGTATTTCTACAAAAACGGCTATGGCGAGCACAATACCGACAAATGGCTAGCCCGAGTCTATGCCTCAGTCACAGCTGGCGCCTGCAGCACTCTCGCCACCAATCCCATCTGGGTCATCAAGACCCGCCTGATGTCTCAAGTCTCTACCATAGGCACCGACGGCGCCCGCTCGAACTCCTGGAACTACAACAGCACTCTTGACGCCGCCCGCAAAATGTACCGAGCTGAAGGTCTGCGGGCATTCTATTCCGGCTTGACACCAGCCATGCTCGGCCTCACACACGTCGCGATCCAATTTCCATTGTACGAGTACTTCAAGCAACAATTCACCGGTCTCGAAATGGGCGAGAGCCCCGCTGCAGCGGGAAGCGAAGGCCGCAATACCGTGGGCATCCTAGCTGCGACCTTCCTCTCCAAAGTCTGCGCCACAACAGCAACATACCCGCACGAAGTCATACGCACTCGTCTGCAAACCCAGCGCCGTAATCTGCACCCTGAGAGTACTGGCTCCCACTCGTTATCCAATGCGCACCATCACGCCCAATCGCTCCCCAAGACTGGAAAGCTAGTCGGTAGTACGGACGGCATGGCATATCAACCACAGTATAAAGGCGTTATCACAACCTGTAAGACTATTTTGAAGGAGGAGGGCGGCAAGGCATTCTACTCGGGCTTGGGCACGAATTTGATCAGGGCGGTTCCGGCGGCTATGACTACTATGCTTACTTTTGAGAGCATCAAGGGGGCTATCGGGAGGCTTCAGGAGACTGGGCAAGAGATGGAGAGGGATGGGCTGCGATGAGCTGTTCTTCGCTTGGAAGAATGGTGCTCGGCAAGGACGGATATGGGGGAGAGGACCTGCGTTATTGCTGTTGATCCTATGGTCCGAGATCTGGGCCGGGCTGGTGCGGGCTGGCTTAGCGTGGTGTTATGGAGTATGGGCGATTGTATGGCAGGTGAGGGCACTGACCTGGGATATCATGGGTGACGGTGTACGTTGAACCATTCAGTAGCATTTGCATAACAGCCTTCATGCACGTCCTACCTGTTAGGCCGTTCGCTATAGTGTGTCACGAGCAATCAACGGAAACCGAGCACGATTTCACTGGGCCGTCCGTTTGAGCGATCATCACATCACCGCGCTGGCAAACCAGCCTCGGTGAAGTCGAGGCGTGATACCACACGTGCAGGGCTATCAGATCCATCATGTGACTTTCCAGCCTGTTGAATAAGAGATTGGCCTACACCTAGTGTCTGTCACGAAAGAACCACTCCATTGGCAGCCTGAACATGCCACGCTCAGAAGACCCTTCCGACCGCTATCGGGAGATTGGGTATAGCAGATGCTATCGAGCATATCTGGAGAACGTTGCCGAGAATTTTGGGGTTGCCATCACAAAAAGCACACCTCAAGACAAGATAGTGGCGATGCTTGAGCGAGTCGAACGACATCTGCTAAGGTACGACCTTTGCTGCACTCCAGACCTCGAAAAGTTCGTCAAGGCCCGCGAGCTCGATGTGGTCCTCACAAAGAATCAGAAGAAGACTGGATTCAGGCGTACACTCCTAATCAACGCCCTCCTCCTAGCCGACGAAGACCTGAAGTTCGAGCGCCTCCTAGCACTTCCGCCTGAGCTTCGCATCGAGATATATGAGTACAGCATGGCAGACTACCCAGAAGATCTTGACCATCCGACCATGCCACCATTAGCTCGCACGTGCAGACAGATCCGCACGGAGGTGCTTCCTGTTTTCTACAGCACGCAGTGCTTCACACTGAAGTACACGTACAACGACTCGACGAAAGGATACAGAATGACCTCGTCGTCTGCTATTTTTCTCATGGTCAGCGACGCAAATGACACCATGAGATATTTTCGCCGCTTTCAGCTTCGCCTACGATATCTATCTGTGGGCATCTCTCTTGGTGGCACCGGTCGTGGTTCTGATCGAGCAGACATTGAATTATATAACCATTTCAATAAGGCCAGCAGATGTAAACTACGGGTCGGCCTCAAAGCTCTGCTCGACGAGGTTGGGAAGCGGCAAGATGGTGGCGTGTTTCGTATGGCTGATATTCAGGCGTTCAAGACCATGATCGAAGACACCGTGAGGACGTGGCAAGACTAGAGTGATTAGTACGTGGCGCCAAATCGGTGGGCTGTGCAGAGATGAGGCAATGTGGCACACTGCAGAGGATGACTATAGCTCACGGCCAACTCCAACACTTGAATACAATTGACCTTCCATTATTGGAGAGACTTGGCAGTACGGGCGTAAATCCCTTGGTCGCTGTGGCACTTCGACATTATATTACAGTGCGCTGGACATCGTTATATGCTCACTGTCTATGTCTGGAAGCTCACTCCGGTGTAGAAGTGAGCTAGCATTCATTTGCTACGGGTGTAGACCATATATAACACCACTTGTTCTTCGAGCATTACATTCCTCTACCTGGCGCTCCGTGCCACTCACAACTCAGCCGAACACTGAATGGATTTCACGAACAGGTTGGTCCTCACCGGACCGAATCGACATTATGGACAGCTTCGGAAGTACCAATACTAATGACAACTACTGGAAAGCTAGAGGAGGTCGGGAGGACAAGACACGTATGGTAGCCCGACTTCGTGGGGCAGGCTATGGGGTCAGCAAGCATGCCAGTAGCGACGCTCTTTACAATATGACATTGCGGATCGATACGCATCAGATTTGCTATGAGCAGTGCAGCTCTGCTGAGCTCCTCAAGTTCAAGAAAGACCATAACGTCTCAATGACATATTCCGACATGCAGCTGAAGGATCCCAGAGCTATGCGGATGGCTCTCGAAACTGTTCTGTATGCAGTCGACCGGGAGATCAAGTTCGAGCGCTTCCGAGGACTGCCAGCAGAGCAGAGAAACAGTATCTATGAGTCTGCTATGGCGCACTTTGCTGACCAACTCATCACGCCATCAGTGCCACCGCTAGCTCGAGTATGCAAGCAGTTGCGCTCAGAAGTGCTCCCTCTGTTCTACGCTGGTCACTCCTTCTTGATGGAGTACCAATTCAGTCGTACGACTGGGGAATACAGAGGCTCCGGCAACCTCTCCAGCTTTCTGATGGCCCTGGCTAACAATGATGGTCTCCGCCATATCCGACGCCTGACTGTGAAGGTCATTGCTTGGCAAGGAGTTCTTCATGGCCCACGTCGCCATTTCTCGTCCCAGTTTGATGTTGCGCTTTGCGGTGCAGAAGGGGAGAGATCTTCGTGCGAACTCGATCACGGCCAACGAAGGGGTCTTGCACTGTCGGCTGCAATGGCGAGGAAGCTGCAGTATCTGCTGGATCAGATCGATCATCGGGATGATGGGAGTGCGCTCACGATGCTCGATCTCCGGGCATTCCGACAGGTGGGCGAGGAGGAAATTCTGATTCAGTCGACCCACGACATGTATTTTGTTTTGACTTGATTCGATAATGCTTCCGTAACACGATGCGAAGGTTTGTCATCGGCGTGGCATACGTATCCGAGCGTTGCGGGTCAAGATGCAGAGATCGAGCCTCCACTGGGTACGCGTCACAGTCTTGACCTGGGGCTGCTGCGTCGTGTGCTATGCCGTGGTCTGTACTGCATGCGACCTCTGTACAGGAGACTGAGCAAGCAGACAGTCATCCTACGATATGAATATCCAAGTTGATTGCTTCTATGCTTGACATACTGAAGCAAGCTGGCTTACTTTAGACTGTGAAATGCAGAAATGGCAGGATTGCAGATAAACTGGCCGTGACAGAACTTGGAAGTTGCTATGAAGGAGCGTCCGAGTGGAGCATGAACTTCGTTTTCACATTATGGCGAATAGTGTCTAAGTATCCAGCCACTCCAGAAAGTCAGGTGTGAAATAGCTCACCACAATACTTGCTCCTGCCCTGAGTATCCCTTCTGTCGCCTCAAAAGCCATGGTTTTCAGATCAAAGACTCCTGCTTTCGCCGCCGCGTGAATCATAGCATATTCGCCACTAACATGATATGCGGCAATAGGCATATTCTTGCCGATCTCCTTCGCATCTGAGATGATGTCGAGGTACTGAGTAGCAGGCTTCACCATGATGATGTCCGCGCCTTCTGCAATGTCCCGCTCAATGGCTCGTCGTGCTAGGCCGCGACCTCCAGGTGGTAGTTGGTAGCACTTCCTATCGCCAAATGATGGGACGGACCCTGCAGCGTCACGGAATGGACCGTATAGACATCCAGAGAATTTCGCCGCGTAGGACATAAGGACGACTCTATGCGCGATCCCAGACTCGATCAACTTGAGCTTGATCGCACGGATCCTTCCATCATTCATGTCGGAAGGAGCCACGCAATGGGCTCCAGCTTCTGCATACGCCATAGCGACATCTGAGACTCGGTCGACGGATAGGGTATTGTTGAGACTGCCATCTTCGTGTAAGATACCGCAATGGCCGTGAGAAGTGTATTCGCACAGGCAGACATCTGCTACGACGAACAATTGGGGAAAGTTCTTTCGCACGAGACGGATCCCAGCCATGACGGGGCCTTGCGGATCGTCCGCTGCTGTGCCTAGAGTATCTTTTGCGGAAGGTGCGAGTGGGACACCAAAGAGGATGACGCTTTTGAGGCCTTTCCTCACAAGTGGCTGCAAGAAAGCTACGACTTTGTTCAACCCCATTCTCCTCTGTCCAGGTAGGCTCGGTATCAGCTCGCTTTCATCCGGGTTGTCGGTGATGAAGATGGGGTATATGAGCATGCTTTTCGTGAGTTGGCGCTCAGCTTGCCAGGCGCGGGCGAGGGGGTGTGAGTACCCGCCATGGAGTTGTGAGGCGATGTCGCCGCTTACGGAGACGCTGGTTGCCGCTGTGCTGGCGTAAGAGCGGGCGCGGGAGACGGTGGAGGCGGTGGTTGATATTGGAGGACGGTGTTGTTCTCGTTGTTGTTGAGTGTCCCGGTAAGTCAGGTCGCTGACGAGGGTGGAGAAGGACATGGCTGCGGTGGGTGGTAGGTAGGAGGAGTGTCGAGCGAGTTTGTGCTGGAGCGTCGAGTCGTGCGATATATTGTGCTGCAGGAAGCTTTCTCCGGTCCAATGCGTTCCTCGGTGCTCGTTGATCGGTGTTCGGTGCTCGTTGTCGTTCAAATGACCACTTCACCGACTCGATCTCGTGTTTGTGAACAAAACCTCACTTGCTGCAGCAGAGGACGAGATGGTATCTTCGCTGCTGCGCTTACGCCATCGTCATTGGAAGATCAATGAATGGTCGATAAAATGTCTTCGGTACCGAGGCTTGATCGGATGTGGCGCGCCGCACAAGGCTGAACTCAATTTCACCACCACGCATGAGCACGAGACTGCACACTATTCGAAGGTGCAAGATCTTCGATCAGAGATACAAGATTAGCAGCCACCTCGCCAGAATCACCCACAGTAGTGTTGGCATGCATTACAGCAGTGCAAAGCCGGGTTCTTCGGCCCCCAAGTGTTGTATGCCGCTACACAGCCCAGCCTTGCCACCTGCGACGAGGCTCGTTGATGGACGAGTATCTCTCTTACGTCCTCTTCTGTGGTAGGCATTCAGTATGATACTCAGAAGCAAGCGCAAGTACTCTTAGGTAAAGCGGTTGACCATGTCCACTGATCTGAACATGCCTACTCGCCCGGCACCACACCCTCCTTTGGCAACAACCAACAAGCCTCATCGCAACAGGAAGCCACCAGCACGGCCTCTTCGATGGCTCAACACTACGACCATCCAACTCGAAGATGCCCGAGCAAAGTCTGTTCCAAACGAGCAGACGTATGCCATTCTCAGCCATACTTGGGAAGATAATGAGATCGACTATCAAGCCTTCCACGAAGGCAGATTCTCCTCAGAATCTGATAGCTACCGGAAGATTCGTGGCACTTGCGACCAAGCACGGAACGACGCCATCGACTACGTCTGGGCCGACACGTGCTGTATTAATAAGGACAGCAGTGCTGAGCTCTCGGAGTCCATCAACTCGATGTATGCATGGTATACCCATGCTGCCGTGTGTTATGTTTATCTCTCCGATGTGCCCAGCCAGGCATCGTTCTCTGGAAGTAAATGGTTTACGGTACGTACAACAGGCTGATTTCATGTGTTAACTCTCGTTGTAACAGCTGACAGTTGTCAAAGCGTGGCTGGACGCTTCAAGAACTCCTCGCTCCAAGCAATGTCGTTTTCTATGATCAGCATTGGGGCTTTCTAGGTACTAAAGAAACTCTCTGCAATGATCTTGGAGCAGTGACTCGCATTGACAGACATATGCTGCTCGGCGAGAGAACATTTGAAACATATTCGATAGCACAAAGGATGTCATGGGCTGCAGATCGGGAGACCACGAGACTTGAAGACAGAGCTTACTCGTTACTTGGACTGTTCGACATAAACATGGCTATGCTGTACGGCGAAGGCGAGAAGGCATTTCTACGTCTCCAGGAGGAGATCATCAAGCATTCAGATGACCACACAATCTTCGCGTGGCCAATGCAGGACGATGACGAGCCCGGCTTGCTTGCAATGGATCCTGATGCTTTCAAGACATGCTCCGAAATCGTAATGACAAGCAGTCGTCGAAGAGGCTCATCTTACACCATCACGAATCGTGGCTTGTCAATAGAGCTGGCCGCGACACCATACGAGACTGACACATATCTTGTGCGACTTGAATGCATCGACCATCAGCGAAATGTGGATCAAGCCGTACACTTTGCCTTTCTTCTCCGCAGACTGCAGGAGGACGATCAGTATGCCCGAGTCCGTTGTGGCGTCAACACATTTCTTCAGCGTGACGCCTCACTATGGAGTAACGAGCAGTGGAGCACAACCCGCCAAGGACGACCGATGCAATACCTTCGGATCAATGTCCGTCAAAGCTTCCGGCCAGACAGACCACTAGACCGCATGAGCCGCGTCCATGGCTTTCGCATCGCCACCGAAGACCTCATTCCCGAAGACCACCTGGAGCAGAAAGCCACCATATCACCCATCAAGAGCTGGGACAACGCGAATCGCATACTGAGAATGAACCCCGGCGACTTCGGCTTCGCCGGAACCCTCGACATCCACATCCAAGGCAAAAAGATCCGCCTCATAAAACTGGGCTTCGACTTCGATTACAACCCCGTCGTCTTCCTTGCCGCTTCCAACGGTACCTCAGATGCCACAGCCGATCCCGTGGTTGATTCCACTAGTGAGAAGCAGGCGCAGCTGCGTAGTATACACTCGCGAACGCCATTCGATGCCTGGGCATGGACCCCAGTTGTGTCGCGCAGGGTGTGGCAATTTGAGCGGCATTCGGGACTGTGGGCGCTCAAGGGAGATAGATTGAGTGGGTTGGATGTTGAGCTGCCTGAGTATGCTCGGGTGAAGATCGAGAGAGTGGTTCTGGATGGGATGCTCGTGTGGGACGTTCATGTTGAGGATTTGAAGAGCGCGTTTGGTGGAAAACTGTTGAGACGTGTGTTGGTCAACTAGTAGCGCCCATAGTTTCAGCCAACGGTGTCGTGATGATGACAGCAAGTTGGCAAAGATTCCTACGGACCAAACTATCTGATCGAGAAAGTGCCTGAGCGTCATGCCGGTCTGACATGCAGAAAACCATCAACGCCAATCCCAACGCCTTCGCTCATCACCGCGCAAGAAAAGACAAGGACATAAGGGATACCTTAAGCAACAACCTCAGCACCTGCCGCAGCCTGAATATCTCCACCAGCACTCTTACTTCCACCTGATTTCTTCATCTTTTGCTTCTCAGCCCACTCCCTGCTCGCCTGCCTTCCACGCTCTGAAGCCGCCGTTCTAGCCTTCTTAGCAGCTTCTTCTTTCTCACGCTTCTCCTTTACCGCTGTGTCCTTGGCTAGTGCAGCGCGATTGAAGACTTCTTTGCCTTTGGACGTGCCCTTACCTGATGGCACACGCTGGCCTAGGATGGGCGCCGTGCCGATGGTGGAGGTGCGAAGAGAAGAGCGGGGTTGAGTGAGGTTGGCCATGGCTGTTGAGGCTCGCGGCTTGGTCACGTTGAGGGCCGGTAGCGCAGGCTTGGTCGTCGGAGCTTGAAGAGGTCTAATGGTGCTAGACGTCATGACACTGTTGGCACGTTTGTGTGTTCCGCCGGTGCTCGCACCACCCACGGCAGACTCCCGCACCCTGCTGGCTGTCGTCTGACGCACACTAGACGCTTTCTTCAATCCAGCAGGCACCGGTCTCGCTTTGAAAGCAGGCTTCTTCTCCTCTTCAGGCTGAGCCTCCTTCATACGCTCTTCCCGAGCAGCTTTCAGCTTCGCTGCGATTGCTTCTCCAGGAAGCTGGAACGAAGAGGTAGTGGGAGCTTTGCGAGACTTTGGTGGCGGCGGCGGTGTTGGGAAGGAGACGGACATTGGCCTCGGCTTGCTATGCGGAATGACCACCTCCTTCTTCTCCCTGGGCTCGTTCGTGCTCTTGTTGAGACTTGAGCTGCCTGAGATGACTCTCTTCACTGCTGGCTGCGTTGTTGCGGTGCTCTGGCGCATGCTGGTGGACTTATTGAGTGTATCAGGCATCAATCTACGTCCTGTCGGCTGCGAGGAGAACACACTTTGGCGAACGCTGTTCGATCTGCCGATCATGCTCGATGGACGGGGGTTGCCTGACTTCTCGGCTTGAGCCATAGACAGCCTTGCTTGGCTTGCTTTAGTGGTCCTCACGATTGGAGTGGCCTTTTGAGCCTTCGCTTTCTTCGGTGTGGCCTGCACGACAGGTACTTCGGCGGATATCCTTTCCACAGCATCATCTAAAGCGTCCATGGCTGTGATCGGGTCTGATACCTGCTTCTGCTCAGTCGGGAGACTCTGTGTAAGCTCGTTCTTGGATGTCGTGATGATGTCGTGCTCTAAAGTGTCTAGTGTCGCGGCGGTCGCTGGAGCTTCGACTGCCGAAGCGTTGATATCAAAAGCTGAAGCACGGCGTGAGGGGCCAGGGGGTGTGGCACCATGCACTACAGCCTCCTCGAGCGCATCATATGACATTGACGGGCGCGGTGTAATCGAGCTCGGCGCCAGTGACGACATGGGCTCGACGTTCTCCTTGTTGCTGGTCGATCGCATACCAGGTGTGTTCTTGCGGAGAGAAGCGATGACGTTGGGCACCGCACTAGGAAGTGGTGATGGCGGCGCGTAAAGAACAGAGACGGTCTCATCACGCGCCTCTGTTGTGTCTTGCATGTGAGACTCAGCTAAGTCGGTTTCACGGACGTCTTTTGCTGGCGATTCGGCGTTGAGAGCTTCGATCATGGGTGTCGTCACTGCTGAGAGCTCTGCGACGTCCGCCATTATGGCAGCTGGCTGGGCAAGAACAAGGTCCTTGTTGGTCTGATCGAGTGTTGATGTAGCACCGGCTTCTCTAACTGCATCAACTTGCTCCTGGGCCTCCACGAGACTTATTGTGCTGCCATTGAGGTCCACCTTCCTGCTCTGCCCACCCTTCTTGGCCCCCTTGCTGCCCCGAACAGACTTCTTAAAGCCATTCAAGTCTGCATCCTCGTCTTTGCTCTCGCCGCTGTTCTGCATGATCTCCTCCAACGGGCTACGCTCAGGTGTTTGTGTTTTCAACGATGTAGGGATATCTTCTCCCAATGGCGTCTCGAGGACCGCATCCTCATCAACATGAAGCTGCTCGGCGACCTCGGCCGCCTTCGCGCGCGTCATGCGAGGCATTGTCGCTGTACTGCTTCTTGCGTGAGTATTGTTGATCCGTTCGCCGAAAGTGGGTGTGTGGCTACGTAGAGAAGCTCCGTGATGATTATTGAGTGCCGCGGATGTACTTTCGCGCCCGCTTCCTTTGTTGTTTCTGCGTGTTGCAAGTTGAGTGCGCAGTCGCGGTCCAGATGTTTACATCATCAAAACAAACGCGGGCGAAGCCGACCCTGCATGACAACCGAGGCGGCTGACTGGGTTGGCTGCTCGTTCTCAAAACCTATATATTACAGCTACCACTTCGGGGCCGCGATCTACATTGCACCCGAGATGTGGCATGAGCTCTAGTCCTGTTGCGCCAAGAGCAGGACCTCACGACAAGAAGTCCCCGATATCCGTTACGAGACGGCTCTGGACAGCGATAATCCGTTTGCATTCACTCAAGCTCGTCACGTGCCGATACAGCTCCAACCATGCAATTAGAACACGATAGTGAGCAATCATAACAGCCTTCAATGCATGCTTTCCGGCCGACCCAAAGAAGCACGGCGTCTCGTGCTACGCTGCCGTCGCGTCGAAGACTAGTACAGCACGGCTCGACTAGGACAAAGTGACATTCTGAGACACCGTAGCACCAGATTTTCACAACTGCACCATCAGCTCTAGATGGCAAGAGATCGTGCAGGCAAGCTTTCGTTATTCTCCTGTTGCATATTGAGAGATCACAAATGCTTGCCGAAAGCAGAAGGCCACTGATTCCTGCTTGGAGAGGCCATTGCATCGGTTTTGTGGTGTAGAGACTGATAAGATCCAGGGACGATGCCATGCAGATACATCCAGACTGCTTCGAAGAATGGCCATTCCTATATCGGCAGCATATGTGCATCACGTGGCCCTCATTGTGCGCAGCTTGCCAGCTTTTCGTGTCTAAGCCAAGGTGCGGAAAGGCTTCTTGTGTGCTGGTGGTGAAAGCAGGAGCTCCACGGCGGCCACACGGCACACGAGTCAGCCCGATGGGTTTCGTTTGTCACAATGTTTGGTTCGCCTCGACTCATGGGTCCATACTATTGGTCTAGCCAGGTCTACCTTTACTTGACGTGCAATGTGCATCCAGTGGGTAGTCTGACACGCTAGAGCTTCGACTACAGTAAGTACTTATGTCAGATAGCTGAATGTCTTGCGCAGGATCTGGCCTCTAGAGATGGAGACGTTCGTGTGCTCCGAGACTGCCAAAGTCCTTCAAACGGAACTGCATATCGTAGCTATGAATAGCTGGCCATTCCTGAGGCGATGGGGTTGAGCTCCGTAATGAGGACGTCAGGGCCTCGTCGTCCAGAACACACTCTGCCATGTTTATGCGTGTCTGTCCAGGCTCCGGAAGTCGACCAGATCATAAGTAGGGCAAATAATGCCGAGCACCAGGTTGATGTAACCTACACATTGCACGATTCCCGCAGACAGATAACGTCTATCCTGCATACTGCGTCGTGTCTGCGTCGTGAGAGTCTGGGAAAATCATTGCGCAACACTGTCTCAGACATTGCTGCAGGACTTGGGTTCGTCCGGGGAAGGAGAGGATATGTATTTTGGTTGACCCACTCTTGAATCGCGGATTACTTTCACAATTTGTCAAGGGAGTTTCATAATTTCTCATCATGGCTACAAGGGATTTTGACGGATGTGCAGCTGCTTGAAAATGAAAGCAAGTTGTCCAATTGAGACAAGGAGCTATTATCGTTGACAGGCAACGAGATATGCAGCAGGTCCTCGGAAACTGCTCCAAGGCCAGTGGGAACGGCAGTCAACCTACGCATCAGGCGTTGAAGCAGCTCTATGCTGTTGTTATCGGTGCTCTGCAAGCCTAGGTAGACAGATGTCATATCTCTGCGCAGGTGAGTAGCCACAACGACGTAGTCATGTGAGCACTAGAAGCTCAATGCCTTCCGCCAACATCCCGTGTCGCCGTCTCTGGGTCAAGGCCTCGGGTGGCGCATCGCAGCCCTGGTCAAGCGTTCGAGCTCGCCCCGCGAAGGGGCAAGTGAGACATGTTGGAGCGCAATCATCCGGCGCAGATCGATGGACCGGGTCGCTGGGCTCTGCGCATCCCTGCTGACGATCGCCACACTCGACTTCAGCTCTATTCTGCTCGACCCGACATGTTGCTGTTGGTGGAAGCGAGGCATTCATATTGAAATCTACGCAGCCGATGTCATGCAGTTTGCAGAGTCAAAGTGCTTTTGGCACCAGAGCAATGGGTGTGGCGTGCGGATCACCAATTAAACCCACGTGCTTCCAAGAATACATGCCGGTTGAAAGCCGAGGTCCCGCTAAAGATCGCCACCAGGGTAAATCATCAGGAGAATCGAGGCGCATTGTAATCCGCAAAAGAAGATTTTGTTTCTTCCACTGGCTCGATCAGCTTCAGGCCTTGTCTCAGATTGTTGCACCTCGGCCAGCGGGGCTCTGCTGTGGTCGCGGCTGAGGCTGCGTACGGCATGCGAGCTCCAACTCGAGATGGGGAGCGAAACGAATTGCAAAGCAAAAGCAGTACAATTGGCTATCACAATCTTGCGATTGGTAACGCCGCCACATCAGCATCGGCCAGTGATACGAACGTCAAAGGCGGTAGAGTTGTCTGGCGCGCGAGTCGCTCTTTCGCGGAGCATCGTAGCGCAGTCCGTAGCACGGTGATAGGGCGCACTGGTAACGATTGGACTCCACTCGGTGCATCTGCGAACTCTGAAGTGTGATCTCCAGACGGGATGCTTCAACCTAAAAGCCATCGTTATTTGAGGGCTTACCTGCTACCCGTTTCCCGGAAAAGGCTGATGGTCGCGGCTTTCTTTGGTTCAAAACATGGCGACCTCAAACCTCTCCTACCTGAATCAAAGTATCAGCTCACGGCAGTGTTTGCTGGTTCTTCGGTCGTCATCTTCAGCTGGAAAGCAAGGTGCGGTCGTCGACGAGTGTGCTTGCCTAAGCAATATCACAAAGCGGAGGAAGGAGCGACCTGACCTCATCTGCCCTTGCGCGCGCAACGAAAGGTCAACATCAATACACCTTACCTAGTGCCAATACTCTTTCGCGAGTAATACCGGAACATCGCAAACCACAAACCCCCAAACACGATCATTATTTGCAGCGCCGGCCGACAGACTTCATACACCTCGACCTGGAAATCGCCAACAGTTGTCGACTCTGCTGGGAGGATTCATTTGGTTGGCACGTCTGCTTTTCGGTCGTGAAGTTCGAGATCACGCGATTTACCCTTGACGAGGTATGTTTGCTATGGCACTTCGACATGACCGTCCCCGGTGTTTGCTCAGGTTCGATGGTCTTGAACACCATACGCCGCCGGCAGCTCCCGCTCCTTACATTCCTTCGGTGGGACAACATGCCACTGCATGCACTGTACTGACATCCAGCCTTCGCAGCAGAATATCAGCAACGAGGTTGCCAGGAAGCACTTTCGCGTAGGCCCCAGGGATCCCATGGAGGCCGCTCGAAGACGACAGACAATCTGGAGTCCTTAAACGCGATGCTGCACGGCAGCGTTGCTGGCTCTTCGTCTGTAGAAGCAGGCTCAGTGACTGCAACCCTGCGGGGAGCACAATTCGCGTCCAGCCAAGGAAGCACCAAGCTGCTGTCGCCTTCTTATCCTGCGATGGACTCTGGTATCACCACCGGACTCGCGATCACGCTGCCAATGACACCTCCAGAGAGTCCTGTGTACTCACACGATCCCTCCGATACGCTTCCTGCACCTGCTCTATTCCACAACTACCTTCGAGCCTTCTATCCGTTCGAGGCTCCGGCTGACTCAGACTCCGGCGATGATGCTCTAATGATGACAGTCACCATCAAGCCAGGCGATCTAATCTTGGTTCATTCGGTCCATGCAAATGGCTGGGCAGATGGTACGGTCGTTACCACCGGAGAGCGAGGGTGGCTCCCCACAAACTACTGCGAAGCTTACGATCATCCGTATTTACGAAATTTACTGAATGCGATGACCCAGTTCTGGGATCTTATCGGAGCCAACGAAGACGCCAACTTGTCAACGTTTGTGCGCCAGGACTATATACGCGGCCTCATCGCAGGTGTACGATATCTCCTTGAGCACGCCGACTGCTTACACAGAGATGCATCTCTTGTGCAAGGACATACTGGCATCCGTCGAATGCGAAAAGGCCTGCTCGCAGATCTATCAAATCTGGTGCAGATTGCCAAAGGGTTACAAGAGACGATAAGTGAGCCTTTCGCCGGCGAGGTGGTGCACTATCTACTCGATGATGTAATCACAAAAGCATTCAAAGTGGTTACACGAGCTGTGGGTTTTGCGGACATGTGGGCCAAGGAAATCGCAGAGTCGAGATCCGAAACGGACAGCCAAGATACACGCGACTATAGGAAAGCCGGCGCATCGAGCTTTGAGTCCCTACAACTGGCGATAGACACAAGTGCGCCCTATACAGCCCAGACCGACCGCCGTGTGGACTCTGCGAAGGTCGTACCGATTGATCAAGGAAAGCTCTCCGACTCGGAGGAGACCTCTAGCCACCAGACTGCCCAAGAAGCCAACGGCCATGCCGCGGACCTGAGCGAGAGGCCTACAATCACACGCTCGGGCACCACCTCCTACAGGCTTTCCACTATCGATAATGAATCTTCAACACCGACTTCACTTGCATCTGGTCAGCTATCTCAAGCGCACGACGAGTGTATCAGCCATATTGGTGCTTTCATAGGGCATCATCTCCAAGCTCGACCCACAGCAGAGCTGGCTGACACGACGGAGCGAGTGGTCCTGGCATGCAGAGCTCTTTTAGCCGCCGTCGATGTGGTGCTTGCGCGTGACAGCCAGTATTCAGCGTCAGTCCACCAAGCACGAATTGAGTTTCAATTGAAGCTCGAAGAAGTGGTGAAGGCGACCCGTAACGTCTTCACCTTCTCGGATACGGAAGAAAGTAATGCTGTGATGCTACCGGAACAAACGAATAGACTGGTAGCTGTCGGGACGAGCCTTATTCGCACTGCGGGTGAATGTGTTGCGCGGACCAAGAATCTGATCGAGCAGATTGGAGATGTGGAGTTGAACAAGCAATCAAATCAAACAGACGAGCGACCAACAACAGCGATTACGACTTCGCCCTCTACAGCCTCGGAAGCGTTAGCTCAGCCACGTATCCTCACATCCTTCCAGAAGCGACTCTCCCGCAAAGTACTTCCTTCACTCCCAGCATCCGGCCTGGCTTCGAGCACGAGCGTGGACAACGTTGAGCAAGCGCCTGAAGGAGGCAACGCCGGGCCTGGAGCTACCGATGAGCGCCCATCGACAGCAGATTCTCACGGAGCCAAGGCAACACCTTCCATGCGCCGGCGATCAAGAATCAGATTGTCCCATAATGGTATTAGTGGCGCCAGTCTGAAAAGTCCTACCATGCCTGCAATATTTCAAGTAGATGAGGGTCCTACACGGAAAGACAGTGCAGGTTTGTCAATTGATGGGTCCGCCGAGACGTTCCGGAGTAGCATGAGGCATTCTGGCATCAGCGCAGTCTCTGAGGTTTCGACACGGGCTACCACACCCGACCACGACAAGGCTCCCCTCAGCCCGGACCCAGGCCTCCTGGACAGCTTCCACAGTATATCGAGCTTGCATACAACCGAGTCGGACCCACTCAACGACGCTGAGACACAATTATGGCAGAAGACATTCGCGAGCGAACTGACATTAAACAAGGACGGCCAAATCACCGGAGGTACCCTGCCAGCGCTGATCGAACAACTTACCATCCATGATGTGGCACCTGATCCACAATTTATGATTGCATTCTACCTCACCTTCCGAATGTTCGCCACACCCCGGGATTTCGCGCAGACATTGATCGCACGGTTCGACTATATTGGGGACAGCGCAGCAATCGCAAAACCCGTCCGACTACGGGTGTACAATGTCTTCAAGGGCTGGATGGAGACTTACTGGAGCGCTGACGCCGATAAGGACGCTCTTGGTGAGATCCGGTATTTTGCTCTCCACAAGTTGAAGGCTCATCTACCATCTGCGGCGGATCGTCTACTTGAGACCATTCGCAAGATCACAGAGAGCTACCACAGTGGAGAACATACCGGCCAACTCGTTTCTGGGATTGGTAAAACGAGCATAGCAGCACAGCAAGCCACGAATGACGAAGCACCAGAGCCGATGGTCTCGAAGGCACAAATGAACCTGCTTCGAGCGGCAGAGAAAGGTGGCTTGGTCTGCAGCGTCTTGGAGTTCGAACCTCTTGAATTGGCAAGGCAATTGACTCTGATGACCTCGAAGATTTATTGCGCAATCCAGCCTGAAGAGCTGCTCAGCCTGGACTGGGGCACAAGAGGCACCAACAAGGCTCAAAATGTTCGGGCTATGTGTTCCATGAACACGGATCTTGCGCACATCGTCGGAGACAGCATTCTTGCGCCTGACGACGCAAAGAAACGTGCTGTTGTGGTCAAGCACTGGAGCAAGGTGGCAACGCATTGCCTCGAGTTGAACAACTACGATTCTCTGATGGCGATCATGTGCTCATTGAACACATCTGTCGTTCAGCGCCTCAAGCGGACATGGGATCTAGTTAGCAAGAAGACTCGGGCCAGACTGGCTGAGCTCAATGCAATCATTGACGTATCGCGGAACTCAGTGGCCCTGCGAAGACGCTTGGAGACACCAGTGGCACCTTGTATACCATTTCTGGGCATATACCTAACAGACCTTACATTCCTGGATGTTGGCAACCCGAAGACCCGAGAGCTTCCAGGTGCTGCATCCGACGATGGTCAGACAGTCTCTGTGATCAACTTCGATAAGTATATGCGAATGGCCAAGGTCATCAGCCACCTGCAAAAGTTCCAGGTACCGTACAGTCTCCGACCGGTGCAGGAGATGCAAGCGTGGATCGATTCACATATGTCCCAAATGCGTGAGAGCAACGATCAGATGGTTGGCAAGTTTCACCGGCGCAGCTTGGTCGTTGAGCCCAAGCTGGAGGATGCGAAGCTTCTCAAGGCGGTCGATGCTAGGCGTGGTACCGACACCGCGAGCGAACGTCCGAAGACGGGCAACAAGGAGCGGTTTGACATGTTCTTGAGAAACAACCATTTCAATCTCAAGGCACTGACATCACAGGACAGTCCAGCGATAGAGTCGCAATCTGGTGGCGAGAAGCAGGCTTCCTCATGATATAGAACGACATACCACTGAGCCAGGGAGAATGCGTGGAGCAGTTGACTGATGATGGCTTGTATTTGTTAGCGAGATACCCCTTGGCGATTTTCATTCGTAGCTATGTCGCTGAATGTGAATCGTGATATCCATCAATTGGTTGTCGCAACTCACTTGGCTATTTTGTGATCAGTCCTGGTCTAGACCGCATCGCCCGCATGTGTTGACCCGTGCGGGCATCATATGGTATTGTGCTGCCCACTACGAACGACTGTCTAGACACGGCACCGCCTCTGTAGCCTTGAGGCTCGCATGCTCACCGCAGAGTGCGCTTAGCCGCTGCGTGTCCATTCGAAATCTTGATTCTTCAATTGTATATGCGATGACGAAGGGGAGCACGTGCACGGCCACTGCACGCCACACCTTCTCGCATGCCTGCCACTACATAGACTAGTACTTGTGGTCTCGCATACCCTTCTGATCCTCAGAGAAATCTCCGTGGCCACTTCATGCATCCTCATGAATCTCCCTGACCCTGACCCTCTAAACCAGGAAATCACGAATCTGGCCTCTGTAACATCGTCAAACACAGCTCCACCCTCTAGCCACACCGGGTCAGTGCGCCTTTCACATGCTCCTCGGTCTTCTGCCTCCGACGATGACGAACAAGCTTCTGCTACACCGCAGCACCACCGCTATGAAGGAGAAGCCTCGGGCGAAGAAGCTTCTTTTGCTGCTCACACCACACTGACATCAACACTGATTACGGATGTCGCGGGTGAGGTAGAGAGCCCTACTGGTGAACCTGACGAAGTCGATGTGCTGAATGAGCTTATTGGCGGGAGTTATGCTACCGGTGGTGTGAGCTTGCATTCGTTCACTCAGAGAAGACGGCAGGGTTCGGGTTCGTACTCGTCGTATAGGTCTTGGAGACACGGGAGTGGTGACCGGAGTCGGAATCCTGCTCACGAGGCTGCCGAGAGCCTGAGAAGTGCTAGCGAGCCTAGTTTGGTCAGCCTCGCTCGCCAAAATCAGGTAGCAGAATCGTTGTTAAGAGAGAGTATGGAAATGGACATGGGGGCCGAGGTAGCGGAGCAGCAGGCTGATGTGGGGAGGATGGACTCGTCTCTGCCTGAGAACGATGGTATGAAGTCAATCAGAGAGAAACTGCAGGAGATTCGGTTGCTCGCTGTGTCTACCGAGGAGAAAGCACGATTGATGCACTATCTTATGATGCAAGACTACCTATCTCATAAAGCGCGAAACCCGCAAGCGTCCGGAACCGCGTCCGATGACCTTCAGGTAGGCTCGATGTATCTGCCTGTCGACCCAAATAATCCTTACAGCCTCGAGCCATCCGACCTGGAACCGTCCTTCAGTCCACTGCCCGTCATCCCACCAGAGACCATGGAAGATAATGACGAAAGTATAGTCGATGACTTGCCGCCTCTCCTCGGGTGCAGACACTATAAGCGCAATGTCAAAGTCCAATGCTTCGACTGCAAGCGCTGGTATCCATGTCGCCACTGCCATGATCACTCTTCGGCACTTCCGTTTCCACATCAGCTGAACCGTACGAAGACCGAGAATATGCTCTGCATGCTCTGTCGTACGCCACAACCTGCTGGTGAACTTTGTATCAACTGTGGCGAGTACTCGGCCTGGTACTACTGCCCCAAATGCAAGCTCTGGGACAATGATAACAATAAACGCATCTATCACTGCGATGACTGCGGTATCTGTCGAGTCGGCGAAGGGCTGGGAAAGGACTTCGTGCATTGTCGGCGCTGCAATGTCTGCATTTCGATTTCGACATCCGCATCGCACCCGTGCATTGAGCGGGCAACCGAAGGCGATTGTCCGTTGTGCTTGATCCGGCTATTCGAGTCATCCACGCCGGTTGTGAGCCTTCCCTGTGGCCATTATATGCATGGAGAATGCTATCGAGATCTTATGGCCGTGACGTACAAGTGCCCAGTGTGCAGCAAAAGTGCTATCAATATGGAGCTGCAGTGGCGCAAGCTGGACGATGAAATCCGCGTTCAGCCTATGCCAGAGGACGACGAGGATCTGGAAGGTCTTCTGCCACATGTTGATGATGAATTAGCTCAACCTCCTACCGAGGCTTCCGCGGATGCAGAGAGTACTGAGCAGCCTAGAAGACCGCGCACAGTGTACATTGGCTGCAATGATTGTGGTCGCCGGAGCTGGTCCCCTTTTCATTGGCTCGGTCTAAAGTGTCAAGTCTGCGACAGCTACAATACGAATCAGATGGCGCCCACGGCTGTACAGGAGACTGATGCCGAACGCCTGATCCGCCAGCAGAACCAACGCCATCGCCAGCACGACTTCACTGGTAATGCTGTGCTCCGTGACGCCGGTATAGGAGCTGACGAGGCCCTGGAAGTCGAGCAAGCAACTCTACAAGTGCCAACGTCGCCTTCCCAACTACCGCTCAACAACGACAGCAGACGTACCAGCGGCGCCCAATCACCAGGCCGACGCTACTTTGTCCAAGAGGAACAAGAGCGTCGGCCAAGCTTCACGAGTCGAGGCTTCTCCACACCGACTCTCCCTACTCTGCCTCATCTCCCAAATTTGCCGAACTTGCCAAACTTCCCGAACCTGCCACAGCTGCCAGATATGCCACGCCTCCCTCGCATGCCTAATATCCGCGACATGCCAAATATGCCCAACATGCCCAACCTCGAACTCCCTCGCTTCTCCCCATTCGAAATGTTCGATGCCGTCAGCCGCAGTCTATCGCCCATGCGGTACTACCTCCAAGGCTTCGATATGGGCAACGAACCCTTTCGCAGACGAAGATCTGCAGCGGCAGCCGTTGATCGGAACAGGAGTCCGGACAGTGTGAGGAGTGATCCTGCTGGCCTTGCTACCACTTTACCGAAGAGACCGAAACTTGGTTCTTCTCCTATGATGGACGATGAGGACGATGTTGTTGGCTTGTGGAGCTCAGACGGACACGGACAGGATGATGGGACGGACGATAGTCTGCAAGATGTTGGTGGCGAGGAGGACTCGAGTGATAGCTCCAGCGGAGAGGAAGAGGACGAAGATTTTGAGATGGCTGACGAAGAGGGGGAGGATGAAGTTCATGGAATCGAGCTCTTTGGGCATCGGTAGAGCAGTGGCGTTCTACAGTGTGCTTGTTGGCATTCCTAGGTTACGATCGTATTTCAACCTGCGGCATGCTTGGCTAAAAGTTCGACGAAAGCACGTCTGTTTTCCTCCCATCTTGCCCAGGCCGCTGCTTGTAGTAGACAGTCTGCAAGGTCGTCGAGTTTGCCAATATCAGTGCTTTTAGCAGAGCCCCGGCCCGTGTTGGAGCGGAAGTGGTCAGCCATGGCAGCCGCTTCGCCTTCGAATGTCAGCTTGACGTCGCCACTGCACCCCAGCCAAGAGCGCACAACGTTGATCTTGTCCTTCTTCTGCACCTTCTTGCGAGACGATCCATCGTTCTCTGCCGTGACTTTGGATGGCGTTGCGTCGAATAATGTACGCGACGGCCTAAGTAGTACGGGTGCACTCGGTACCCAGAAGTTGGCCACTCGTGCGGGATTGACCTCATGAATAGTGGGAAAGCCGGAAGATGACTTCTGCATCTGTAGGGTCTGTAGACATGCCCAGAGCATGCTCTCGAGCATGTTCACTCGCACAGTCCATTCCTGGATGGCGGATCCGCCGCCAGAGCGGAAGCGCTGACGCTCGATCAGGATACTGTCTGGCTTGTGGGCTATCAGCTTCTGTGTGATCTGATAGGCCGTCTTGGACATCTGAGATGGAGTGAACGCCTCGTTGGATGTCTTCTTGCCAACTTCCTGGCTGGGCTCAGCATCATTCTTTGACTTCGCCGAAGCCTTCGATCCTGGTGACGCTTTTAGTAGATCTGTCTTGGACCATGCAGATATATGCAAATATGTGCTTGGCTCAGCATTTCGATGCTTGGACCAGGCTGGAACAGTATCGACGACGCAATAGGCGAGGTTACGGATCCCCATGTCGACGCTGAGGATACGTTGACTGTTCTCTGACCGGGCTTGGGACGAGTCTGCTTGTCTAGCCAGGACTGTAACAAGCTCTGACTTTGTGCCTATACTCGGGAGACCAAGCAGAAAGGTGGCATGCTTGAGCTGTGCTGCTTTTAGTGCAGTCAGGGTCGCTGCGGCCATGATTTAGGTGAATTGTAGTCTCTTCTCCATCTCATTTGTGCAAGTGGCCATGTGTCGCGGTGTATCTTCCAGCTAGGTCACGCTTGCCCATACATGACGGCGAGCACCAGATACCTCGCCTACTTTTTGTACCTAACCTGTTGCATCCATGTCATAGAGAAACACGTTATACGTCTTCCCGAAAATAGTGCCTTCACGTGCCGGACTTGCCCCATGCGGCAAAAGTCCTCAATAAGCGAGGCCCGCTAACAGAGCTTACGCGGTTTCGGACATGCACATGCGTCGTCGTGGACAGAGCCTACACTTTTCAATATGATACTCGCCCTCGACCTACGATAAGGCTAGCAGCAACGATGTTATGGCCAGAGACAATGACAATCCGCGTACAGAGGAGCGAAAAGGTAGCGATGACAAGGAGGACGCACAAGGTCTCCTACTCCAGGACTCAAGAGAAGGGTCACCTGAGGCGGATATCGTAGTCCATTCTGCTATTGGGTTTGGCGAGGCAAATGGACATGCTAGAGGACCTATGAAAGGGCCGCCTAGAAGGCAATCTTCGTTTGCGCAATCGAGGCCCAATGGCGAGCCGAGAACACCACATCGTGTGCGATTCGAGGTAGCCGAGCCGGATGCGCTCCAGGAGGCCGACGTGCATGCTCAAGGCCAGCAGTGGATGGACGACGAGGACTTTCTGACCACAGACACCTACGATGGCGATCCGACAGGACATCGAGGACAGCGAGCTCCACTTTTGACAGACATACAGGCGCCGAGTGTGACCGTGGCCAACGATCTGGACTTTGAGGCAGAAGACTACCTCGAGTCTGCGAGACCGAAGAGTGGGCTCAAGAGTGCGTTCATGAACATGGCCAACAGTATAATTGGTGCTGGCATTATTGGACAACCTTATGCTTTCAAGCAAGCTGGCCTATTATCTGGCATCATCCTCCTGATAGTGCTCACGATCACCGTGGACTGGACCATTCGCCTGATCGTCACAAATTCGAAGTTGAGTGGAGCGGATTCCTTCCAGGCGACAATGGAGAAGTGCTTTGGCAAGTCTGGGCTTGTCGCCATTTCGGTGGCGCAATGGGCATTCGCCTTTGGTGGGATGGTGGCATTCTGCATCATTATCGGGGACACTATACCGCACGTCCTGCAGGCTGTGATTCCATCTCTGGAGCATATGCCTGTACTTTGGCTACTTACGGATCGAAGAGCCATCATTGTGTTGTTCGTCTTGGGTCTATCATTCCCGCTTTCTCTCTATCGAGATATTGCTATGGTATGTTTGCCATTATGCCAGCCTGCTACAATGCTGACTTCTGCAGCTCTCCAAAGCAAGCACCCTTGCGCTTATCTCCATGATCATTATTATTATTACAGTGGTAACACAGGGACCACTACAGAAATCTGAGCTACGAGGTCAGCTCAGGGGCAGTCTCCTGATTAACGATGGCATTTTCCAGGCTATCGGCGTCATCTCATTTGCCTTCGTATGCCACCACAATAGCTTACTGATCTATGGCTCCCTTCGGACGCCAACAATGGACCGCTTCGCACGAGTCACCCACTACTCGACAGGCATCAGCATGATGGCGTGCATGATGATGGCGCTTGGCGGCTACTTGTCGTTTGGCGACCGCACACAAGGCAACGTGCTCAACAACTTTCCTACCGACAGTGTCATGATCAATATTGCGCGACTGTAAGTTGCACTTCGACATCGTTTCATCGCTATCACTAACACAACCGCGTAGCTGCTTCGGCCTGAACATGATCACCACCCTCCCACTCGAATGCTTCGTCTGCCGCGAAGTGATGACAACCTACTACTTCCCTTCCGAACCCCACAACCCGAACCGCCACCTCATCTTCACCACATCCCTCGTCATCACCGCCATGGGCATGGCGCTCATCACATCCGACCTGGGTATCGTGTTCGAGCTCGTGGGCGCTACGTCCGCATGTGCGTTGGCGTATATCTTGCCGCCGTTGTGTTTTGTCAAATTGACGAAACGGAGGACGTGGGAGACGTATGCGAGTTATGTCTGTATTACCTTTGGGTGCGTGGTTATGATGATTAGTATTACGCAGAGTGTTGCTAAGATGGTAAGAGGGGAGGTTTTGGGGAGCAGTGGGAAGTAGCTGAATGCGGCATAAACTACGATAGATGGTGAAGCCTCGATCATACTTGCTAATGAGCACATAAGTCCCCAAGCACCGTCAGATGTTGTACTTCAGATCTCACAAGAATTTTGGTGGTCTCTCAACTGGACGAATGGTAAGATGGTACATACAATGCACCTGTGCCTTGTAGCGCAGGGCTGAGCAGTGCGGCCTCACTGCATACCTCAGAAGTCTTAAAATAGCGACCTCATGCCTTTGCGACTATTACATATGCTAATCACAACTTCCTGAAATGGATGTTTTGATCTTCTCACAATCACAACAGCGGTCATCAGCATGGACGCCGCAGCATCAATGGCAGGCTAGTCTCACTGGCAGGTCAGCTCTACACCATCATCAACACCTTCGTCGAGAATACGAAAGATGCTCCATCATTGGCACACACCGTGCATCCCGAGCTCAAGTCATGTCACTCCATACTGACAGCACTGCAAACCTTGTACTTCAGTTCCAGGCTACCGGCTGAACGCGCGCCTCTGATCTCTCTGGTTGATCTGTATGCGACACTTACTGATGCCGTTATATTATATTCGGAAATCGAGGCTGTCCATGACCCACTTGCACAGGATCTTACGTACAGCCTCGCCCGCAGAGCTCGATGGGCCAGGCAGGCTACCAAGATCGAAAAGCTAGTCGACAGGCTACAGAGGCATAAGTTGACATTCAATCTGCAATTGACTATTCTACAATGGTGAGCTCCGCTCCACACATAGGCTGGTGAACTTCTGACAAGATGCGAGGTAGTCCGTCCCAAGCCGATGCCCTTGACCACAGCACGTCTTTGCGTGTTGCCGTGGAGAGGCTGCTTCAGCAAGACCAAGATCTTCGTCATAGGCTACTACATCTCGAAGACGAAGTGTCCAGGCTACAAGACGACACTACCTCCACCACTGATTCTGTGCAGACCACAGTGCCGCTACAGAATATGGCGGACACGGATTTGAGCCCTTCCAAGACATATGCGTTGCTGGGCTCGAGAGCGAGCTTCGAACACAGTCTCTCTTCTTCTTGGGTATATCGGCGTACGCATCACTTGCCTGAGGGCATGTCTATGCTGAGTGCGCAAGACCGGGAGAGTGCCCGGTCAGCTTTATCACACTGGTCATTGGCCAATATTTCTGTTCTCTCTGTTATTGCTTTGCCACTTCTGCCATTGGACACGATTAGTCGCAGTTTGCTTGTTGGTGATGTGACATCCCGAGCGAGCGACGAGATAATCGATGCCAATTCACCGCACCTCAGACCCATGTCTGTGGCTTTACCGGGGCCGCGCTCTGCTACACTTCGATTGCCGGTTCAGCCAGACGAGCCAATCACCTTCATCGACTTAACGCGTTACTACATGGACAGGGGGGTGCGACGAATGCCAGGCCCAACGTTCGGCAGACGCAGCCTACTCAATGATCTCAGCTATGGCTACGACCTGCTGCCTGCGCGGCGGGGGGCGGAGTTTGGCTCAGAGGACTAGATAAATGTAAAAGGCGACATTTTGGGACTGGGCATACCTATCGAGTGCGGCGATAGAATTGTCTCATGGCGTGCTAGCAAACCATTTCTTTCCCTGATTATCTCACAACTGGACCCCCACGACAAATCCCGTCGGCGCTGGAAGGCACTTCAACTATGATTCTTGAAGCCCAACAATTTTCCCGAACCTCAGCTTCATGCGGATGGTCGAACGATGGGTCGGATAAGCTGGATGAGAGCATAGAGCTCGAACATGTACCTTTACGATGCCAGCTCTGATCTATCACAACTTATATCTCCCTGCCCCACCCGTCTCCCCACTCCCACTCCTCGCCTCCTTCCCCTCCAAGTCCTCCACCCGCCCGTTTTTCCCAATAACCCTCACCCCACCCTTCTTCAAACTCCCGACCACCTCCACCTTCTCCCTCGCCTTTTTACTCTTCGGCACTTCCCCAGCATCAGGCCCTTTCTTCCTGATCCTCTCCTTCTCCCTCCGTCTGCGCCTCAACTTCTCCTCCCGTGACATCTCCTCCCTAGCAGCGGGTAGGCCGCTCTTCCCAGCGACTTCTTCCTTGCCGCTGACAGCTTCGCCGGCACGGTAAACCTCTTGTGGTGCAAGCTGGCTCGCCCCCGCCACTTCGGAGCCGGCGCTGGGCCGAGCATCTTCTAGACTTATTGTAGGCGCGTCAACACGGATGTCCAACTGTGGCGCCGGCGCCTTGGGACGGAAGTGCCAGGAACTAAGGGTGTCGAGATCCCTGCGAACTTGGTTCCACAGCGCCTCGATCTCCTTTTCTTCCCTCCGCATCTTCTCGTCTTTGACATCGACGAAATTCGGATCCGTGCGGCGAAGATGCTCTTCTTCGTATTCCTCTGCAAGACCTTTCTTGCTTTTGCTGTCGTCGAGGTCATAGTTTAGCTTGCCCCGTCGAGCATCTTTGCCAGTAGCCAGGTCATCAGGTCGGCGACGAATAATGTCTTGGAAGTCATAGGCGAGGATTCGCCGCTTGATAAGTTCCTCTATACTTTCACTTACTTCCGCGGTGATCACGGGCACGGGTTTGCCGGCTCGTTCGAAGTCGAGGTCTTCTTCAAGCAGGCTATTGACAGGTCGATCCGCACCGCGTGCTTCTCCGGACAACGTCCACTCTCGCTTGGCTACATTGGCAGCCTCGAGCTTGCGGATCTCTTCTGCTAAGGCGGCTTTGCGGCGTTCGTGGGCTGATCTTCTCGATCGTGGGTTGCCCGCATCGAGCTTCTCCTGTGGCTCTTCATCATCTGGCTCGGACTCGTCTTCAAAGAGGTCGCGATGGACAGCTGCTACCGTGCGCTCAACATCGTCATCGCCTTCTGCCTCAGGTCCATTGCCGGTGGTCGTTCTAGCCGGGAAATTATGTGGATTGGGTCGTCCTTTTTTGTTCTTCCGCTTCTTCTGGGCAGGAGGTGCGAAGAAGTCTTTGTACATCACATCGTTGGTATTGCCCATACCACCCATCGCATCCATTTCGCCTGCATCGAGACCCTCGTCATCGTCTTCGTCTTCGCTCGGTGCATCTGGATCACCAAGTGTTGGACCATCCTCTTCGTCATCGTCATCTGCATCATCCATGGTAGTGTCAACTGCACCAGACCTGCCTGCGCCAGCCGCAGCAAGCGCAGACGGATCTGCATCCCAATCAACGTCCTCCTCATCGCTGGCAGCGCCATTATCGTCGCCACGGATATCCTGCTGTTCCAGAAAGTCTGATTGCTTGTTGAAGTCGTCAATAGAGAAGAAGCCATCGTTCAAGCCGAACTTGTCAGTCACGAGTTCCTCGGCCGGGTCGTCGCGATCAGCCTCTTCGTCTTCGTCAAAGTCGTCCATACCATCCATTTCCAAATCCTCGCCTGCATAGTCGTCTTCAGCGCCTGCCTCGGCCTGGTCAAGAGCATCGTCCATTTCGTCAGAGTCGCTCTCATATATCTCTTCTCCATCGTCCACACCCTCAACTTCATAGTCCACACCTTCTTCACCTAGATCCTCGTCGTCCACATCTGATCCTTCCAGATCTGCCTCATCGCCGAATTTACCGTTCGCCCTATTCCGTGCCTGCCTGTCCTGCGCCACAACGAGACCCAGCTCGGCCTCATGTCGTGCCGCATCAATGACTCTCCGCGCCTGCTCCCACACTTGCTCAGGTCCAAAGCCGTCGACGTGAATCTGCTTCAAGCGCAAGACATCCGTCTCATCTACTAGTGCCTCGCCTCGCTTCCGCTTCTTACGCACTTCCTGCAGACGCTGCTGCTGAACCGTACTGACATCCGCTGCGATCGGATCGAGAATGTGCTTCAGGTAGGCAGCGGTGTCTGTGTATAGCGGTAGCGTTGGTTGTAAGAACGTATGCGGTGCGTCTGTCAGCCTATTGGCCAATGTCGCTGCTGCTGCCATATTGCTGGGCCCCATATCCACTTGAGCTTGCTCAGTATGTAGAGCCCAAAAATTGTATGTCGAAGTCGAATCTTAGCGCAAAGATTTGGACCGGATCTAGCCGAGATAAGATACGCCTCTATAACCGCGACCACGGGGACCACTTCGCATCCTACAACGACCGCCAGGCATTGCTCATTTCGACATTGCTACGAACGACGCTGGCAAGGACATGTCAGTGGATGGTAGAGAAACATGGCGAGGTGTTCTTTGAGCTTGCGTCGCTGAGATCTGCGTAATTTCCAGGGCCACTGCAGGACTGTGGCCCCCTTTCCAAGCATCGGTTAGTGCGAAGATGGCCACAAGTCACAAGCACGACCAAGCTGAACCCTTCCTGGCCACTGGTAGGAATAGTGACGATGTAGAGCTTTCCCACCTTGGATTCGACGGCCAGCAAGTCAGCAGCGTCCACGATCATGACCGAACGCCAGACTCTCACCATCTGCAGCCCAAGGTCCCGCCACAGCAGAAAGGTAGAGGCTTCGCACTTTTAGTAGGCGCCGCCCTCTTCACAACCGTAATCGGCTTCGTCATCAACACAGAAGCAACGGAGTACTTCGAGTCCGAACTTGGCTGGAAGAAACCCTTGGCAAGCATGTACGTGACGCACAGTTCACTCATCTTACCATGGATCGTCAATATCGTTGCAAAAAGGATCAGACACCGAAAGCTCGGGTTCGGCGCATGGGTCAAGCAGAATATCGACCAGCTGAGCGACTCGATCACGACAATCGATGCCTACCAAACTGGAGTGTCTGACTCTGCGAAAGCACGACCGAGCAGTCCACTGAAGTTCCTCTTCACAACCATGGGCTTCCTTACGATCGCTTTGACAGCCAGTGGTATGTCCTGGTTCATTGCTCTCGCTTGGACAACACCGGCAGACCTGACGGCGATCTACAATTGTGCGACATTCTTCGCGGCAGCCTTCAGCGTTCCACTACTCAATGAGCGACTTGGACTCTGGAGCATCGTTGCAGTCGGCCTCTCGATTGTAGGCACATTTGTTATCGCATACGGCGACACGACCGCGAAACATGATCCGACGGAGAAGATCGGCACGTCTCGTCTCTTTGGCAATATTATTGCTTGTATCGGTGCTCTGGCATTCGGTTTATATGAGGTGCTATTCAAGAAATGGGCATGTTCTTCTCAGCCATTAAGTCCGCAGCAGAGCCTGCCTCTCACGCTTTTCGCCAGCGCCCTAACAGGCTTTTACACCATCATAGCTCTGTGGCCAGGTCTGCTAGCCGCACACCTCAGCTCTGTCGAACCCTTTGTCTGGCCTTCCGCTCGGGTCTGGCTTTGGATCATCATTGCTGTTCTTTCGGGCTCTATCTCTATTACCTTGCTTGCTGTTCTCGTCGTCTGGACGGATCCAGTCTTTGGCTCGTTTGCGAACGTGCTAAGTGTCTTCTTTGTCGCATTATCGGACTGGTTGATCTTCGGTCTCAGTCCTTCTTTGGCAACATATGCGGGTGGTGGATTGGTGATTGTGGCGTTTAGTTTGCTGACTTGGGACACCTTTGTTGCGAAGAAGGACCGGTGAGCATGTATGCGTGTTTGCTGGGTGGTGTATTGTATCGCTGGGCCTCAGCACACCTTTATAAGGATGAAGCGTTCGAGCTCGTCGCTCACTCTGGACCTACACACGCACAGAAGAGCACAACAGCATGCCAGGCGTACCTCCAGCTGTCCAGCAGGGCAGCAATACAACCGCACTCCTCTACCTCAGAGGCAGGATCGACCGGCCTGACCCTACCGTCTCATCACCCTCACTCGTTCGTACACTAAGTGACCCTCGCTACGCCACCAGCGCTTTCAACACGACTTCCAAGGCCGCAGCCGTCACGTACGCATACGTTCAGCTTGTCAGAGCTCAGCGTGAACTCATGGAGGTCCTCGAGTACGACCTGTGGACCCTGCAAAATAAGATGATATGGTGGGCCCGACAGGTTCAGTGGCTGAAGGTAGTCTGGACTCTTCTATTCGAAAGGGACAGGATCACAGGACACGGTTTTCGGGATCTGCTGCTGGGTTTGGTGGAGGAGAGGGAACATGCTAGAGAGAGTATCAGGGACGTGGTGGAGAGTCAGGGGCGGGGACAAAGCCGGGGAAGGACCTGACTATTCTGTACGTTTGCCCCGACACACAGTTTATCTAGTATGGCGAGATAAATTATGGCCTGTGAGAAGCGACAGTAAAGGCACAAGAGCACAAATTTTGAACGCAACAAAAGGGGCCTTCCCGCCTTGATCGACTATCTGCTATCCTATGCTACCCTATCCTACACAAACCGAAATTCGAGTTGGTCCTATACATATGGCGCGTTCACGTCTCTCGTGCTTCTGTTCTCCCGGCCTTTACCCTCGCATATACTCTATCCTGTGCTATACTGATCGGCTGTCTGAGTAAGTTCAGCTGCGGAAGTATGCTCGCAATATGTACAAGAACTCATGTCAGCGGCTCGAGCGATGAGCCTAACGATCAATACGCTGAGCATCATCCCGCATGTCTTTTAGCATCCTGGCGTTCTGCTCCTGGATATCTGAGTTGTGGTGGTCGTCTACGTCCGGTTGGCCTGCCGCGATACGGCGGATGAACTTGGCCGGGTTGCCGGCTACTACTGTGCCTTCTTTGACGTCCTGTAACAACGATGTTAGAACATTCACTTTCCAGATTTCGTAAAAGCGTGCAATGCTTACCTTAGTAACGACACTTCCGGCACCAATGACGGCACCATTTCCGATCCTGCGGAAAGGCATGATTATCACATCCCCACCAATGAAGCAATCTTCGCCAATCTTGATGGCTCCAGCTACAAATGTGCCTTGGCTACCCTTGCGCTGCATCGCATCCACGCTCGTTGTGGTACCATAGAACTTCACATTCGGCCCTATGATCGTTCTCGCACCGATGCTGATCTCACAAGCATCTTGCATATAACACCCAGGCTGAATCAAGACTTCCTCGCCAACATGGATGTTATAGCCGTAGTCGCATGTGAACGGCGTTTCAACATACGTATTTGGGCCTACGGAGCCCTTCGGACCCTGATAGCTATCTGGTGAATAACGTTGACGGAAGGCTTCACGGAACGGTGGCTCAACGACTGCTCTGAAAAAGCGAGCTCGTTCTTCGGAACTGTGGCCTCGCGAGGCGAGGGCGGAGTCGTTGTAGCGTTCTAAAGCGGCTTTGCACTGCTCGCGGTCGTTGAGGAGCTCGGTATCGCGGTACGCCATGAACGGCAGTCCCAGGAGCATTTTCTGCTTTTCTGGCAGATGCTGCACTCCGCCGTAGGTAAGGGCGAGTGCTGCGGTGCGTTGAGAACTTGTGGTCGTTGCGCTTTCGCGCGAGCTTGTTGCCGCACCGTGGCTGGTGGGTGGCCTATAAAGTGCCATGCTTGATGACTCCTGTGCCCAGGACGGCATGTGCGGCATGTGCGGCATGGGGGGTGGTGGGTGGCCCGGAGCATAAGTATGTATAGGTGGCATGGCAGTGAAATCGTTCGGTGGCAAGCGCTCTGGAATGTAGCTTGGCCCAGGTTTAGCTGACTGCCACGCAGCAGGCTGTGGCCATCCATCCCGATCGTACGGCGGCGGATGCTCTACCACCGGAATGGGGCGTTGTGGCTCCGACTCCGGTATGCGACCCCAGTGGTTATATCGCGGACCCTCCAATGGACTCTGGAAGTAAGTAGACGGCCCATGGGATGGCTCATAACTGCTCTTCGACTGAAGCGCTAGAGGTGTCTTGCTTGCCTGGTTGGTCTTGTTGCCTGGCGGTCGGGGCCCATATCCTCCGCACGCGTAGTTGCCTTTCAGACAATTAAAGCATTTAGGTTTCTGATACTGTTCAGCATAATCCGTACTTGGCTCGGTCCGGCAATAGCTACCTTCTCATCACACTTCTTCTTGCGCGTGCGGCATGTGTGGCATCCGGTCTTCGTGCGATTGCTAAATGTACGCTTGCGTTTTTTCGCATCGTACTCGGCAGTGCCTTGTTCCGGGCTATAGCTTTGAGAACGCATCTGCGTGTCGTCTTCCATAGGCGGAGTAGACGGCTGCTCGCCATTCTTGGGAAGATGCTGTGCATCCGCTGGCTCAGCTACCTCGGGTGATTTGTGCAGTACACGCTGTAGAGACTCGGCCAATCCAGCTTCGATCTCTGGTCGAGGTGGCGGGACAGCCTCTGTTGCACCACTTCGACGAACCGGCGATGGTTCGCTGTGGTTTGTTAGAACTATTCTAGCATAAAAGTGACATTGACAGCATACCGTGAAGATATTGGCATGTACTGGGCGTCTGCCATACGCCGCTCGGGCGGGAAAGGGTGGGAGCCACTCATCGTCTGCTCAGGCGAGGTGAGGTCGACAGCAGAGTCAAGAGTCAACACTCCACGCTTTGGAGAATGATCGCCGTTGGTCTGCTCCTGGCTGATCACGAGCATACCAGGACTGGCGTCACCCGCAGAATCTGATCGCTTTCGCTTCCGAGGATCACCTCCGTCCAGCTGAGGCGGATATGTGCTACCGCCACTGGGTCTCCAACCGTGTGCTGAAGAGTCTGATGCGGTCGGTTGATCACAGTGTATGCGGAAACTATGATCGGAATCCGTTATCGCCTTCGATCCGCTGGTCGAGCTATACGGCGTCGTCTTTTGGCCGTCGCCATTCACTGCTGTGAAGCCAGATGTCACAGTATTCAGTCGGCTCATCGGCAGTCCATTGGGCGAGCGCACATTCATGGGTGCTGTCAGGGTGCTCATGGTCGCCATGATCACTGACGGCTACCAGAAAGGTCTCGGGCCGAGTGAGGTCGGAGATGAGCAACGAAGCATCGACGGCGAGGTCAAGCGGAAAGAGCGCCGGCGCAAGTTGTCGTCGTAGCCGTGCCGCCTCGTGCCCGAGGAATGCAATTAGATCGCGGCTCTGCCTTGCGCGATCGTTGGACCGCGATATTGTGTTGCTTATTGTTGTTATCAATGTCGTCTCGCACAAAGTGCGATGATCCAAGGTTTAAGGTCCAAGGAGATATCAGCTCGCTAGACAGTCCCCGTGGCCAAAGGCCGGCCTGTCGCTTGTGTTCTCGGGAGGCGCGGCAGACGCGGTATTATACTCGCCTAGCTGCATATAATCTGCCAGCTGAGAGAGGGCTGGGATGTCAATGCCGATCTTTTTGCGGATGTCTGGACAGCGATTGTGTACAGGATATGTACAGTGCATGGACATGCGATTGCAGGAAGTGTCAGCAAGAGTAGAGGGGAAGTTGGGTCGCGAGGACACGGCATAGACCTGTTAATGCAGCCGCTCATACATGCGAATGGCGCTTCTAGGATCGTTAGCGCCGGGTGGACACTGGAGTGGGCAGTTTTTGAACGGTTGCCGAAGAGCTTCGTTTTCTGCGGCGCTTAGGATGATCAGTGAACCGCCTGGTGACGAGCTCATGCAGCCACGGGCATGCCAGCCTGTTCTTGAATTGCCCGACATCCAATGGACCCGTCGCTTCCTACTTTCCTGCTTTGGTCGCGGGAGGAGGCATCGTGGAGAACTGCTGAGACAAGGCGGACCACACTTCTCGTTTAGCCGCCCCTCTGGGTATCGGTAGGCCCGTGCTCAATCCCATTTGCTTCGTTGATCCTGCAAGCATGGCGGCCACTCTGCGCGCTTATGGTGATATCGCCGTGGCGTCTGACCGCTGTGCTGACGAATCGAGTACAACTTGACCTTCTACAGCTGCGTGATCACCAGCATTTGTGCAAAATGTTGATCTCTCAACATCCCAAAGCATGATTCAGTGCTCTTTAATAAGCTTCCAGCCCATTCTCTGCTTGTGACGGCCCAGCGTCGCGAGCCAGCGGGGCAGAGAAGCCGCGGTAGTAGCCGTGTGGAGATGCTCAAGTCGCGCCACTACCGCAATCCATCTTTTACACAGCATCGCCAAGTGCATTTGGCTCATGCAGGAGCTGCAAGATGTCTGGGACTGCCAAAGCAGGACTATTACGTCGGTAAGGACTCCGTACCCACGGCTCAGCATTGGTCGCAACGGATGAGCATGAAAGGCAGAAGACACAGTGCGTGTGAGTTGAGTGCAGGGAAAATGTCTCCTGACACCTCTTAGACTGCATTCCCTTACACCAAAGAACAAGTGGTCTTCATATGACAAGGCTGACCCAGTCCCCTGGGACGCTATACGCTTTTAGTATATGCATATGGCTACCAGTACAGCAGAACGCTACCGTAGCAGACTCGCAATAATCCCATGGTTCCGGGAGCGCCGTATTGCGTGTCACGAAATGCATCTCTGAAATCGCTAGATCGTGCCTATGGAGAGCATGAGCTGTCCTCGATGGGTGTCTAGGGCTCTACGAGCACGAAATGTCACCATACAGAAACGTCAGGATCTCAATGCGAGACCCCCGAATCTTGGGAGCGCCGTAACAAGATCAGCATCTTTACGTCGACTTGTTCTCGGGGTCAGTGTTGTCGTAGCGAGAGCCCGCAGCCTTCAACAAGCATCGTGACAGGGCGGCCATACCATGAAAATTGTAGAGTGATCACTGCTTTTGGCAACATTGAGCAACGCCACGAATCCTAGGGAACGTACCGTAAGACGACCAGAAGGACCGTGGTGTTTGAAAGTACGGCTATGTTTTTGCACGAAATCATGCGGATCAGACACGTTGTTACCGCTGGTCTGAATCCGTCTGTGTGGTGGTGGAAGACATGCATCAATTCTGCGTGCTTTTGATGCCACATGTGCTTGAAGGCCTTTATTGGCTCATCGCCAGGCCTACCTGAACGAAATGCCGCGGCAATATGTATGCCAGATTCCACCCCGCTAGAGGGACAGTACACGTGATTCCGGCAGTCCTGGAGCGGAGTGTGATCGATGAAAGGCCGCCAACATCAAGATGATATCCGACGGAGTGTTGGTCTTTGCTTTCAATGTCAAACCTTGCATGGAAGAGCTCAGTCAGGAAAGCCTCTCAAGGCAACGAGATTTTGACCATTCAGTCGCATACATAAGCGTCTTTCTCGTCCATCACACGTTGCCATGGATGAGAAGCCAAACAGCATGGTCGACTCCGCCTCAAGTGTCGACTCACAGCAGCCATTGGCACTAGTGGAAGACGTTGCCATGGGCATGGAGCGAGCAGAAGCCGTCAGTTGTACGAAGGTGGCTTTGTGATGTATCGCACGAATTCGATGTGCGAGACCCGAGCAAGGATATATAGATTTACTAGACAGAGCGGCCGAACGCGGGAAAACGGCCGAAGCCGGAAGTCTATTTACCGCATACACCTCCGTTCTACGAATGTCAAAGGAGCATACCATCTTCATGCAGTTGGACCATCCCTAGCAATAATCATCATGCCGCCCACATCAACCAACAGGCTCTTCCGTCCCCCACCGCGCTTCCTCTGTCCGTCAATACCTCGCACCCAAACCCGCAGAATCTGGTCCATACAGCCACGCCAAAGAACCAATACTTCGCGCTTCAATCATGGGTCTGATCTCCCAGTCCTAGGCTCCTCGAAAAGGGCAGCATTCTTGCGAAAGGAACCTATGCTGCCATTACGGACAGGTGCCTTGGCAATAAAGAAAGGGATGACGGCGATCTACGACCCCACAACCGCCAAACGAACAGCATGCACAGTACTTCAACTAGACAGATGCCAAGTCACTGGCCACAAGCGAAGAGATTCTCATGGTTATTGGGCCGTGCAAGTTGGAAGTGGGACGAAGGAAGCACGCAATGTGTCTAGAGCGGAGAGGGGCAACTACGCTGCACAGGGCGTGCCTATCAAACGACATGTTGCGGAGTTCCGTGTGAAGGACGCCGAAGGCCTACCTGAGCTTGGAAGTATTATCACAGCAGATCTGTTTCAGGAGGGGCAGTTCGTAGATACCAGGGCAGTGTCGAGAGGTATGGGTTTCACAGGTGGTATGAAGCGATGGGGCTGGGCCGGCCAACCGGCTTCGCACGGTAATTCGCTCGCACATCGTGTGATGGGTTCAAGTGGTGGTGGACAGGGCAGTGGTTCCAGAGTGCATCCTGGCAAGCATATGGCTGGACGTATGGGAGGCGAGATGCATACAGTGCAGAGCCTGAAAGTTCTGCGAGTTGATCGAGAGAATGGCATAGTTGTGGTGCACGGCGCAGTCCCAGGGCCCAAGAAGGGCATTGTGAAGATACAGGATGCGGTGAAGAAGAGCTGGCCGGAAGTTGAGTTGGCGGTTGGTGTCTCGACGATTGGAAGCACGGCTCAGAAGCTCGAGGCGGCACCTGCTTGAGTATATATAATTACGTATCAACATGACATGCGTTTTGATGCACAGGAGAGTGTTATCGAGCATGAGCTCAGCCGATGCCGAGCAAAGTGGCAAGCCGCGGAAAGAGGAGGCCCAGCCAAGTTTGATTTGCTGGTCATCGAGAGCTTGTAAGATTGAACGAAGACTACGAGACTTCGGTCTTTGGAAGCCGATCAGTGACAGAAAAATGTCTTGATCAGTGGACTGTAGGGATACATAGATTCAATATCCGCAGCTCATATCCTGTATAACTAGCAACCAACGAAACCAAAAGACGATCCAAGCCTTTCACCAATTCGCCACCGATTCTGCCAACTCGCCATCGATCCTGCCAGCGTGCCATTGTCAATGATGACTTTGGGTATGTCTCGTTATGACGACCAAGTGCCGTACCGTTCGACTCCTGTCGCGGTGAACCAGTCACTCGTGTCCCGTGGAAATCCAAGTCCTGACTCTGCGTATCCCAGAGCGAGGGGTCAGTAACGGCAACAAACTGCGAAGAGATCAGTCAGGTTCCTCCATCTTGTACAACAATAACTGCATACCGTCGCCACATGCTCTCACACCTTCGCTCAATCCCTAAACCACCGAGTGCTGCCCATAAATCCATCGCCTTTTGTCAGCCCTAATCTCAGCCAACCTCTCCTGCTCCTGGGCCCTCTTAGCCCTCGCCTCCTTGCGCTTCTTACGTGCCGCTTCATGCGCTTCCGCCTCCTCACGCTTCTGCCTTGCCAGTCGTGCCCTGGTGCGAGCACGTCGGCGCTCGGTCTCGTGTTTTTCGTCGTCCCAGGTTTTGCCGAAGCGGTGGTTCAGTGCCACGATGGAAGAGATGAAGATGAAGAAGGCCCAGGCTTGGAAGGCCATCGTGGTTTGATTATATTCTCCTGACAGATTGATGGGTCAATCGCAATGAGGTTGGTATTTCTGGCTTGGTCGGGTTCGGCGGATGTGTTGTGTTATACAAGTGACAGTAGTGATTGTCGAGAGTGCCGATGGGAAAGGAGTTCGTGCTTCAATTCTTTCGATTTTATGTAGTGATTCGAGTGGCGATATGTCACTCGAGTCCGTAACGAATTTGTACAGTCAGCGAAGGTGTCACGAGGCACTGACAGATGGTATACATTCGACGTCATGGCATTCACAGCATATCTTCATCTTCTTCGTCAGCGTAACTACTGCTCCCGAGACCATTCTCACGTTCTTCGATCTCCCGTTCCTTTCGCGACTCTTCGCGAGAGCGGTTGATTTTGCTAGGAAGCTGTTAGTACGCGGACGCATGTGGAATGATTGCAAACCACAGGGAATGAAATACCGTAATCCATCAACCATACCCACCACAAACCCTCTCACTTCCGCCACTTCCATTCCACCAACACCATTCATCTTGATACCAGCCCCAGGCCCAAGCACCTTGAAGCCTTTTCTCAGCTTACTCATTCTCACTTCTCGCAAATCTCTCAGGAGCTTGCGCACGGTATCAGGCTCATCGAAGTCATCCGCTGCGTGCGTAAGCAGGAGATGCCCAAGCTCAAGCCAATGATACGGCAAAGCGTCTTCTTGCGCCCGTGCAGTCGCCGCGTCGCTCATGAAAGGCGGTGATAGCTCAAGCGAGTCACGGGATAGGTATGGATCACCTTCTAACGGCGTCATGCCAATCGCACGAGGCATCGTAGGCGCGGGCGAGAAGACCTCTGCTGTCCGCTCATCCGTCTCAAAGTCAAGTATATGCGTCAACGCCTCCACGCTCAACCATGGCGGCGGACTAATATTCGCTCGACGCTGCTTCTTGAGCAGGAGAGCCAGCCACAGCGGTAAAGGTGTTGAAAAGGGAGGATTGAGCGGTTTTGTCGGGCCCTGCAGTCATCACATCGCCATGTCAGCGAACGTGATGTATTGTAGCGCCTCGAAAAAGTAGCGGCAGTCGCTTACGCAGAGGCCATGACTACTATGGTGCTCTACTCACACCTAGCAGTTCTAATCCATCCAGTCTCTGTCGCGGGATTACTGTCACGTGCTCCATCTCGCAAAGGAATCCGACTTCGCTGGGCGTGAGCCCGGGAGGTAGAGGCAGCGCCATCGCGTATCGCTGTGCATTTCTAAAAACACAATATTGTGCAATTGGAACGACAAAGACCTAATTGCTAGGTTGTTGATAGAGGCGGATTCGCGAAGCGCGTTTGTCCCAGCCAATCAGAGCTGCGCGCGCATAAATTCATCCTCTGCGCTTCCTCCAAACTACACCTCATCCTTTCATGCATTGTAACCTTGGAATCACCTCGCCACAGCGGTAACAGTCATGGCTGCAATCGCGGCTAGCAGTCTTCTCGTCCCGCTGTCCACATGGTTCTACGCCGTCACGCAGACCGTTCAGGAACCGTATCTCGTATGTCAACCCATTTCAGGCCAGGTAAGCGCTTCTCTCATATGTCATACAGGATGAAGTCTTCCACGTACGTCAAGCACAGCACTACTGCAATGGTCGCTTCGACATCTGGGATCCGAAGATCACGACTCCGCCTGGATTGTATTTGCTGTCTTACCTAGGCTCTCTGGTTCCAGGCATTGGCTGCAGTATCACTGCATTACGGGCCCTAAATGTCCTCGGCATCGTCCTTCTATCTCTCGTAGTGCGGCGATCGTACCTGCAGCGGGCTACAGACAGAGGCCAACGACATTCAGGAGTGTTCGATCACAGCTCGCTCGATGTAGCACTATTCCCGACCCTTTTCTTCTTCTCGGCACTGTACTATACCGACATCTGGTCGACGCTGCTAGTAGTCCTCTTCTACACGCAGATCTCGTCTACAAATCACAACAATTCAGGCCGTCTCGTCCACCACGTCACCCTCGTGACGCTAGGACTAGCTAGCCTAGCTTTCCGCCAAACTAACATCTTCTGGGTGGCCATTTTCCCAGCAGCCATCACCACAATACGACAACTTGATCGCGGTCATGACGCTGTTCGGAATTCGATGTACCGAGGCGTCGCGGGCTTTGGCGACTCGTGGTATAGCATCATGAAAACGAGCTATAAGATGCAGGTGGTCTATGATCCAGCTATCAGATATGCCTCGTTCGACGGTAAGTCTCGGGCGACCTAAGTGGTCATACTGGAGTCTCAGCTGATGTGATACAGTCTACCTAGTCACGATAGGATCCACTGTAGCATGTGCGCTGGGCATGCTCTCTCAACCCAAGAAACTCTTCAACTTGCTGCTCGTACTCGCGCCATACCTTACTCTACTTGGTGTGTTCACCGGATTCGTACTATGGAATGGCAGCGTTGTACTGGGCGATAAAAGCAACCATACTGCAACACTACATCTCCCACAGATGCTCTACATCTGGCCTTTCATCACCTTCTTCTCTTGGCCATTGGTATACCCATACCTACTGCTCACGCCTGTCTCCATCATCTCCTGGCTGCCAATTTCCGTGGGCACCCTCGAGTCCATGCAGATCTTCAAACGTGGGAACTTACTCCCGCGACCCTGGCTTGTGCTTGCAGCAATAGGTATAGCTTGCGTGGTCATCTACGCCAACACGATCGTGCACCCTTTCACACTGGCGGACAATAGACACTACGTCTTCTACGCCTTCCGACTCCTGCTTTGGCCCTGGTGGATGCGCTACGCCGCTTCACCCCTCTACATTCTCTGCGCATGGGCTTGCATCCAGACTCTGGGAGGCGGACCGGCAAAAGCATTAGTACGTGCAGGGAGCGGCGAAGGAGAGGGTCTGTTTTTGCCAGACAGCCAACACTCCGCCCCTGTATCGTTTGCACTAATCTGGATGGCAACCTCAGCACTCCAGCTCGTGACAGCACCGCTAGTCGAACCACGTTACTTCATCCTACCGTGGATCTTCTGGCGTATTCATTTGCCACTACGTCTGAGGCCGCAAGGTACTACACCTATCAAGCCGGACGAGTCATTACCATCGCCAAAGGTGCTATGGAACGAGTACGACCATAGGCTATGGCTCGAAACGGCATGGCTTTTGATAGTCAATGCAGCCACGGGTTACATATTCTTGTACTGGGGCTTTACATGGCCACAGGAACCGGGCAAGGTGCAAAGGTTCATGTGGTAAAGGGCGGATGTTGTGGAGACACGGAACAGCGGTATCGACTTCCCAGGAATGGCAGTGGGCGTGACATTCATTGCAGAGGGACGACAGGCGTACACAATTGGCCTATAGGGCTGAAAGTAGTGCACCGTACTCTGGCCCCCAGAGGATCGTATCTGGCTGCCGTCGGTTGCATCCCGGTCTGCATGCTTACAGTAGCGTGCAAAGTGTCGGAACGAACAAGGTCCAATTCGCCATCGAGGCCTGATTCCCTGAAGTTCAGGACGTGTCGGCAGCAGCAATCGCTGTGAGCTCATCGTGCCAGGGGTACTCGCGCGCTCTCCTGACTCCGACTCGCTTCACCGGCATGGTAATCCTGATGCCTGTAGACAAGTTCCCACTCGACACAACTTCAAGTCCGCATAAATCCGGTACCATGATTGCCCTACCTGCTGACGCTCTCCTTGAACTTCCAGCCCCGTCAGCATATTGAATTTGGGGTGTTACAGACCCTGTTGGACCAGTGCGACGGGTGTCATCTAATTCGTCCGGAACATACCTATCCTGCTTATCATCTTTGCTACGATATAGTGATCCTGATAATATGATTGACCGCGCAATCTGCTTTCGGGACTTGATGGTGGGCACTTACGCAGTCAAGCGAGAGGTCGATCGCAGGTACGTAGTCAGATTGATTGCGCAAACAGCCGGACACGGAGCGATGCGCCTTCTCTGATGGATGCTTTATCTTGGTATGGTGTGGAAGCGTTCCTTGATATGATGATGACTCGACTTGGTGCACGAGAGCGAATGTCTCACCGGGACAACCGCCACCAATACTTTTGTCGCACTGTCGCGTGCGCGCGCGCGCGTGAGAAAGGCATGATTTCTTGTCTTTATGCAAGACATCCGCTAGCATAGTAATAGCCCTAATGCCGAGAGCCGACTGGATGCTGTCCGCAACCGACGGGCCGTCGAGTGAACTCAAGAGGGGTATGGACGTATGGTTGACCCCTACAAGTTTTTCGAGTTGACGCATGAAGTGGTGAGCAAGTGCAAGCGAGCCTGATATGAAGGCCGCCCAACGTAAGTAAGAATGCGCAATTGGGTGAGCGCGATCACGGGCCTGATCGCAGAGTGTTGCTGATTACCCTGCTTTCGCCATGATGGGAATAAATGGCCCGTCGTCAAGGTGCCTCTTGCGCTAGCAGGAGTTGTGTCGTACGAATTCTGTAGGTGGCGCTGTCAATTTAGGTAACGCAATACCCCACTGCCCGCATGAAGATGTCTCTGATCTTCTGTGTGTGTGTCCGTGCCCGTCTTGTTGGGCGAGACATGTGAATGCCTCGTGAAGGATGAGGGGAGCGCTCGTTCACAGGCGATAGCGGAGGGAGGTGGAAATGGTAGCGGAGTGGTGGGTACATATGTCGATACTCATCTCCGTAAACTGTACATGTTGTGCCTCCGCGGCGGTTTCTGTCGAACCAAAAAACTCTCGAGTCTTCGAGGGACGATCGCTCGACGTGGCGCCATCTCACTAACGCCACTGATTGGCTAGATAGCGTAGGAGCAGACTTGGCTCAACAATGGTATCAACGAGACTCTTGCAGTTCTGCAGGCGCAAATATTGTAGCTGCAGGTGCGGCATTATTCTGTATGCGTGAGCCGTTCAACACTTCATTGTAGACACTCGCATCGCACCGTCAGCCCGACACACGTTTGCGGCAGAGTTCGATCTTCGCTTGCGTTGAACCCTTCAGCGACCCAGCGGGGTGGGTCCTCGTCCCTCGACTCCAAAGCTTCTGTTGGCGATTCAGCATCGGTCTTTGCTGGCTTCGCTTCGACCAGTCCATCCGCCTCTCTCTTGACACATAGGACTCCACACCCAGACGCCGCTTGCAACGACTATCGCTCTGCTTCTCTTAGACGTCTTGCGCTGGTAGATTCCTTCCTGTGCGCAAGATGCGACTGCCACCTTGACTTTCTCAACCAATTCTTGTGCTACACTCAATGTCCAGCCGGAGCCAGTGTGGCTAGTTCGTGGTCAGCGGAGATCGGTTGGCGTGCAGCTCAACGAGTGACGTCGCAACCTGGAGCAGACGAGCGTGGTGTGGAGAGTAACAGGGTGTAATCAGATTACTGACTGCCAGTGGTGGGGCAGGTATGTCAGCGGGTGAGGACGGCAGTGGAGGGAATGGAGAGCAACAGCGACCATCGAGTCGCAGCGCAGGTCATGCAGGAGGAAACAGCAGCAGCAGCAGCATTGGCAGTACAGCGTGGACAGAGGTACCTATCACCGTCAAGGTGCTGTCGCCGAGCAATACTTCAGACGCATCGACCATCCAACAAGACTATTTCATGACGCATACCTTCGCTCCTTCCGCCGACCATGGCCAGACGACGACGAATACAACGCCTACCTCAAGCGCGAAGACGGGTGCCAGCGAGGCAACTGCTGCTGGCAAGATGCAGGTGCCGGATGTGGGATCCTTCCTGCATGCGACTGAGCAACGGCCAGTAGCGCACAGCCAACTGTCAAGCATGAGCACCGAGAGCAATGCCACCATTCGTGCAAGCCACACCAACGGGACTGTAAGCGTACCGCTGACCAGCGCAATACTATCACCAACGACACCAGGCCGACCCGCCTTCCCCAATCAGTCTTACGCTGCCTTGCAAAGTCAGAAGTATCCTGTACGGAGACATCCTGCTCCAGTACTTCGACAAAGAAGCTCTCATCCTGGCCAGATATACACGTTTACATCCGCGCTGGCTTCGTCACATCAGGGCGGCTCGCGCACTGCTGGCAACTCGCCAGCTGTGACACCGGGTGTTGGCCTCTTCCAGCCCAATACGGCGCCGCCGACCGAGGACTACGATTCTCCGGACACGCCTGGCACTTATGCCAGTCCCTTTCTGCATTTCACACAGCGGCAGGCGCCGAAAGAGACCCATGTCGCGGATATCGATGTTGATCCGGTGTCAGGTCGTAAGCTGATCAACCACTACGAGGTCGTTGATGAGATAGGTCGTGGCGCGCATGGTAAGGTCAAGCTGGGCCGCGACCTCCACTCTGCCGAAGGGACATATGTTGCCATCAAGATTGTGGAGCGCTACTCGCGCCGGCGGAAGTTGGGCAAGCTGGTGTCGGCTGCCGAAGACAAAGTGAAGAAGGAGGTTGCTATTCTCAAGAAAGTACGACATCCTAATATTGTCGCATTGCTAGAGGTCATCGACGATCCGAGCAGGAAGAAGGTTTACATTGTGCTGGAGTACGTGGAACGTGGCGAAATCAAGTGGCGGACCACCGCTCCGCGTGAGATCGCGGTCGTGGAAGCACGGCGATATGAACGTGAGCGTACGGAGAAGCAGAGTGCGCAAGCTGTTGCTGAAGGAGAGGCGATCACTGCTGAAGCGCAACGACGCCTCGCCAAGGAGAAGAGGCGACAGAGACGCGAACAGCGTGGCTGGCTACGGCGCATGCATGAGGAGCAACCTGACAACCAGAACTACTTCAGTAACGAGATGGGTGATGACATGAGCGACCAATCCGAGGAAGATCGTCTATCGCGGGTGTCTACAAGTACGACAATCGATTCCAGGAATGCCAGCAGGTTGTTCTCTGATGCACGACGCGGCTCGCGAGCTGTATCGCCTCTACCGCCGCACAGTGAAGTGCCATCACCGACGGACGCGTCAGGCACGCATCTGAGCCCGATCACTGCGGAGTCACGCACCACATCGCCGACGGCGATGCAGCTCCCTGAGGGTGTCAGCCTGTTCCATACAAGGCTCGAAGGCACCATGTACGGACCGTATGATATGAGCTCGGCTGGATCCTCACGTGTGAACAGTGTTGCTAACAGTGAGATCGACCTCACACAGCTCGCCCACGAAATTCTCGACAGCGAACTACACCCCGAGCTGATGTACGTCCCTGTCATGACTATGCAGGAGTGTCGTGTCGCATTCAGAGACACGCTGCTTGGTCTGCGATACCTCCACTTCCAAGGAATAGTCCACCGCGACATCAAGCCACCGAATCTGCTGGAGACCATCGATCACCGAGTGAAGATATCCGACTTTGGCGTCTCTTATCTCGGCCGACCACGAGTCGAGGACGAGCCCAGCGAAGATGTTAGTGAGCACGAAGCGCAAGACTTTGACGAGGCCAAGGAACTAGCCAAGACCGTTGGCACTCCGGCTTTCTACGCTCCAGAATTGTGCACGGTCGATCCGGGTGATGAACCGATGCCGGTGACCAAGGCGATCGATGTTTGGGCGCTCGGTATCACACTTTTCTGCATGCTCTTCGCCCGCACACCGTTCGTTGATGCCGAGTATGTGGTCATGCGGCAGATAGCTGACGAGGAGATCTACGTGCCACGCGAGCGACTACGACCTGTCAACGAAAAGCCAACGAGCCGGCCGTCATCGCATGGCCGGACATTTACTCCACAATTCACGAGCAAGCGCCATGAGTTAGATCTTTTATACGAAGAGATCGATGATGATCTTCACGACCTGCTACACAGACTGCTGACCAAAGACCCGAGAGATCGCATCACATTGGAGGAAGTACGACATCACCCATGGGTGCTCGCTGACCTTCCGAACAAAGGGAGGTGGCTCGAGGAAACCGATCAGGGCCGACAGAGCCATGGCAAGAAGATCGAGGTTTCCAACGAGGACGTCAAAACTGCCGTCATACCGTTGCAGTTTCTGGATCGTGTCAGGTCTGGCATCAAGAAAGTGACTGATAGGCTTGGACTCAGTAGCGCCAGCAGCAGTAAGCCTTCTAGCAGAGGTCGTGCGCAATCCAGTGCTGGCAACAATAGCGACGGTAGCCACGCCGCTTCGCCGGTTGCGTCGGCTTCATCATCGAGTAGTACTCTTAACTACGATGGTCGACGCTCGAGTTTAAGAGGAGACGAAAGCATCCTTCCGGCGCTGAAAGCATCACGGCATGGCGAGCACCCATTATCTAGGAGTGTGGCTGCCAGTCCCGAGGAGGATCGCAATTCGTACTTCCTGGATACGACATTGGCGGATGCTGAGCTTGCCAATCATGTGCCGGAATTGACGAAGCAGCCCTCGCCGCCTCGTCCTAATATGCCGGAGCGGTCGAGGACGATCATGTCTACTACCACATCGATCAAGACCATCAAACAGTCGGACATTGGCCGAGGACGCGAGTCGCCTCCACCATCTCCCGGTCTGCCTGGTACGCCGATAGCACTCGAATCTCCAGGAGGTTCAGGATTGCAGGCGATCCTCGGCAGTGGCGCAGCTCGTCGTGCTTTCAAGGCGCTCAGAGAGCGAAGTATGCCAAGGACTACAGAAGGCAGAGCGCCATCACTCGACAGACAGTCAGTAGAATCATATGATGCGCATGGCGAGCCCACCATCGCGCTCAGCCCGACTAGCGCTGAAGGTCACGTCAACCTACCAGCATCACTGCAAGATCGTAGTAGGCCGAGCAGTATACAGAACAGTCCAGTGCCTTCGAGGGCACACTCGGTAGTGGCTTCGCCTACAGATGTGCACGGTCGCGCTGGCGCTTTCAGTCGGACAGCCTCTTCACGCTCAATACAATCAGTCTGTGTCGCCGAAGTCGTCAGACAAAACTCATCAGGACAACCACGAGCTATCTCAGGATCCAGCGCTGAGGACTGGCAGCGCGCTGATGATGAACGCATCAGGAAACTGATCCGCGAAGGTCAAGATGCCGAGGAGCGGCCTACTGCTATCTTTGATGATCGCACTTGCCCACCCAGCCCGGATGATAACGCTATGCGACGCCGGCCATCACGACAGATCGACACTGTCATGGAGACTTCTGAGCCCACCCTGTACCATGGCACGAGTCCACGAGATCGAATCGCTCAGCTACCGCCCGCGATGGTGTCAAGCTCCTCGGACTTTGGATCCGCTGTATCCATGTCGATCTCGAATCCATCAATACCGTCTGTCATCTCCGAAGCATCATCCTTCGACCATGGCGATAGTATGCCCCTGCATTACCATGACGACAAACGCAACGACTCTTCGGATGGCACAATCAATCCTCCGAATGCACTGCGACAGGACCACGTAGACGATGGCTATACACCAGAGGAAGAAGAGACAGCTTTGAGCAGCGACAATGAGGACGACTACGCCTCATCTTCCGACAGCGACGGCGGTCTCGTGATGCGCAGACGAAGAAGCAAAACTGCCACTAACGGCGGCAGCACGACCGCCAACAGTAACTCGCTGGGTCCGAAAGCAAGGCGCAGCACAGGACTATCAGCCCATTCGAAAAAGTCGAGTCGAAGCGGTAGTAACACTACCATGAAGAAAGTCCGAACGAGGGACAGCGAGGACGAAAGAAAACGAGCTTCTTTCGAGTTGCGGGAGGAGTGAGAGGGACGAGGAAGAGGATGAAGATCTCAACTCAACCATTTTTGTTTTCATGATTTCTACGAGGAGATGTGTCACGACCACCACGACCGCGTGCCAGCATCAGGACACGACCGGCATACCACTACACTCCGCCATATCGACCAATACATACATACTCCGATCTCGACACAAAATCGCTTGTTACGCTGTCCGCTATATGGAGTGTGCCGGACATCACCCGCATATTACCTTCCGCGAGCGAGCACGTCGACCGGGCATTATAGATCTTCCTTTTGCGTACACGTATGTATACTTACTCCAGGGCGGATATGTATATCACTTTTACCCGCTTGTTTGTTCATTTTGTTTGTTTTTTTCTTGGATCGCAGCAGCAGTAGAAAAGAGCGGAAAGTGGCCTTGTGGATGTTACACGCACGCATGATCATAGCAGAAGTCTTTCGGCGCTTTTGGATTCAAGGAGGAGGCAGGAAAAAGTCGGATGGATTTTGAGTTGCGGTTTGTGTCGTATAACACTGCTTGTTTTCTGTTGTTGCATATCGGGTTCGTGGGAAGGCGGCGAGTGAACGCTTGGTGAGAGGTGTGGGAGATAGACGACAGGTTAGTGGGTAGTAGGGGTTGCATGCATGGTTGTCTGTTTTGAGTTGAGGGAGGCTTGGGGTTGTGTGTTGTTTGCTTTGTCAATAGTGATACCCATATCATCACCTTCTTTGGTCTATGCACTTCAACACAGTACATTCCCTTCTCATGTGCAATTGGGCCATCGTCGCCTTCGTCTATCCAACGAGTTGGTATTGCAAGCAAGGATCGGAACGTTTGTGAATGTAGCATTCTGCCTTGACATTGCTGCTCGACGTGTGATCTTACAATATCTCATCCACTTATGCTCATGTCTACAACATCAGCAGGCAAATCGCTAACCCTACCATCTGCACCAACTAGATTAAAAGCATCAGGAACCCGCTCTGCCATCCCATCCTTCCCACCCTCACCCTCACCTCCCCGAATCCCACCCAACCTTCTCACCAAACCCCCCGTCAAATCCCCACTAAAATCCAACTCCCTTTCCAACCTCTGCCGCCTCAACGCCTCCCTCAACCTCTCCTGATTGCGAAACCTCCCAACCCCCTTCCGCGTCCAATCATTCCACACCAGCCCGCTCTGCTCCGAGCGTCTGAGAACATCCACCAGTCCCTCCTCATTCTGGTTTCGGGCGTAAGCCGTGATTAGGGAGGTCCAGGTCACGACGTTAGGTTCCATTTTTTTTTCCCGCATGTATGTGAGGACTTGCTCGGCGAGTCTGAGTTCGCCACGGGCGGAGAAGCCGTGGAGGAAGATGGACCAGGTGTGGATGTTTGGGGGGGATTGGGTGAGGTTTAGCGTGGTGGAGGAGATGGAGAGAGGGGTTTGGAGATCTTTGACTACGCGGGTAGCTTGGAGGAGGCTGTGTTTGCTGCGCATGAAGTGTTGGAGGAAGATGTTGGAGAAGTGGGGAGTTTCTACGCAGGAGATCAAAGCTCGATCGGTTTCGGCACCGGATTGGATGATTTCTCGCCAGCGATTATACATGGCTATGGCTTCCTGCGCTTTGGAGTTATGGGCCAGGTAGGTCCAGAGCATGATGCCTAGGATATGCCTTGTGGGTTGCATACGCTTCGGAGAATCAGACGACAAGTTTGTGGCCGACGGTGCAGGCGCTGAAAGTGGTAGACCGAGTTGTTCTAGAGGCGCCCGGTCGTAAAATTGGTCGTAGGCGGCTGATAGTGTGGCGAAAGCTGTGTCGGGATTGTGCTTGCTGTGATGAAGAGCCAGACAATGCATGATCTCGAAACAAACAATGCTGTTTGTGCGGAGGTCGCCGAATTGAATCGCCTCCTCGATCACGTCTCGCAACATATCCGCATTGTCGATGTCGAGCTTGCAAGCCTTGAGACGAACGGCGTAGGTGAATTTGGTCGGGAGTATGTGCTGTTCCTGCATCGCACGGTACACATTCTGCATCGTCTCCAGGTCGCCAGCGTCGACAGCATTGAGCATGATGATGGTGTATAGATCGGAGTTGAGCTTCAGTCCCAGCCCAGCCAGATGCTCTACTAAACACAATGTCACCCGTAGCCCATCTGGCTCATTGGCTGACCTTCGAAGCAATGCAGAGCACCCATACCGGAACGCCACCGTCTCGACGAAGCGCGGACCACCGAGTCTAGCAGCCTCGAGCAACGCCTCAAGCGCCCGCTCAATCTGGCCTGATTTGGCGAAATGCTCAGAGAAGTGTAGGTAGGTGTATTGATGCAGCTTGACCTTGTCGAGCTTTATGTTGGCCCACAGCTCCAGGACCTGCTCGTTTGAGATCCATGGAAGCAGAAGTTTCACCCAGCCACCAATGAAGATGAATTGTTCGTTCGTCTCTCGGTCCATGAGCAGGAGCATAATCTTGGCCAGCTCTCGAAAATTTCTACGCGTTGCCTCCTTTTCCCCCAATTCGGCGTTAGCGATTTCGTGTGACCAGGACGCCTTGCGTATTGCCCCAAACCTGGCTGGTCGAAGGTGATATGCCTGGTCGAAATACTTCGCAAGGATACTGTAGCAATCCTCAACCCAGTTGATCGGAGGGTAGAGCATCTTGTGCGTCAGGCGCAGGAAGGTCATCAACTTCACCTTGTCGTAGCATAACAACCAGAGTGCTGTCTCGCTCCATAACTCACGCTCCAGCTTGTTGTACTCCTGCGCGAACGGCTTGAACCGTATGGTTTCATCCGGATTCTCATCCATCTGCCCAATGATTCGCTCAATGCGCCTACTGGCCTCGGGCTTGAAATGGAGCTCTGGGCTATTCGCAACATCCTGGCCAGGTGTCGAAAGAAGTCGGTCGTACGATGCTGAAATCTTGCAGTATCGCGTATTCCAGTCAGAGGAGAAGACGGCCGAAGTGCGTAGCTCGGAGCGAATGGAGATGGTAGTTGAAGAACCACGTGCCAGACGTGCCGTCTTGCGTGCTTTCAGACGTGCTCGGGCTGCCTGTTCGGGCGAATGTTTCGAGTGTGCTGGAGAAGAACGAACAGCAGTACGGCTCTTCCTGCTGCCAGCTGTCTTCTTTGGTGGTGTCTCAGCCTTTCGCGTCTCGACCGTCGCTTCATCCTCAGGCTGTCCATAGCCACCTAGCAGAAAGTCGAGGTATGCCGAGTCTTTGGATTCCGACGAGGGCGATTTGGCATGCTTGGACACCGAAATGGTCTCTTTGTCATCTTGCTGGCGCTCGGCGAGGGCGGAGATGTATCGCTGGCGTGGGACGTGGGTGTGTGGGTGCCATCGTTGCGCTAATCTCGTGACGGACGAGCTAGATCTAGCTGAGCGCGAGAGAGAAGACCATAAGTGCATAGGCGAGCATTGAGGGCAGAAGTAGTCGCTTGATGGTTGGCAGCATTTATGGAAAGGAGCTCTCATCAATGTATAGCGGAACTTTTTCGGGCAAGCCCATCAATCGAGTTGGGTGACCGCCATGACTCGTGGGAAAGCTCTCGCCTAGATTAATCAATCAGACTGTTTTTCTTCGAGCAACAGTAGCGTTGATATCAATCAATCGATTCCACAACTTGACCTAGACAGAGCGTCTGCTCGAGCCTGAAAACCAACATGGCATCCACCCAGGCGCTCAGCGCAGCAGCACAAGACCGCAAAGCCCGCCTGGCCCAGCTCAAATCACTCAAGCGCAAACAACCCGACACCTGCCAAGAAGCCTACGAAGAAGAAGCACCAGTAAGACAAACCGACGAGACCACACCAGCCGAACCAGACGCCTCCTCCACATTCCTCTCCGGCCGCAACTACGACTCGGAAACCAAGGGACCAAAACTGGGCTTCGAAGCGGCACCCTCAGAGGGTAAAGAGACACTCGAGAAGAAGGCAGCAGCGCTCGCACTCGAGACAAGACGACAAGCACAGGAGGACGAGAAAGCGGATAAGCCGCTCGACTTGTTCAAGCTGCAACCCAAGAAACCGAATTGGGATCTCAAGCGCGATTTGGACAGGAAGTTGGAAGTGCTGAATGTGAGGACGGATAACGCGATTGCGAAGTTAGTTCGGGAGAGGATCGCGGGGCAGCAGAAGGCGGCGAAGGAGAAGATGGGAGGTGCGAATGGGCGTGCGAATGGGTCTGATGGTGTCGGTGCGGAGGGAGAGGGAGAGGCGGTGGGTTTGGAGGGGGCGGTGTTGGTCGAGGCTACGCATGTGCGGGAGCGAGAGGATGAGGAGGATGCTAGGCGGGAGAGGGAGGAAGAGGATGCGTTGTTGGATGCGAGCTGAGTGCTGTTCTGAGACGACCACGCTCGAACAAGCGCATGGCATTGCTGTGATGAGACAGCAGCAGGAAGTCAACTGGTCGAGCGCATGGCAAGTAGGAGCATGATTGTGTTCGGTCTTTGCGCCCGGAGGCTTGGTACCGGCCTCGCCATCTCGGCCAATAGTCGCGGCTGAGCGCTGCACGGTTAGTATCGACCAGGAGTGTGAGGAGCTCAGTCCGGAGGACTAAATCACATCGCACGTAAGCGACGAACGGAGGATGTTAGGTCTTTCTAACCTGGTCAGAAGTGCAGCCCACCCACCTACACGAAGCGCGTTACACCAGCTACACTCGGCGACCGCGTGGCTGTTCGCGACGCATCTGCAGCGCCGTTACAAGTGCACAAGCAAGCGACTCGGATATCGAATTGAAAATCCTTATCAGCAGAAGCAACACATGCCACCACGCAGAGGTCTGAAAGCATTCCCGGCCCTAGGCCGTAGAGCTGTCGGATCGTCCAAACTCTGTGGCTTCGGATGACGCAGGAGCTTCGGCGGGCACAAGAATATATGTGTTGGATAGCTTATCGCAGCTATGAGTATATCTCTCGACAACTTTCATAAGTTTCATCCTGCAGCACTCTTCGCCGTACACCATATAGACCGCAAAATCACAAATCGCGACCCGAACCACCCACCATGGTCTTCAAACTCGTCAGCGCCACTCCCTCACCCTTTGCGCGCATCAACCGCATAGCTATGCTCGAGAAGGGCATCCCATTCGAGCTGCAAACCGAAATCCCATGGTATGTGAACAGTCACACCACGAACCATAATCCTGCCACATCCTCCTAACCCTCCCATCCACGCAGGCATAAATCTGAAACCGTCACCCCAAAATACAACCCTCTAGAAAAACTCCCCATCCTCTTCGACACCGACGACAGCACCTTCGAGCCCGTCTACGACAGTGCACATATCCAGGAATACATCGTCCAGAAATTCGCCTCCCAGGGCCCTAAATTGCTAACCGGTGATCTGGACCTCGACCTCAAAGCTCGTCAAATCCAAGTTTTGGCGGAAGGGGTCATGGACGCCGGCGTCCTCGAGTTCTTCGAGCTTGCTCGGCCGGAGGGGAGCAGGAGTAAAGAGTGGGCGGAGCGGCAGGCGCGGAAGGTGGATGGCGGGTTTCGGGCCTTTGATCAGATGGTGAAGGATAGGAAGGGGGAGTGGCTGGTGGGTGATGGGAAGGTTATGACGATAGCGGATATCGCTGTTGTTTGCGCGGTTGGGTTCTTGGATTTCCAGGGCGCGAGGAAGGAGTGGAAGGGGAAGTATCCGGAGTTGGTGAAGTGGTTTGAGGGGGTTGATGAGAGGGAGAGTTTTAGGGGGACGAGGCCGGTCATGTTTGATATTCAGGTGAAGAGTGTTATTTAGGTTGTGAAAGATCAGATCTTCCTTGTATATACTATCCTACGATGCGTAACATAGCATAGGACTTTGAGCCAGTCACGTGTACGCAATCATTCTGGTCTTGGCACTCGTCAGCTTATGAACGCGTGCCTCGCGCGTCAACTTTCTCGTCTCAGACACTCTCGAACTACGATCGCAACATCACGTCCCGCAAAGCCTTCGACCATCGACAGTAGCAATTGATCACGCCATGATCGCTACCACGCGCTACACCACCTCTCCGCACCCTCACAACTTCCTCCCGACCATCCCATCGCCACTCTCGCGCCGCAGCGCGAATGTTCATGGCCGACAGCCGTTTCAATTCATGTCGAATCCCTCTGATGACGAAGCCGCATATCGTGTCTCTAACCCCACCGGACAGGAGAACGAAGATAGTGGTCGTAGTAGTAAGTGGGAGAAATACAGCAAGCGAGCCGTGAAAAAGGTTCCCACCCCGCCGAAGCCCGACGAGGTGAGGGAGAAGAGGCGGAGGATGTTTTTGAGAGGGGTGAGGGAGGGGAGGGAGGAGAGGCGGTGGGAGCAGAGGGGGGAGGATGTAAGTGCTGTGACTTGGATGTGATCTGGTGTTTCCTTGTGTGGGAGGGGATGGCAAGCTGACGTGTGTGGTATACATAGATTATGCGGTTGGATTTCATGCGGGAAAGGAAGAAGTGGGAGGCGGAACTGGCGCGGGATGCTTCGTATCTGGATTCGGACATTATTGAAGAGGAGGATGAGGAGGACTACGCGCTTCCGACATCGTCTGCGGGTAACGCGATGCAGACTTCGGATCCCAACACGAGTCAGCAGATGCCAGAGGAGGAATTGGATGAAGTTCTGATGCGCGAGGAGGAAGATATGAATGTGCTGCTTAGCTTCATGCCTGATGATGAGGGTCAGTCAACGGAGCAGCGGGCTAGCCACCAGGAGGAAGCACCCGATCACTTCTGGAGCGACGACGACGATTACGATGCGCTCTTCCCGCAGATCGTGGCAAATGAGCCGCAGAGTAGTGCTCAGGATGTAGAGATGGATCTGAGCTAGTCCTCCGCACATATATGATACTCATTGGTCTTAGTATTGGCGTTGGAGGATCAACACAAATCAGCACACGGAACGTATCAGATATTGAACGGAAACCAGAATTGGGGTATCATTGGCACTCTATGAAGAATACAAAAGAAGCGAAGTCTCAAACCTCATTGTGTCGGGCATCCAGCATCGATATCACCGAGCGCTTCTTGAGCCGAGCTCATATCGCCCACGAGGTCCGGTGGTGGCGAGCCCGCAGCTTGCATCTAAAAAAGACAAATGTTAGCACATTACTCGCCTTCGCAAATAAAGATTCTGCAAAACAAGATCCAGCAAACACCAAAATACATACCTTCTGCATCCTCTCAACAATAAATTCCCTGTCCGCCTCATTCTCATCTTTATACCCACTCCGTTCAAACCTGCCCACAATCTCCCCGACCAATTTCTGCTGCTCCTGATATCGCTTCAGATCCTCCGCCTTCACACCCCCACCCCCCTCCTCATTCGCATGCTTCTCCATCCACCCCGGGAACTTCTCATGCAATTCCTTCATCGGCTCATACAAGATCTCCTTGTTCGTGAGCTGCGTCATCATGTTCATGAGCATGGAGTTGAAATCCGCTTCGTTGCCATCCATGCCGCTGCCTTCGCCGCTTTGGAGCTCGCGCATCATTTGCGCGAGGAGGTCTTCGTCTTCTGGTGTGCCGTTCTTATCTGCGGCGGCGGAGGCGGAGGCGGAAGTATCGGATTGCTGCATCCGTTCCATTGTTCGTCGGATCGTGGAATTGAAGTCTTCGGCACCTTTGTTCTTTGTTGATGAGGCTGTGGTGGACTTTGTACCACCTGCTGATGTCGAGGCTTCGGATCCGACGGTCTTCGCTGCTTCCTTCAGGTGCGCGCCGGCTTCTGCATCGCTCGGTGCCGCGCCGGCGGCGATGAGCTCCTTCATCATCTTCTCGAATTGCTGTTGCATTTCTGGGTTGGAGTCGAGCTCGGACATTAGATCTGTCATTCCTGCCTGTAGGGACTTTTCCAATTCTTCTTCACCGGGTTCGGTGACTGAGGGTGCATCGTCGCCGAATGGTCTGCTGGGTGCTGCTGAAGTGGTTGCCGGTTTCGTCGACGGTGTAGAGGCTGGCTTTGTGGTGGTGGTAGGCTTGGGTTGGAATTGGTCTAGGACATCGTCCAGATCGTCCAGATCATCTTCTTCTGGATCCGGAGCCATATCGACCTTCTCAATCGGTTTCTCTGCCATGATGTCGGGTTGTGATAGTGAAGGTGGGGGTCGTCCTCGGGCTCTGATTATATGGTGCCCTCGCTCATTGTTTGCCTCTTCGCAGCCGTATATTCTTTGTTCACCATATGACTGGAACGACCGGATTCGCTCTCCAGCATGTGCTCACAAGCTGTCGTCCGTAAAAGTGGGTTGTCTCTTCATCTGAGCAATGCAAGATTAAGCCTCGGCTTTGCATTAATCGATAGGCAACACCAGATCATGCAAGGGTGCCTGACAGCCTCACTTTCAACATGTCACAAAGTTCGAGATGCTGTGTAAAGCCGAAACAGCCTGCGATATCGTGCGTCCTTTCCCTTCATTTGCACAAAGCTATACCACTTCACTGTGCACGTGAGTAATCGCACTAGTCACGCGACTCGCACGGGCTATATACATTCTGTATTCAACCTTCGCAGCGACCTGCGATTTTGCAAGCTTCACAAACCTCCACTTCTCTTTGAAACAGAGACCTCGAGATGGGCTCGTTGTGCATGACACGGTTGACGGAGGAGCGGTATGGGTACAACAGAGTGTTCTCGAAGTTCCAACTCTAACTTACTCGCAGTAAGAACTGGCGAAAAGATCACCCCTTCGGGTTTGTCGCAAGGCCGATGAAGACACAACAAGCTGCTCTCGACCTGAAGCGATGGGACTGTGCGATACCTGGCAAAGACAAGACGATATGGGAGGGCGGGCTATTCAAGCTAGAGATGCAGTTCCCCGATGGTAGGTTCTTGAGCAGCTGCCTGGGGAAGATTGAGTAGACAATCAGGCTGACATGAGGATGCAGAGTACCCAACGAAGCCACCGAAGTGTGGGTGCTACCTAGACAACCTACTCACCTTTGCAGAACACTAACATATCATAGGCAAGTTCGTTCCACCACTCTTCCATCCAAACGTCTACCCGTCCGGCACCGTCTGTCTCAGCATCCTCAATGAAGAAGAAGGCTGGAGACCCGCAATCACAATCAAGGAGATTCTCATCGGGATTCAGATGTTGCTCGACGAAGTCAACCCGGATTCACCAGCACAAGCGGACGCGTACAATCTGTATAAGAAGGATAGGCAGGCGTATGAGAAGAAGGTGAAGCAAGTCGTCAAGGACAATCCGGCGCCCTAGACGAGCGTTGGTGCAAGGAAGGAGGAAAGATCATAATGATGCGACGAATAGCCATGAGGGTCATGTCCATGGAGGTCGTGGCGAGATATGGGAGATGTGATATTAGCGAAGGCGTTGGTGGGCAATGACGTATCTCACCAGGGATGCTTGCCATTTAGTCGCGCTGGGTTACGTAGTATACAGTATTTCGAAGGTTCTTGCCATCAGCCATGCTCATGTGATGTCAATATCATGGTGGCGATCGTGGACATTCGATCTTTTTGACACGTGCTTCAACTTCACCCGCATCCGGCCATCGGCGCCAGCAGGAATGATGTGCATGCTGATGATGCGCGCATGCGACCACACTTTTTTTTTGGCTCCCGTATCTCTACTGTCCTGTACTCTGTAGCATTCTCCACCTATAGCCTCCTACTCCACTCCTGCCCTCCCCACGAGCATGCGATGACATCCATAGCGTCCTGGCGGACATTCTCCGCCCTCGGTCGAAAACCTACGCCCTGGATTTGTCGGGAATGCATTAGATCGACCCGGCCTACGCGAATACCACAGCAGCAGCAGCAAATCAAGTCCTTCTCGACCTCTCAAAGTCCCGCAGCACAAGCAGGCAAACGAGCATGGCGGCGAGTCAACAAGACGATCCGGGAACATCGCAGAGTCGCGATCGGAGCCACGGTCATCTTTGTCACAGGCGCAGCGGCATTGGCCTTTAGTGAAAAAGCACGACATGCATACATGGCCGTACAGCGAAGTGGTCGTGTGGGAGCAACACTCGCCTTGTGTGTGAACGATTACTACTGGGTATTGAAGAAAGACAAAGACCCGGATTATCGAGCCCTGCTCTCCGCATGCCATCAACGATGCGCCAATAGGACCCTCGAGGCCATGGAGAAGAATGGCAGTATCTTCATCAAACTGGGCCAACATCTGAGTAGTCTCAACTATCTCCTCCCGAACGAATGGTGCGATACTTTCATCCCTCTCCAGGATAAATGTCCCGTGAGCAGTTACGCGTCGATTGAGAAGATGGTACGGCACGATACTGGCAAGACTTTGGAAGACTTCTTCGCGACTTTCGAGCCCGTGCCTATCGGGGCCGCGAGTCTGGCTCAGGTGCACATTGCTACGCTCAAGGATACGGGCGAAAAGGTGGCGGTCAAAGTGCAACATCCTTCCTTGGATGAGTGGAGTAAGCTGGATTTATGGTTGACGAGTTTCACGTTCAAGACGCTGCGGTATTGGTTCCCTGAGTACGACCTTACTTGGCTGAGTGATGAGATGGAGTATTCGCTGCCCAAGGAACTGGACTTTCGGGAGGAAGGTAGGAATGCGCAGCGGGCTAAAGAGTACTTTGCGCGATTCCCTCGGACGCCACTAGTGATTCCTGAAGTCGTCTGGGCGCAGAGGAGGGTCTTGGTCATGGAGTACATTACTGGCCACCGGCCGGATGACCTCGAGTTCCTGGATAGCAATGGCATTGACAGGGATGAGGTTTCTGCTGCTCTAGCTCGCATCTTCAACGAGATGATCTTCGGCAAGGATGCGCCGTTGCATTGTGATCCTCATGGTGGTAACCTTGCGATCCGAGTCAATCCGAACAAACGGAAGCCGGGGAACTTCGATGTGATATTATACGACCATGGCCTGTACCGTGACATCCCACTCTGGCTTCGGAGAGCGTATGCACATCTCTGGCTAGCGGTATTGGATGTGGATGAGGATCGCATGCGACAGTATGCACATCAAGTGGCCGATATCAACGACGAAGAATTCGGGATCTTCGCGTCAGCCATCACAGGGCGCGACTTTCGAGTCGTGAAGTCGGACGCTGGCGTTGTACAGAAGCGTAATGCGGAAGAGAAACGTGCCTTTTCCGAAGCGCTTGGGGAAGGTGGCTTGCTCTCGCAAGTCGTCGGCCTGTTGAGCAAAGTCCCTCGCGTCATCCTGCTGATCTTAAAGACCAACGATCTCACCCGCAGTCTGGATGAGAACCTTCAGACTCGACAAGGTCCGGTGAGGACGTTTATGATCCTGGCTCGGTATGCCGCCCGGACTGTCTTTGAGGAGCAGGTGGAGAATATCAAGGGCAGTATGCTTTGGCCATCGAATCTGTTGAGCTATAGTGTGGCTCTTTTCTCTTATGCCAAGGTAGCGGTGAAGTTGAGGGCGTATGAGCTGTATCTTAGTGGGAGGAGGAGGTTGGGGATGCAGGGGACGATTGGACCCGGTCAGATGGAGATAGATATGTAGATGTGTCGATGATTTACCTGCCGCAAAGCATATGCTTTTCATGGGTGAGGAAAGAGCCACTATCTTAGATGTGAGATGTACCTGCTGTTTGATGCTCTGCTCACAGCAGCAGAAGGAGCGCACAGCGTTCCGCGAGTCACGTTTGCAATCACTCGACTGTGTCGCCATTCGCAGCACCGACAGCGATGGATCTCAGCACATGCAGTTGAGGAAGGGCCAAGCATATCACTCCCACGGCTGCCGTCGCTTGCTCGCGGCTTACACGTCCACATTCGATTGACGGTATGCACATCCGTAGTCGTAGTGGAGATTGTATGGCCAAGTGCAGGGAGCCTCACATCCGGAACACAGGCAACCTGGGCTCAAGCCACGTTCGACGCCCGGTATCCGTAGTACAGCGGGCCTCCGAAAAAGACGCCGCTGCTCGGCGAATGTTGCTCCAGTCTGATAATGAACGACGCGGTCGGCGGTCAAAGGCACGCAACGACTTTGGAACCGTGCTCGAGTTCGCCGTTGTGGTCTTGTGGATACAGAAGAAGAGTCCGGTGCGACCATATCGGACCTTTTCAATGTCTTCGCACCTCCCCAGCCACGGCATGTGGACGTGTTCGGACAAAGCATGCTGAAGTTGCAAGTTGCCATTCGTGGATGACGCTCCAAGCAGAGTTTTTAGAGCCGTTTTTCCTTGTAGTGCTGTTACGTGATTCGGACCATTCTTAAGCCGAAGAGCGGGTATTGGAAGTGTTCAACCGAGGGTCGACCGTCGTGAACACGTAAGGTCCATGTCGTGTGTCTGTCAGAAAATTGTGAGGGATCACACACACGAAGGAACGTTTTCGTCAAGACCTCGTGCAGAAGTGCTGTCTGGAGAGCCAGTGATGGTGTGGTGGCGTCAGCACGGATGACGAAGATCGCTATTCCCGAAGGAGTATTGTTCTGGAAAGACGCGAACGGTGTTCTGTGCATAGATAGGCGGCGGCTTATCTGTGTTTCAATCGTCGCGAACTCACTCCAAAGATCGATTCGTATACCACATCTGATCTGGCCTAACAGCGTGCTGATGGTCGCGTGAGCCTCGCCAGGGCGTCAGACTCTTGACTCACCAGTTTCACGGATACTAGGATGTGTTCTTGCGGTGTTCAGGCCGGTGCGGCGATTCATAAGCATGTAGGACAATCACGCTGGCGATTCGCATGCCTCGTGCATTGTGGAATTGTGGCTGCGGCAGCAGGCAAGTGGGTCTCTGCGCTCGCTCTCCGTCTCACTACCAGCAAAGGCATCGAACTCCTTCTCATCGGCGATGGCGGCCTACACCGTCTTCGGCCTGCCGACCGAATAAAGACTCGTAGCGGCTCGTCCGAACAACGACAACAAAGCGCTGATCACGCACACCTGGGAGACCATTGTTGGTCACTGAAATTGCTTCCCAGAGCAGCGGTCGACAGGAATGGAAGCCTTGCCAGGCGAACAGTGAAAGCTGCGAAGCGAACCAATGACCATCTCGTGGCGTAGAGGTTTGGCGGCACGCAAAACCTAACAGAATGCTCTGCTGCACGAGCTCGACTCTCTTTCGCTAGCGCGTCGGCAGCCTTCGTTGATTGGCATACGGGCGTGCTTCTCGAAGGTCGTTAGCGTTACACAGCGCTGGGATCCCCCGTCTGCTCGTCACAACTGGTTCTCTGAGGGCCGTCTCCACCAGCTCACTGTCTCAAAGGCAGGCCGTCGACCTCTTCACGAAGACTTACGTGATATTCCTACGACTTTCCTCGTCAGTCCCGTGATCCCATCGGGTCTGCCATCAGCGTTGTTAAACCCACACGACCACTGAGCATCTCGCTCTCGTCCACTCACTCGCCGCAGCTTTTTCCCAGTCATCCACGCCCGACCGAGAAGGCACCGCCTTGACACATTCCTCTTGGCTCAACAGCAACAACGTCCGCCCTGTGCAGTACCTGTTTCGATCTTTAATTATTAATACCCGGGCTCTGCTTCGTCATATTTCGGACCTTCTTCCTGGACACCGGTCGGGTCGCACTTACATCGGCTCCTTGCTGTAGCCATTTCACCAATCTTGGTTCCACAACGGCTGTGCAACATACCTCACATTTTCGGGCACCTGCCTTATAAACGGCATTGACCAGTACATTGCCATCACGAGCAAACAGCACTTGATACGGCAGAAGGAGTTGCTGTCATATGGGCGCGTGAGCAGAGGATAGATCACATCACAAAAGGAACACGTTCCAGCGAGCGGGCACACGCGAGCGTGGTTCGACACACTTGTGAGACTGGAGCAGGTCTCACCACCGCATAGCAAGCTGGCGTCGCTTCAACTGCCCTTGCGGCAACAGTTGTTCTCCGCCAGCAAAGTCGCTACCATTGGCCCCGGCCGTGGTACCACGGGCAAGAAGTTCCTACCGCGCGTGATGATCTCGCGGAAATCCTCGTCGCAACTATCAACAACCTCTTCGTCTTCTTCGACAAAGTCATCTTCACCCGCGACAAGCATAGCGGATTGCGATTGCGACGCAAAGGGGAAGATGTCGTCGGCGGAGAACTCTCCGCCAACCAGGCCGCTGAGCGTTGCGATACCAGCCGATGTGCAAGGACCGTACTGCCCACGAAGACCTGGCCTACGTGAGATATTAGCAAATACGTCGCCGGCGCCATGGACCCTTGCCGCCTTCATGGCGTATCTGTCGAACAATCACTGCTTGGAGATTCTGGAATTTACTATGGATGCTGGACGGTACCGAAAACATTTTCAAAAGATGATGTCGAGAGCTACGAATGGCGCACCTCCAGCCAAGGACAGAGAGTATGTCCAGGCACTATGGCAGCGGCTGGTCGATGCCTACATCCGACCCAATGGCTCACGAGAAGTCAACCTCCCGTCGGATGTCAGAGATCCCATTCTGCTACTTACTGGCGGCGCTTTGCCACCGGTGCCAGAATCGCTGGACGAGGCCGTGCAAAAGACGTACGAGTTGATGGAGGAGTCAGTCTTAGTACCCTTCCTGAACAGCGCGTATCCTCAAACCGCCCTGCCAGTCGTGTCATCATACCCCGAAGGACGATCAACATATGAAGACCGATCATCTTTCCAGCGGAGAAAACGACACACGCGCAGTTCGCCACCTCCACAATCGGCTGTGGAGCCACACGCGCATTCTTACACCGCTCCAGCTTTCGTGAACAGGAAATCTGCACCTTCGACCCTGACCACCTCGCTTAACAAGTCACGTTTCAGCGTGAAGCTCTCGCCGACCACTTCCTCGCCAGCAGGATCCGCGGCACAGTCAAATATTGATGCGGTCTCAGATCTCAATCTGACTGCTTCCGGGTCAAATAGTGCAGGGCAAGGCCTGACAGACGACACGGGCAGCACCGATAGTCCAGCCAACGAGTCGCCGATGACGCCACCCACCAGTCCACCCATGAGTGATGTGAGCCCCAAGCGGGACTCGGGCATGTGGGGATTGAAGAAGCTGGGTCGGTTGAGTGGCATGAAAGTCGGCAAGAAGAAGAGTTCGGGCGGGATCAGGTCGGAGGAGCAATAACGTGGGGCTAATCGGTTTGGCTACTAAGGCGTTTGAGGGAAAAGGGGATAGATGGGTGGGGATGATCATGATCACGACTCTCGTATTCTGACTGCATTATGCGCGCGAGGCGTGATGGGACGCGATGGGATGAGATGGGCTGAGCGTTCTCGCAACTTCCACGAAGCTGATCGGTGATCTTCTCCTGCTGGACTTCTTCACTCGAGTGAGCAATACTATAGCTTCAACTACTGTATATATCACTCTATGAGCTCTACCAGAGTTTCCAAACTCTCGACTATCACACCAGCTTGGACCTCGAGTTCCTGCATGGATTCGAGGAGTAGGGTTTGACTCGTCCGGTTCTTCCCCAGACCTGACGGGTGGTGATCGTCTGGTACACTTCCATCAAGCCCTAACCATGATCTGCAAACATAAAAACTGCTCTCCAAAGAACGACACCCTAAACCGTTATTATTGCGTGTAGCTAAGTAAGCTCAAGATACGCCCACCACCCACAAGAGCGTGACAGACCTTGGCAATTGCCCATTCGGCTCTCCAACGCCTGAGTGGCTTATCTCTCTGGCCTGTTCCTCGCCGATCTCCAGACCCATGCGTTCCTGTCTGCCATCCGACCAATCACCACCGTTTCAAGCAGAGAAATGGATGCTCATCGGCGCAGGTCCCCGTTTCCCGGAACCGGAATTTGGTCATGACGACACATTTTGGGGCTACGATGCTCTTTCACTCTCCACTCCACCACTGTGCGGCTCGAGGGTTTTGCCGCATGCTTGCGAGATGTGCAAGGGTGTTGGTGGTCAATGATCCTGTCACCAACATGGAGCCGAGCCGTGTCGTCTTCTGCTGCGTACTCTGTAGCCTGGTAAGCAGCCTCTAGTCCCTTTCTTATCCACGAATGCCGCACACGAGCTTGTCTATCGTCATTGTCTTTGATGCGAAAAGTCATGTGCCAGTGTGCGATCGACTGGTCTTGAGTGCACTACATACTTTGGAAGAGGTGAGACGGAAGAAGCTGTTGATCATACTGGAGGAAAGGTACTGGATGCGCAATGACCATGAGAGAACCGGAGACGCCCTCGAGCGAAGGAACGGACTCACTATCAGATCTACGACCACGACCCTTGAACTTCTCGCGACCACGACCGGTGACGGCCAATTCGAAAGAGAGACTTCTGCATGATCGCACAGGGAGCTCGCAGACTGTCCGAGGGATCAATGCCTTCCATGATCCGATAAAGGATAATCTGCCCGAAGAACCACGCTTTTCTATAGACTCAGATCGAGCCGACTCGACCAGGTCATCAGAGAACTCGGTGGCATCAGAATTCGCATGGGACGATGAGCTAGGCGGGCTTCGCTCGAAGCGGAGACCGAAAGAATACGAGCAGAACCAGCGGTATGCGCAAAGTTCCTCGCGGAGTCGCTCAAATGCGAGCGGGAGTCAAACAAGCACCGACGACACAACGCCCGGTTCAGATAAGCCTCTCTTACCATCAGAGCTCCCAGGCTCACTACCTCCACCACGAGCCCCAGCACCTTTACGCACCAACAAACCACCGCCTGCGCCCCGAATACAAACCCGACTACCCTTGCAACCCCAACAAAAACAACAACCACCATCCCAAACCCGGCTCCCGGCGATCCTGAAACGCACCTCCGTCGAACAAGCCAGCGAACGCGCCTCTCTCTCCTCCCGCGACAGCGTCGCGGGCCCACCCGGCGCAAACGGCGCACAAGGATGGGAGGACACGGCGAGCCACCACACCATGTCCATCCTCAACGGCTCCGAGGGATCCGGTGGAGGAGGTAGTATGACCAGCAGCGATGGTATCAGCGGACTCAAAGAAGAAGGTAAATGGTCCAGTTCCTCCTACGATGTCAGTGGACTGAGCCCCGCAGAAATCCGAAAGTTGCAGAAGAAGGGGATTAATCCCGCGTTGTATGCGGAGATGAAGGCGGCGAGGAAGGGGAAGGGGAAGTGGGTTGGTCCGTTGGTGGGGAATACTTTTATTGGGTGAGGTTTGGGTGGGATGTTGGTGAGTCAAGATGGTGATGTGACTTGAGAGGAGATGGGCGAAATGATGAGAGGAGATGAGGCGAAATTGTGAGAAGATGAGGCGAAGAACATATTCCGCCCATGTACTATAGTTACGATGGTATGATAGATATGCTGGAATGCCAGACGAGCGAAGACGACATGCTTTGTTGACCAAATCAGGGATACCGCTGTAGGACGATTGGTGGTGTTAATGCTTTTGTGCGGCTCACGGAAAATGTGGGCATGAGTAAGGTACGAGAGCACGCTGGAGCACTCTAGAGTGGAATCACTGCAAATATATGACGGGTTTGTACATTGCTGTGGCGTCTTGGCCTTATATACTCATGATTCTCCAGCTATCATCCCATCACACAAACGCCTCGAATTCCGAACTCCAGCATCATACATCTTCCCTTCCGCTGACCAGGCTACAGTTCACTCGCCCCTCATCAAGCAATCCCAGAACGCCATCTCCGAAATCACATCTCTGAGACTCTTAAGAAGTCGACGCCTTCTTCTGCGACGCCCCGAGCATATCATCCACCATCTCGTTCCACAACTGCTTCATCATCCCCGCCTGCTCTTCCACGGGCACCTTCATCCGTCGGATGTTATTCGCGACTTTGTCGGCCATGGCGTGGAAGTCGATGTTGACGGTGTCGTTGTCGTTGTCGCGGAGGTCGGCGGCCATGGGGAGGTAGACGGCGTCGGCTGACATGGTGTTGATTTGGGGTTTGAAGACGACGATCTGGGATCGTTAGTATGGGTATGATTGAGAGCGGGTTTTGGTATCGGATGACCTACGGTTTCTTGTTCTGGAGCATGTGCTCCTGTCCTGTTGGGAGTGTAGTTGGTTGGGATTATTGGGACGCGCATTTGGCTGTAGTCGTCGAGTGGGGTGTCTGGGTCGACGTGTGGGAAGTAGGCGAAGTCAATTGTTGAGGTGTCCTTGACGGCTTTCAAGGTACGGCTGGTGTTGAAATGGCGGGTTGGGGTTGGAGCATCCTTCGATTCTGCGGAGGGTCGCTTGGCTTGCTCGACGGCTGTGCTGAAGGCTCGCGAGTTGGCGAGTTCGTGGGCGTTGAGCCGGGACATGAGCTGGTGGGAGGTGTTAGTAGGAACGACGTAGGTGGAATCTCACGGTACTGCATACGTCTTGCTGAGAACCTGTCGCTTCGATCTTGCGTCGCTTGCATTCGGCTCGGAGACCAGCAATATCGCGAGGGAGATTCAGGGTTGGCCGCTCCCTGGTCAAAACGGGGGAGGCATAGGTCGCGGGTCCGGTCATGTGGAGGGAGCGAGTCTGGTGGCTACCACGAGCTAGGTTGCGGAGAGCAATGAACTGGGTTGCTCTTGGTGCAGCCATTGGTACTACTCGAGACTGCTGGTATGGATGTGGTTATGGGTGTTGTCAAAGTGCCTTGAGACGTGGTATGAAGGAGCTGCAAATGCCGGTAGTCAAGCTTCCAGATAGGATGGCAGGTGCAATGGTCAGCTACGAGATAGTGAACAAGACGACCTTCGAGGGTCAGGTGAGACAATCGGGCGGCGGTGTCGTATACATGTACTTATATCGCCTATCTCTCACCAACAACCTTAGGGTTCGAACACCTGCAGCTTACATGTAGCCACCCGTGCTGCTCATGCTCATCCTCCTGCTACCCGCTGTCCGTGTGCTGGCTATACAGTGCTCACACGCCGGCTGGTTGAAGCTCTCAACAAAGCAGTCTGACAAGAGACAACCGAAAGCTCCTGAACAGCGGTGAGCCGTGCAGCATGCGCCTCTCCCACCCGTCCACCGGCCAATCACTCATATCCCGCATGCATACCAATATGCACGCCCCCGCATTTTCGTCGCTGGTGGATGGAGGAAGTTGCTTGTGTGCTATCTCAAGCTCCAAGTACCTTTGTATCTCGATCACGCGAGATACCTCCAATCAATCTGACTTTTTCTTACGTGGACTTGGTGCTGGGAGTGAGATGCGGAAAACGGACATCTGCTTATCTGACCACAGTGCATTTGCTGGCTTCATCTGGTTCCAACGGGTGGCGTGCGCGGAAGTACAGCTGCCCGTACCCGTGAACCCGGACCTGGCTTAAATTTAGAAACTGTCGTCCCCAGTGCCGACTACTAAACGTACGACCTTGAGCAGCTCTTCGGGCAAGCACACGACATCGTCATTCCAGCAGACGACAGTGCAAGATAGTAACCTGCACTCTTCATACCATGGAATGGTGCTGTAATAGCAATGCCCGCGATGATCGACGGTCTGATGCAATGCGACCTTGCAAAGCTATCCCCATGATGATTCCGGCAAATGCTCGAAACGATGGATCAAGTGCATATTTGATTGCTCTGCAGCGCTTCGGATTTCGCAAGGACGCACCGTGTAGACTGCAGAAGCACACAAGGTTGTGTAACATCAAGTGGAAGCAGCAATATAAGCCGTCCAGCGCTTCGATTTAGAACTACATCACTCGTATAGCTGGTAGGTACGCAAGTCCTCTGGTATGGCAGAGCTCATATACCAAGTCAGATCCAATGCATAGTCGAGTCGTTTGTGCAGCCGATCATATACAGCATCTATCATATCGTCGTATCTCTAGCCTTTCCCACATCGACTCGCTCGCTCACCACCAATCGCCCTGGTCCTTCATGGCCGCAGCGACTTTGCTGAACCCAGCAATGTTTCCACCTGCAACCAGCGATGGGAACTCCCCATCGGACGTCGGCACGTACTCTTTGGCAGTCGACAAGCAGTTCTCAAAGCACTGCTTCATGATGCCCTTCAGCTTGTCGTCAACCTCCTCAGAAGTCCACTTCAGCCTCTGACTATTCTGTGCCATCTCGAGACCCGACACGGCAACACCACCAGCGTTCGCAGCCTTGCCGGGAGCATACCAGATCGCCTCGCCCTTCTTCTCCTTCCTCACCTTCTCAAACTCATCGATAGCCTCCTGTGTGCAACCCATATTCGAGCCCTCGGCAATGAACTTGCAGCCCAGCTCGATCAACTTCTTGCCCTCGTCACCACTAACCTCATTCTGCGTCGCGGATGGAAGAGCAACATCAACCTTCTCGACGTGCACCCACGGCCTCTCGCCCTCGATGTACTTGAATTTCTGTTTGTACTCTGAGCTCTCTGCCAGCTCGGAAAGCTGCTTGCGCTTGACTTTGAGATCGGCGACGAAGTTGACAAGGTCGGGTGTGATGCCCTTCTCGTCTGTGGCGATCAAAGCACCCTTGCTGTCGGAGAGGGAGATGACGGTGCCGCCTAGCTCGATGACTTTGAGGGCGGCGTATTGTGCTACGTTTCCGGATCCGGAGATCGCGACTCGCTTACCTTGGAACGACTCCTTGCCACCGCTAGCGTATTGGATCATGTGTTGGACGTCTGTGGTTAACGTTAGCATACTTTGTCCACCTTCGTACGATGCGAGCTCACTCACAGTATACAAGACCGTAGCCGGTAGCCTCGGGCCTGATCAAGCTACCACCCCAGTTGCCGCCCTTGCCTGTAAGGACACCCTCCCACTTATTCTTCTCGGCTCGGTAAGCACCGAACATCCAACCAATTTCTCGTGGCGAGACACCAATGTCACCAGCCGGCACATCAGTGTCAGCTCCAATGTGCTTATTTAGCTCACGCATGAAGGATACGCAGAACTTCCTGATCTCGTTGTCGGACTTGCCCTTGGGGTCAAAGTCGGCGCCACCTTTGCCACCACCCATTGACACTGCATAACTCGTAAGCTCCAGAACATCTTCTCAACCTCAAGCTGAGGACTTACAGCCAGTAAGAGCATTCTTGAACACCTGCTCAAAGCCCAAGAACTTCAGAATGCTAAGGTTGACTGTTGGGTGGAATCGAAGACCGCCCTTGTATGGACCGAGAGCAGAGTTGTACTGCACACGGAAACCGCGGTTGGCTTGTACCTCGCCCTTGTCGTTCTCCCATGTGACTCGGAACTGGATTATGCGCTCTGGGATGGCTGCGACTTGGAGTGCTTTCTTGTATTCTGGGTGCTTCTCGAAGAGTGTGCTGTTCTCGAGGGTCGAGGCAAGCTCTGTGCGTTTTGTTAGAGGCTTTCCCTCGCGGTCCCTTGCCTCCATGTCACTGGCTTACCTTTGTAGGCCTGCTCGAACTCGGGCTCGGAGGGAAGGTTAGACATCGTTGCTGTATTATTCTAGTGTTGTGAGTCCGTTCTCTGGGCTCAATGGCTGTTGGAGCTCGATGATGCGTTTTGTGAAGGAGGTGAGAAGTGTGAGGGAAGAAGAGGAAGCTCCGTGTAAACAAAAGACACTAGCTACCTCATTCACTGTCAACGCCAACGCGCCTATTCAACGAGAATACAGCGCCTCCGGGCCAAAAAGCACCAGAGCTCGACGTCACAACGGGCCTATCCATACCAACCAGACCACAGAGAGCCCTGAAACCTTCCTAGCTGCATCCTGATAGTGGTCGAGGGCGCGTCGCCTCATCTGGCCGGGGTGAAATCTGGTAGTTGTCAAGGTGAACATATTAGTTTGGGTCTGATAGAGGCGGCCGAGCAGCTTATCATGGAGGTGTGATTGGTGTGCTGGTGCTTTTTGGCCGGAGAAGCTGAGGTCCACTTTTGGGGAGGCCGATATCGGAGAAAGCAGAGCTTCCCAACGCGGCAGTTGTGCACGTGAACTGATATGGAACTTTCTTAAGAGCTTGGATCACGAGGCTGTGGGCTGTCTATACCAGCTTTGATGGGGAAATGTATAGTCCATTCGAAGCAAGGAAGGGCCGTACGCGGTACTATATGAAGAGAAGTCTTGTGACGAGACAGCCATTCACGACGAGAACCTCCTGCCGTCCGCTCTTGCTCTACGATGCATTTCATCGGCTACTCGCGCCCTCAACTATTGTGCGCGATACGGGATGCTTCTGGCCTTTGAAACCAGTCGGTGAAGCACGACGTGCAAGTACTTTGATCCCGCACTTGTCTTCTTGGTTGGTCTCCAGCGGCAATTTTCCATTCGCTACTAGACTAGGTAGATGTCAATCTTGGAATGCCGTTGGAATAACGTCGTCGTGAGGGCTGTGGTCCCGTTTCTCCAAGTTGTGCAACTTCATCAATCCCCCAGCAGGCCATCCACTGCCTTTACATTAGCATTCCGCCATCCCTACGTCCAGCCACTCATCAAGAAGTGTACAAAACGAGGACGCTAGCGGGTCTTTCTGATTCTACTCCATCTCCTCCTCAATAATCCTCTCAACCTGCATCAGCAGCGCCACATCCGCCTGCTTCGTGTACGCCCTACGACACTTTTTCAACACTGCCTTCGCCTTGGTGTAGAAGTGACGGTTGACTGCCATACTTACTCTGCTCTCGTTCAATGTACCTAGCGCAAAAAAGGCTTTCATCTTGTAGTATGGTGCTAGTCCTGGCCCCATGAGGAACGCTTCAAGCGGGCTGACCGAATCGTTCGCACAGGCATGCAGTTTCAGCGAGCTGATGTTGTGGAAGCAGTAGTATTGCCTACGTTCTGAGAGTCGACTTCATGCAGAAAGAATGCTTCTCCGATGGTGATGGCTGGAGGGCCTGGATTTGCTTCGACGTAGAGAAGGTCGCCATTGTCTCTGGTGGCTTGTGGTGTGGTTATAGGTACTGTAGGTTTGATGCTGGTTTTCAGCACAGCAGCTGGACACATGCCATCTCGTTGGAAGGCATTGCAGAACTTGGTGTCCACAATAAGGTGCCAAGATTGTGTCGTATTTAACATCATTCCTCGGCATGCTCAGTCATCTCAAGGTCGCGCAGCACGGCTTCCACTTCACGTGGATCACTGATACCCCATACACCACCACCCTTCACCGCGCCCTTCATGCCGACCTCCTTACCGACCAGGTTTCGTCCAACCTTGCCAGGCCCAATGCCAACCCACCGCTTCACTTTCTCCTCTTTGTGAAGGTAGATGATACTATCGTGCCAGAGTACGGTCTCCACGCATTGCCGAGCAAGGTAGTCCTTAAGCTGCTGCTGGCTCTCAAATGGTCTTGCTGAGACATTGGACACGCAAGGCATGATGCCCGGCCAGACGACCGTGTCTTCACCTTTAGCAGCTTGGGATGGCTGGTCCAGGAGCTTCTTCATCAATTCCGACGCAGGCTTCATTAGGGGACTGTGGAACGGTGAGTCGCTCTTCAGCCGTACTGCGCGTGGGTCATGGCCAGCGAATTGACGAAGATGGGTCAAGAGCTCGCTGATACGCCTGATACTGCCGGAGAGCACAATCTGATTCTTGGCGTTGACATTGGCGATCAGAACTTGCTGCACGGCAGGCAACTCGTAGTCCGGACCACTATCTGCTTTCGAGCCTTCATTATGATGGCCGAGGAATTCGTGGATGGCATCCACCATGGAGCTGAGGTGGTCTGACTCGCATACTAAGGCCACCATTCCAACCTCCTCGCCAACTTCTTTTGAGCATCGCGCCATGACTTCAGCTCTCCTTCTCACCAGGCGTAGTGCATCTGGTTGTCGGAGGTATCCAGCAGCTACCAGAGCTGCGAACTCGCCCAGAGAGTGACCCAGAGTGATATCCACCCTTTCCGACGTCTTGAAGCCGAATTCGCGCTCCAGCACGCGCAGGATAATGATCGAGGTCATCATGATCGCAGGCTGTGCATTCTCCGTCGCCGTAAGCTTGCTATTCGGCCCATCCGCGATAATCTTACTCAATGGCACTTTGAGTGTCTCGTCCAGCTCCTCGAGCATAGGCTTCACAGTTCGTGGAAAGGCTTCTGCCCAGTCTGTTGTCATGCCCACTCTCTGGACGCCTTGACCTGGAAAGAAGATGGCAGTCTTCGGGTGCTTCGGAGCTGTTGTAGACTGCCATCGTGCTTGGGACGTTTTCCACGCAGCTGTACGAAGAGCTGCTGGCAGTCTCAGTAGGGATCGGAAGGTCATCTGACCTGTGGAGGTATGGTGTATGGCTAGAGGAGCTTGAAATGCCATGGTGGCTTCGGCGACGGTATGTACGTCGTTGTAGAAACTCTAGTCAAGGGCGGCTGGTATATAGCGTGCTCTACGGTGTGTATCGCATGACAGCTTCCGGGTCTCCTCACGTTGTACTCAGGAGGACTACTGCCGTTGTCAACAATAGTAGTTGTGTATACGGGCAGAGCCCTCACACCACTCTACATCCGAGGAGGTCGGGTGGACCCGGCTGTGCTCCTCTCCCTCCTTTGCTGGACTACTTGACATTCCTCACGACAGGACGAGACCGTACAACCAGATCACCAATATGTGGTAATCTCGCCAGGGTACAAGACTTCTCTTCTACTACTGCAGTTGGTGCTGGTCGGTCATGGCGATAGATGTCTCTGGCGAAGTTGTCCGCCGGCAACCCTACAGCAAGTCAATGTAGCGAACATGAAAACATCTGTCCTCGATAGCTCAATGGCAGGTGATCGTAGATTTCAATGGTCACACTGAAGCCCAATAGAGGATTATCACTGCCCACTGAAATGGAACCAGGTTCTATTTGACCGACACAGCCACCTCAAGAGCTCAATCACACAGCCCTCAAGTGTGCGGCTGATGGCACTGTCCGAATCGTGAAATACTCTCAGTATTCCTGCCGACATCCACTATTACAGGATCCCTGCATTGAGTCATCAATGCTCCTCACCGGTCCAAAGTGTTTGAGTTGATGACGTGCCAATGAATTCTGTGCAGTCATGAATCGAGTCATGCCAAGCAGCAGAGCAGCGCAACATATATTACTTCTCCTTGGGAACGACATTTGATTGTGACACGCAGACAAGGCATAACAAAAACCATGGCTTCGCGCACAGATGAGGACGTCATATCCTACTCCCAGCAAACGGTCGACTATTGGACTGGACTTGTTCGTACCAACCTGGCCAAGGTGATCATAAGCGCCGACAGCGACAACCAAGCTGAAAACGATGATGTCGCCATTGATGAGGAGTTTCTCAATGCGCCTCGCCGTCGATCAGCGCGACACGAGCTTGCACATATCGTCGCCTCCGATTTACATCCGTCGGCCACCCCACAAGATGTTGGGTCCATCATCCAGTACGAGAAAGACATAGTCATGCTCAGAGCAATGGTGTTGAAGCAACGTCGTAAAGCCATCGAAGATGCCACAGCTCATAATGCGAAAACGCACTGGGTGAAGAGGATATCGAAGCAGGGCGCGTGGGACGAGGTCAATGATCCGCTATCCTTGGACGGTCCAGCATCGCTGCCTATGCCTGTGGAGGTGTCCGACAAAGTATGTGCACTAACTTTGTTTTGATCATGACTGAGATACTAATGCAGAATTGTAGGAGTCATTGGCGCCCTTCTTTGCTCATTTGGGTAACGGCGGCACTCATGAGCCTGCTTCTAACCCGTCCACAGCAACTTCCAGCACCACAGGCACTGAGCCGTACTACAAGATCGAGCTCATCGAGTTTGAGAAAGGTGCACTATACTCAGATGGGCGTGTCGATCTCTGCAAAATGGCCACCGGTCCACGCAATATCCAAGATTTGATGGACTCACTAAAAAGCAACACATTCTCGAAACATTTCTTGCTCGGCAATAACATCATTGGCCCAGTAGGTGCTCAAGCCATCGCCGACTCTATTGTTGACCAGCCGGACCAATTTGAGACCTGGTACCTTGCTGGTAATTGTATAGATGGTGCCAGCTTCTCCATACTAGTCGACAGCATGGTCCAGTCTACTGCCATTACCAACATCTGGCTCAAACGCAATCCGCTTAGTCCTCAGGTGGCCGAGGACGTCTTCCGCTTGATTACAAGAACTGTCAAGCTGCGAACTCTCGATCTTGACCAGACAGAGCTGGGTGATGTCGGCGTGGCCAAGCTGTTTACTTTGCTCGCTGCCCACAGCGAGCCTACCGCACTCCTTCACATCTATCTCAATGCTAACGGCATCGGTGCTCGAGCGTGCAAGGCAATAGCCGACTACCTCGCTACTCCGTTTTGCTCATTGCAGTCGCTCTACTTGTCGAATAATCCTATCGGGGACGAAGGTGCTGCTCACCTGGCAACAGGCGTACAGAACAACACTTCTCTGACGCGCTTGTCCTTACAGTCCTGTGGTCTGAGAACGGTGATCATTCTCGCCACTGCACTATCCACGCACCCTAGTATCAGCACGATCGATCTTGGCCAGAGCTATGCGACTGAGGATCTTGGTATGCGCTTCAATTGGCTCGCAGCTGGGAACGTTCCCGCAATCATCAATTTGATTACGACCGCAACCCAGCTACGCTATGTCAACTTGGCATACTCACCCATTCCGCAATCACAACTTGACAGCATATACGCCGCGGCCTTGAAGTCGAAACTGATCTGGTTCAATGCCAAAGCCTTGGTCACGGGCGGTACAGACGTGGCCTCGGTCAAAGCAGGCCAGGAGCACGCTCGTCTGAACAGACGTGTTCGAGAGCACCTGCATGCAAATGTTCAGGAGCAGTATGGCATGGATTATGCCCGGTTCGAGGCCGAGCACAAACGCTTCCTAGTCTCGCCACTTGACGTGCGCTTCATCGATTCGGTGTATCGCAATCGTGATGCTGGTCTGGCTCGCCGTGGCCTGAAACACCTGCGAAAAGCGTGGGACGAGACCGACGATACCTTGAAGCTGGTGCAGAAGGGTACATTCTAGTAGCGAGAATTGAGGGACAGAGCAGGATCGGCGTCCGCACGCCCATTCTCTGTAGAGATAGCACGCTACGGTATTGCCATGAAGTACTGGGATCAAAGTCGGGTAGAGGGAGCTTGTTATGCTCATCATGGGACTGCGCGGGGTTGCTGGATGGAGCGGCTTGCTGCTTAGTTAATAGTGAGCGAGTAGGCCCCCATTTCTTCCTGCCTCTTGCCTCTACAATCTGATTTTCGTGAGTTTCTACACACCTCGAGAAGTGGGAGACGATGGTGGCGATCGGCAATTAGGAGTGGCTTTAGAGTTGCTGCCGTAATAAGGCTGAACCCACTTTTTTACTTCTGCCCCTGATCCAGACTTCCTTCTTCAGAACGGTGTCACACCCTGTTATGTTCGGCTCAGGCATATCAAGCAGATATCCGCATCTGATGATGGCGATGCACTTCTGGGGGCCTTGCTGAATGTATCACGTTTGTGTTTTCGATGGCTTTATTGACTTTCTCACCTGCAGACAATCCACTCTTCGACATAGAAAGCAACTCCATAGAGTTCATATTCGGCGAGCACCTCAAGCGGGACGGGCCACTATCGAAGTCAAAATTACCTTGCGCCATGGCTGAACACTGCCCTGAAGTCTGCTTACAATAATAATGTTCCTAGGGAGGCACAAGCAACGTTTACACCCCAGTCTTTCAAACGGTTATGTCGGTGTTTCTGTATCGCTCAAAAGCCGCCGGATGAGGCGCGGATGGTATTGACAGGACGCGACTTCTGAGAACCCGAGTTCCCATGCTATCACTGGGATCTGGATGACCTGGTCTTCCCATCAGAGCGCTCTCGTTAAATAACACCCACTCCTCAAGACGCCATGCCTAACGCAGCGCGCATGAACCTTGTAGTCGCACGAGGCTGACGCTTGACCTTCTTCGTTGGAATGCCTGCAGATCGTCCCGAGTCTGGGTGGGAAAACGGGTAATCTCAATCAGGCGTCACTGGCTTTCTCGAGGATCGATAGGCTTGAGGTTAGGGAAATGCGTTGCAATCTCACCGTTCTGGGTCGATAGGTTGTACTCCCGACATGTAAGTAAGCAGATGTGGGTCAGCACACTTCTCCTGCTTTCCTCTTCTTCTTCCATTTGACAGTCAAATCGAGGGTCGTGAACAGCCACAGGAGTGTCATCAAGGAAGCAGCTTCGTTTCTGGGGACGACAGGTTAGTCGCGAAAGTGCGGATACACGAGAGCACGAATTCCAAATGGCCGACCACCACAAATCACAAGACAATATGTCGAATCGAGCAAGCTATCGCACAATCAATCGTATGCGCAGAATCAATGGCGACACCCAAATGTCGACTTCTCTTAGCCCGGAAGCTGTCACAACGAACGAGGAGCTTGCGAGAAGGACTACTGCCTCACGACGGCGGTCTTCCTATCGACGCTCTGTCCAACCTACCGCCTACGACCGCCTGAGCACAATCAGCGCAACAACAGGACTGTCTGGCAGTGCATATCTGTTTGACTATGAGGCGAACCCAGAGGTCACCTCAAATGAAGATGCTTCGTACCACACGGCTATGGCTGCTAGAGCGCTGACATCCAACGAACGTCCTACGAATGACGGTTATGAACTGGAGATGTCCAGAACGCGGGGTGACCAGCAAGAACAGTGGGCTAAAGCTGATGCGTACGAAGCTGAAGAAGCTGGCGTGCAAGGGCTTGTAAGACGTACACCGTCAGCTCGACACAAACAAATGATGGGTCGTTCTGCCTCGTCCATCCGCAGCAGACTATCCCGAGTGCCGTCACACCCAAAAGCTCGCATACCATTGAGACGACAGAATACGACAGACGGACGAGTCATCTGCGCACTGCCATCCCTCCCAGATGCGCTGAAGTCAGGCACAGTCTCACCAGAACCAGATGCCAGCTCTCCAGACCTCGAGAAAGGCGCTCCGTTATCGCCGCAACCACCCTTTGTCTTTCCAGCGCCTCCTGGGCCTCCAGGAGCTGGAGCGGACCCGAATCTTGTACTTTGGGATGGTCCGAACGATCCTGGCAATCCTATGAACTGGAGTCGAGGAAAGAAATGGATGACGACTTTTGTGCTCGGTTTCGTGACGTTCACTGTAACGTTTGCGTCTAGCGTCTTCAGTCCCGGTACACATCAAGCTGCGCAGGACTTCAATGTTTCGGACGAAGTCATGATATTGTCTACTTCTTTGTTTGTGCTTGGATTTGCATTTGGACCGGTAAGTTAATAAGTGACCTCTTATCCGATTGTCCAGTGACTGATATAACCAGTAGATAATATGGGGTCCAGCCAGGTATGCACACAATGATTCTTGGACTTGCTCTACAAACCAGAAATGCTGACTTCATACCTTACAGCGAGCTCTACGGCCGCAAATGGCCCATGTTCATCGGTGTAGCCATCTTCGGCATCTTTCAAATTCCAGTCGCTGTAGCTCAAAATGTCTACACGATCTTCATCTGTCGTTTCATGGCAGGCTTCTTCGGCTGTGCGCCTTTAACCATTATCGGAGGTACTTTCGCGGATTTCTGGGCACCTGTTGATCGAGGAGTAGCTGTGAGCATCTTCAGCATCGCAACATTCTTGGGACCAACAGGCGGACCAATCGTTGGAGGCTATCTGACAGAGACTACTGGTTTCGGCTGGAGATGGACTGCCTGGGTCACACTGATCGCTGTATTCTCCTTTGGCACAATCGGCTGGGCTGTCGTGGACGAGTCATTCGGTCCGGTGTTGCTGCAGCGGAGAGCGAGAGCCTTACGATTCGCTACGAAGAACTGGTATGCTTTGATAGTATGTTCGACCACGACTGCACAAGCTGACTGCGACCAGGGCGATACATGCGCCTGCCGACGAGATCGAGATCAATATGAACGCCATCGCCAACAAATACCTCACCAAACCTGTGATGATGCTCGTGTACGAGCCAATATTGCTGCTTATTACGCTCTACACTTCATTCATCTACGGTATATTGTGTGAGTGTCAAGGAATGGACACCGAGAGTACGAAGGATGCTAATGCGAAGTTCAGATCTCTTCTTCGTCTCGTTCCCAATATCCTATGTTCAGGAACGGCACTGGAGCCTTGGCCTCAGCGGTTTGCCCTTCCTCGGCGTCATGGTAGGCGTATGTATGGGTGGCTTGGTCAACTTTGCTTTCGTCAAGACGCGCTATGTTCGGATCCTCAAGCAGAAGGGCTCGGTACCGCCGGAAGAAAGACTGGTGCCAATGATGGTTGGCGCAGTTGCCTTACCGATAGGCTTGTTCGTCTTTGGCTGGACCTCGTCACCAGATCTCACACCGATACCTCAGATTATTTCTGGAGCACCTGTGGGACTCGGTGAGTATTCCAACTCCGACCTTTGTGATGGAAAGTACTGATGACGTTTTGGCAGGCATTGTGCTCATCTTCTTGCAAGGCATCAATTATATTGTGGACGTCTATATGATGTTTGCCAATAGTGCCATTGCGGGCAACACCATCATTCGCTCTCTGTTCGGCGCAGCCTTTCCTTTGTTCGGTGAGTACATCCGGGGAGGCGTAGAGCTGAGACATAGCTGACACCTACATCACAGCATCATATATGTATCAGGGCTTGGGCGTGGCGTGGGCAACTTCCGTTCTAGGCTTTGTTGCTGTGGCCCTGATACCAGTACCCATGCTTTTCTTCGTCTATGGTGCACGGATCAGGAAGTTGAGCAGGTTCACGCCAAAGTTTGGTCCAGGTATGGGCCCGCCTGGTGGTGGGCCTCCTGGCATGGGTAGGCCGCCTGGGGTTGGAGGACCACCTGGGATGGGGCCGCCACCAGGATTGGGAATGCCAATGGGAGCAGGACCTCCCGGTCGATGACACGACGCTGCTCCGAATCGTGCGACTTCGTACAGGTCTTCCCGCAGATGGTCTGCGGAGCTCGCAAGAGACAATTGATGTACCGGACATCATCGTCAGATCTTACCAAGTCGACGACCCTGCTTCCAAGGAGCGCCTTGCTGTTAGACCGGTAGCAGTGCAAGACCTTGGTCTTGCAAGTTCGCCGGATTAACCGCATGATCTTCACAAGCGAGCTTCTTTGGCGAAGGCTCTGCGAACGACAACGCCATGGACACACTTCAAATGATGATCTGTATGCAAGACAATTGAGCAGGCCACGTTCGTCGGGCAATTGGCGACGAGAGGACATTCTGCACAACACAGGAGGTGTGGGGCCATGTGTTTGTCCGTGGATGTTCGTGAGCAGCTTGAGCACAGGGCGAGACATGCTCTCAGAAGTACCACAAAACTTAGCGACAAGGCTTTGAAGCACAGGAGGCAGTTCAATGATTTGCATGGATCAGTCGCTTGGGTTGTTGGGCCCACGCATGATCTCATCATCCGACGCTTTGTCGTAAACGATGCCCGTGGAGGTCTTGGCGCGAGCAATGCCACATTCTGTCACGCCGCCATGGGTGAGTATTGTTTGTGGACGATCAAAGGACACACCACATGACTACACGTCGTGCAGCCGTAAGATGATCGATGTTGTCAGCAGAAGATCACTTGGGGGGAAAAATAGAAGAGAGCTGAGACGGATCACGTTTTGTACTGGGAAACATGCCCAGCTGCTAGGATAGCTGAGCAGGGTGGGATGGATGATCAGCAGAGTCATGTTCCATTTTGTATTTATACCATGTTGTCGTGTGCTCACACCATATATTTACGCAATCTAATCACCGGCCATTTATCCGGGGGAGTGTCACCCATCCATACCACGTCGGTGACCCAAGCTGCACGTGTGTGTCCGGAACGCTCAGTCTTAGACTTCTGCTTGATCAGCACCTTCCTCGCAGAACAAGCATCCGACTAGCTCCCACATCTACAAGTCCACCCTGGATGCCGTAGATCAGGCCAAAAACACCAGACGCGCCTCCCCTCTAAGGCGACTCCATGATCTCCTCCAAGGGCGCAAATAGGTGCATTGCATCACGAGCCGAGATAGCAAAGCCTTCGTCATCATCTGGAAGCGCATCCGAAATCTTCATCAACACTTCCATCTTCTTTCCCACCTCGAGAACTAATGCTTGTACATGCTCCACCTTCACCATGAGACTGTCGATATTGGCGACTGTTGGCAGGCCTGAGTTGTATTGCGTCAGGTCAACATCGAGAGCTGCCGGCACCTTGTCTAGTGGCTCCTTGATGACGCCTGATATCGTTACCAGTAGGCTACCGAACTTGGTATCGATCTCGCGGCGGATTGTTCTGCAGATGTGAATGATCGTGGGCTGGAGAATCCCCGTGATTTCTGCTTGGGACGTGGCGTCTTTTGCTCTTGCAATTAGGTCTGCGAAGACGTAATCATAGATGATCAGCATGAGTTCTGGTGTGATGCTGAGGAGATGTGCTTGGTCCTGGCGGTTGATCGGGACTGCAGACTGCTCATCCTCAACTGTCGACATGTTGAGGCAAATGCAAGGACAGTGGATCACTTGGGTCGGGATGGTGAGAAGGTCAAGCAGTCTCGTTCGCCATTTGTGCTGAGGAAGGCTCGAAGTTCTTATGGATCACAGGTGATGACTTTTTGTTTGTGCTGCAAGTAGCCGTCCACGGCTGGTTGGTGCAGAGATGTGTCTGGAACCAGGGGAGATGGCGTTAAGGGACGTAGACTGGTTTCCGTTCAAGTATCCGGCCTTGTCTTACTCCACGGAACTTATGTGACAGGCTTAGCATGTCTGCATGGTAAGCCAACCATTCTAGTGGGTATCATTCGCGCTGTGCTAATGTTACGCTTCGCCACACTGCCGTCCAATACCATTCTCACCATCCATCACGAACAGGACATGCCGCCACGCTGATCTACGAATGTTTCTGTTACGATAGGTACATGTAGTGATGAGATTAGACGGAAGGGATGTGGTGGACGTTACGTTACAGCCGCTCCAACCTCCACGCTAGCGGTGGTCGATCAGGCGATTCCATCTCAAGCAATGACCTGCCTAGTGCTTTGGCACTTCTCTCGTATGAGCGGACACGTCGTTCCATCAAAGTCACAGTAGTGCCTATGAATACGACATCACGGCATCGCGCTTCTCAGAAAGCGCGACGATTCATGACCTGGCCAAGAGATGGCGGTGGCGTGAGGCCGCCCAAGGCTGTGCAGACAAGGCTGATGAACTGCGTCAGGAGACACGATCCACAGGCGAGATCATGGCACAATGCCTTTACGGAATGACTCTGCTCGCTTCTTGGAACGCCCATCGACCTTCCACAGAATCGACAGTTCATACCTGGGCGTCCATCACACGACATAATTTATATAGCCATTCGGGTACTCAGAGCCACCAACGACGGCACTGTTCGACAACGTGATGCGGGCTAGAATCATCACGAATCTTACCCTTCTATGGCTAGTTTCTGTTCCGGGCCTGGTCCTTTCAAGCTGGGCGGTTGCTCGACATGCTACAGGAATCCACACTCTTGACCAATGTACTGACCGTATCGCCAATAGCTCCAAAGGCTTCGTGGGGAACGCCGACGTCTATGGACTTGGCATTCGTCTCGGCATATATTGCCAATGGACCGCTCAGCAACTGGCTAACGTTGGCCTCCCCAATAGAATCAGCGTGGACATGGCGGCTGGGGTGTGGGTGTTCGATATCGCGCTACTTATTGCTGCACTACTTCTTGCTTTCAGGCGTGTCTGCGCTTTCACCATCGAATTCTATATCATCCTGTTCATCTTCTGGGGCAGTCTATTGGTGCTTTTCCGCTTGCCGGACGAGGAAACTTGGATCATGCGTGAAGCTGCTTTGTTGCCTACGGGCAGCCTTCTGGGGTGATGAACATTACTGCAATCACAACCACGTCTCTGACCGGGGCACTCATCTTTGGCCTTTGGTTCTTCTTGGGTCAGTCCCTCCATCCGAACACCACGTTCATCGACACCCCGGATGGCGGCTTCTTCTTCCTGTTCGGAAGGCTTTCCACCAACAATCACAAGGCCAGTGGCTTTCTAGTGGCGTGCAATGCTTACTTACTGCTGGCATCCGTGGTGAGCTTGGGAATGATCCACGAGCGTGCGCTGAAGTATCTTTCTCCGAGCCTTTATGCTGTCAGCGCCCGGCATGTCAGAGCGATCTACGTGAGATTGCAGCGAATGGTCGAACAGCCACCTCGAAATCCTAGCCCTTGGAATATACGAGACCGTGATGACGGCCCACGTGATAACGGCTCATCAATTCATCCGGCACTCGCGTTGTACATGTATTCATTCGTGAGCTCACACTCTCCCACACATCTCGCTTCTACCGCTCTCCCGCTGCCGATTATCAGGTTCTCACCATTGGCCATGATCTACTCTGTCGTTGCAGTCGAGACGACTCTAGTCTGGAACCACATCGGTGGTGTATACGAAGTGACTTCGACGGGCCAGGTCGTTGCACTAGTTGTGGGAGTCGGCAATCTCCTTAACGTGGTCATGAAACTGTTTGGTCTCCACGCCAAGAAGGACCCAGTTGTTGAGGTGTCCCAACACTCGCAAAAGACTATGCATGGGCATTTGCTGACTGACAGTAGGAGACCGAGTTATGAACTAAGCAAGAGTGAGCTGGCGATGATATAGCTACCTGAAGACATGGATCTCGCATGGACCAACCACAGATCAAAGATGCTTTGCAACTCTTCGATGACGGGTCCAGCAGATCTTGATTTTGGCAGATTTGAGTCTGCATCCCGCCATCTGTCTCCGCATCCAGGCGCCACATGCCTTTCCGACAGCGAGCCGCAGCTGCTCAAGGCGCGACAAATACTATGCCTACTAGATCGTCTTCTTCCCCCGCCGTGGACACACCCGAGCATACCGGAGCGGTTCTGTTCAACAGTCTCACCTTTCCGCTCGGTCACTCCCCAGTCATGATCCGTGAAACGATCGAGTCCACATTCACACCAATGTATTATTGTGCCGGTGACCATTCACAAATGCATTTTGGAAAGCTCCAACAGCATTATCGAAGAAAGCATCGAAGGAATCATCTACTGTACTTCCTTCCGAAAGTAGCTACCACGCATTCCCGCCAACGTCCCCAAAAGCAGAAGAAACAAGGGGGGAAGAGGAGCGAGTCCAGGCATATCCTCGGCACCCCATCCAAGGTCAACCAATGCGAACAAGTAGAGATGACGGTGCTCGCGAGCGGCCGATAATGTGCCAAGCACAGCTTTCACATTCGCTTTCATAAGGCTCGACTTCCTCCTATCTGTCTGCTCTACTAGCGCACGAGGCCTACAGGCAGGACTTGGATCTCCTCCTTGGGACAATCTGCATCATCTCATCCGGCGAAGAGAAAAGTGGGAGGAGTCTTGCTCAAAAGATCTTGAGGATGTTTCGCCCGGGGGGTTCGTGTGACCCTAGCATCTGCTGTGCCAAGACCAAGAGGACAGCACGAGGGCGCTCGGCCTGTGCATATATAGACGGATACGGCCTACGACATACGTCCAGCGGAGAGTATGGTAATATGCGGATGGAGTGGTGGCGCTTTATATAACTCTAGCCGTGCTGAATGGAGGCTAGTGACCCTGACTCCCTGTATTCCTAAGTAAGGAGCAGACACCTTTTTGCTCTATCGTGCCCTTTTCTTATTTTCCTATCCTGTTCTGTCTTGTTCTTTCCTGTCCTTTCCTGTCCTATCCTTTCCTATCCTATCCCATCCCTTCCCATCCCATCCCATCCCATCCTATCCCATCCCATCCCGTCCTCCCCTCTCCAACAACGGTGCACCAGAAGCGCTCACCAGTAGCCACGCCCACAGCATACACAGCCCCCCCACAACTAAAGCACCCTTCTATATTGCTATAAACCATGATCCCTTCAAATTCGCAGAGATGGTCCGTCCAAGCAGGGCAACCCCTCGATATCATATTTCCCCCTTTCCCCCAATTCCACGACAAGGTCCCGAAGTAGTGCTAGATCTTCGCCGCCCTTGTGGTGAAAACGTGGAACGTCCGTAAGGCGGAACGGGTATTTTGAGATGGAAGGATGTCAGGGACTTGTAAGAGAGGGCTTTGGTGATTCGGGATCGTGCTACGGTCTCCCGACATAGATATCGGTGGTTTTTTTCCCGCTGGCAAAGGACAGCGGACTCATGATAGCGCCGAACGGCCCCCTTTTTGGTTGGAAAAGTTTTCCCCATTTCCAGCGGGGATGTGGTACCGAAGTGATACTGCTATTCTGAGCAGGATTTTACCCCGGTCAATGTCACAGACTGGGAACCTATTTCGACGTCCGCCGTGCCTCTTCCCCGGAAACGCCTCGCTAATTCCAAGCAGCTGCCCCGCTCCCACTCTAGATCAAGCACATTAACTCCCCGCTCCCCTCCTCTCCTCTCAACTCGTGGCCGCGAGCTTCACCCCCTTCACCCCCTCCGTCACCTCCCGAACTCCCTCATCCACCTTCCCCTCCCCTTCCTTCTCAACCCCCTCCACACTCGTCCCCACCTTCCCATCTCCATCTCCACCCCCCTCCTTCTCCGCCGCCCTCCTCGCCTTCTTCCTCTCCTTCTCCGCCTTCCTCGCCACCTTCTTGACCGCCTCAGCCTCCTTGACCTTCTTTAGCTCATCCCCACCAAATAACTCTTTCCATTCTTGTTCTTTTCCCTTTTGGATATTAGTAAACAAGTGCTCGGCAGCGCCTATCTCATGCCCACCGCTTATGGAGTCCGGTGTCCATGTCCCGGCTGGGATGGTGAGGAGGGATGTGCGGAGTTGGCGGAGGATGGAGCGGGTGGTGGAGGGGAGGTAGGGTGCTAGGAGGGAGGCGAGGAGGTGGATGTGGTTCATGCCCAGGTTCACCACGGCGTCGCAGCGGAGGGGTTCGGTGGTGTGGAGGGAGTTGTCCAGGCGGTTGTCTTGCAGGAGTTTGTTGCCGAGGCTGGATAAATCTCGTGCGAGGACTAGACCTTGTTTGAGATGGGTCGCGTCTAGTTCGGTCCTATATCGGGCTAGGATGTCGTTTGCTTCGGTGATGTGTTGTTGTAATCTCTGGGCTACTGCTTCCGGGAGTTGTGAGTGGTGTGGTGCGGCGGGGATGATGTTGTTGTAGTTTGCGCTGTTGACGTATTTTAGTATGCGGTTGACGAAATTGCCGAAGTTGGCGACGAGTTCGTTGTTGTTTGCTGAGATGAAGCCGTCCCATTGGAATTCTGTGTCGCTAGTCTCTGGCCGCCGGAGCAGGAGGAAGTACCGCCACACATCCGCCGCTACACCGGTATCCTGCGCGTTGGTGCCGAAGACGCCGATGTTGCGGGATTTGCTGAACTTGCCGCCTTCGTAGTTGAGGTATTCGGTTGTGGAGAGGGTGTTCAGCATCGTCCATTTGTCCCCGGTCCCTAGCTGAGAGCAGGGAAATACGACCGTGTGGAACGGTACATTATCCTTGCCCATGAATTGGTAGAGCGAGACGTTCTCCGGATCCCGCCACCACTTCTCCCATTGCTTGGTATACGTTGCTGTGATCGAGACATAGCCGATACAGGCGTCGAACCAGACGTACAACACTTTATTTTCATATCCAGGTAATGGTACTGGCGTGCCCCATTTCAGGTCTCGTGTGATACCTCTCGGCTCAAGTCCAGTGACCCGAATCCACGAATTCGTAATGTTCTTTCCGTTTTCGCTCCATTTCCCTTCGGACATCGCCTTCTCACTCCACGGCGCCACCTGATCCGCTAATTTATCCAACAGCAAGAAGATATGATTCGTGTCTCTCGGCACCGGCGTGGTATCCTGATGTAACTTACACCGCGGGTTCTTCAACTCCAGCGCCTCGTACGTCTGCCCGCACTTGTCGCATTGGTCTCCTCGGGCATCATTATACCCGCATTTGGGACACTCCCCTTCTACAAATCTATCCGCGAGGTAGTTCTGATGCTCTGCGTGCTCGCAATATGGTTGTGTGGTCGTCCGTTCCTCCAAATACCCATTCTTGTGCAGCTTCAAGAAAATATCCTGTGCAATCTCCGTCTGCTCTGGCGTTGGTGTGCGGCCCCAGTGATCGAAGCTGATTTCAAACCAGTCATAAATCTCTTTATGAATCTTGTTGTATTTGTTACATAGCTCTTGGGGAGTCACTTTCTCCTCTATCGCTTTCGTTTCCGTCGCTGTCCCATACTCGTCTGTCCCGCAGATGAAGAGGGTCGGGTGGCCGCGCGCTTTGCAGTAGCGGGCGAAGACGTCGGCACTCAAGACGGAGCCGATGATGTTTCCTAAGTGGGGGACATTATTCACGTAGGGCAGGGCGGAGGTGATGAGGATGTTCTTCTTGCCGGCCTCGGGGAGGATCTCGTGGAGCCTCGTTGTTCCGTTCATGGTTGACATGTGTTCTACTGTGTTGAGGGAGGCCGGCGTAGCCTGTGGATAGGATTGTAGAGCAAAAAGAGCAACGAGTCGCATGCTCTCGCCGTGAGTCAAAGGCCGAAACACATCCCACTTCGACGCGCTTGGTGGGGCAGGAAACCTGAGGCATAAATTTCACGACGGTTAGTAAGTTGATATGAGCATTTCATTTCCCCGTACTAAGCACACATAGATGTACAGAGCGGAGGGATTGCAATCAAGACAGTTACCTGACCAATTCAGCAGTGTCACCAACACAGATCATCTCATGAAGCATCTGCTTCCCGCATGACATCCGAGCCCAATTATTCCTCCTACCGTCCCGCCATCACGAACATGGCCACAGCAATGGACACAGACGTGGACACCAAGATTTCTTTCCCCTCACAGACCAAGATCAATCCAGGAACTGAAGACGACGACCCCTTCGCCCCCCTCCTCTCCCTAGAACAAGACTACTACACCGAAGGCTACTCCCTCGGCCTCAACGACGGAATCCGTTCCGGCCGAATCGAGGGTCGGATTTTTGGTCTAGAGAAGGGCTTTGACAAATTCGTTCAGATGGGTCGACTTGCCGGTCGAGCCGCCGTTTGGGACGCAAGATTATCCGCCCTATCTCCTCCTGCTGCGACTACGGCTGTTACGGCCAAGACTGGAGCTGGTGGCGTTGTGAAGGTTGGTGGTGGGAAGGAGGACGTGGGGCTTGTGGCTCCTGCTCAGAACGACTCTTACGACTCTCCCGCTCCACGCAGCACCGACATCGATGAAGTCGATGTTATGCTCCCTCCGCTCTCCGGCTCAGAGAGGTTGAGACGGCACGTAGATCGCCTCCTCGAACTCACGGACCCGGAGAGTCTCGAAACGAAGAACACGGAGGATACGGTGAATGAATGCGATGAGCGATTAGCGGGTGCCAAGGCCAGATTCACCCTCATCTCACGTATCGTTGGCGAAGGCGATGTCGAGGGGGTTGGGGTGGAGATTGCCGGGGTGGAGAGTACGGGTGGTGGCAATGGTGCTCGAACGGGAGCTGCAAGGGAGCAGAGTCTTGAGGACGAGAGTAAGGAGGGGGCGGAAGTCGAGATCACGGCACCACGGAAAGGGAAAAGTAGGGGTAATGGGAAGGGCGGTGTGGCGCGTGTTGGAGAGGGGAAGGGAAAGGGTGAGATGGAGGATTTCGGCGGCCTGCCCATGACCAAGCAAGCTGGAAGGGGAACGTGACTTGGTTTCATGACTCGGGTTTTGCTTTTCATCCATGCAGAAGCAAGAGGGATTTTCGCTCGCTTGCTCGCTAAAGAAAAAAAGACCACCATCCTCACGCAGAGCCAAACCAACAATGTCGACCACGGCTCTGCTGGCTCAGCTAGGGCTGGAGACACCCACCATTCACGCAGCAGCACCAGACTCACCCACGGCATTCTGCTGCCCCTCGGGAACGACGGTCTCGGTACCAGCACCCGGGCCCACCTCCCCTCCCAACTTCACTTTCTTCGCATCCCCCGGCCCATCCATCTGAGCAGGCAAATTACTCACATCAGCCAACGGCGGCCTCTTAACCGGCACCACAGCCGACGGAGGCCGATAAGCTCCTCGATTCGAAAGCCCGCCTGCTTGCTGTGGGGCGCCGATGCGTCTACTTATGTCTAAGGAAGGGTTGACAAAGTCGGTTCCGCTGCGGTTTGCTGATGTCGTAGCGCCGGCATGCGCTTGTATAGGCGCTCGTTGGGCGCCGGGTGGTAGTCCTCCTCCTCCTCCTCCTCCTGTCGCCCCGGTAGTGGACAAGGCCGTCCTCGTCACCGGCGCACTCTTCCCCGGATTCACACCGTGCGTGCGTCGGATACTCGGGCTCTCGGCGTGGGGGTCAAAGGCGCGGATGGCGTCGGTGGGACGGGTGTCTGGAGGTCTGTTGAGGAGGTCCACACTACGGCCTGTTACAAATCCTGCAGGGATGTCCGGGGGTGGTTGTCGGGGGATGGGGAGGCCGCGGTCGTCGAGGTCTTGGCCGGTTATGGATGGGACTGTTTCGTTTGGTGGGATGTTGGAGGGTGAGTCGGCTACTGTTGTTGCTGAGGACGGGTTGGAGTTTGTACGAGGCGCTTCGGAGTGCGAGTGTTGCTGTTGCTGTGGTTTCTGCATCATATTTGCTTGATGCTGCTGCTGCTGCTGCATAGCTCGTTGTTGAGCTGCCTGTAATGGTGGCGGCATGCGATTGGGGACTTGCTGCTGCTGCTGTGGAACATTCTGCACTCCTGGTGGCCTCTGCGGTGCTGGTGGTCCCTGCGCACGCTGGGGTGATTGCACATTTGGTGGCCGTAATTGTGGCATCGAATGCATTCTCGGTACACCCTGCCGCTGTGCCTGTTGCGGACCATTGATAGCTCTCTGTGCAGGTGTCTCGGGAGCTTGCATGGTCGTATCATCCAGCCGTACCTCATCGGGATGAGTGAAGTCCACATCATCCAAACCGCTACCACCGAAGTCATCCTCGAATTCAGCGGATCCATACGACACGCCTGACTGCACGCTCGATTGTCTCGCGACCGCCGTCGCCTTCTCCTGCTGCACCGCCTCATTACCCGCTATACTCTCCTTCTTGATGGGCGCATAGTCCGGATGTCTGTGTAGATTATCTGCATCCCATCTACTGGGTGCAACCTTTACTTTTGTGATCTTCTGCAGATAGTCCTTGTCATACAGACAATTGCCCAGCACGTTGCCGAAATTCCGCAATGCTCTTTTGAGTGCATCGGTCGCCGCTTCCTTTTTCGCTTTCTCGAACGCTGCTGCCTTGCCTTTGCAGTTCTCAATGTGGCCGTACCCTATGTCTTCATGAAACGTCCCATCCCTTAACGTCACTCGCACGATTGTGCTGAGTCCTAGGGTTATCTTGCCACTCTGCGGATGTTCGTCGACGAAATCGATCTGCACATTCTGGATGGAAGAGCTCCAGCCGTTGAAGCCGAATACCTCGTTGGCAAGATTGATGACTTTCTCGGCAGCCAAGTAGTGGACTTTTCCCCCTCCGTTGCCTGGTCGAGTCGATATATATTCGGGACCTAGTTGTTTCTCGAGTCGGGACTGAAGGGTGGCGATTTCTTGGGCGGTGTATTCGGAGATGTGGTGTTTGGGGTCGTGGAATGGGTTGGTCGTGGCGGGCGTGTCGCGGTGTTGGTCACCTGGTCTGTACAGCATTAGTTGTGAAGATGTACGAGCAGGAATACATACCTACAGAGGCATTGTTTGGCATCGTCTGCCGTGTTGGTAGAAGAAGTAAGGCAGGGAAGTAAAGTTGGATGTTCGATCTGATGCCTGTTGCGACGAAGCTGGAGGAACGCGTCGACGCGCCGACGTTCCCTTGCCAAACTCCGGAAACCTTATCTGCTGAGCGTATGCACGTGATCTTCAACTCCTTTGTCAGATGCAAGGTGAGGTACAATAATAAGCCACGAGGCATCCCATCTATAACGCTATTTCGACCATGTCAAATGCTGCAATTCGAGTGACGCTGACTCCAGTCTCTCTCTTCCCTTGATTTGACTGTATCATCGACCTGTGGCTGCTCTTCAGAACGGAACTCTACAGCGCCGATCGAGGACAGGCACGAGCTGGAACGCGGATGGTTGCACTTGGCCTGAACGTGGATGGTTGCAATCGGCCTGAAGGTCACGGAGGATAGCTGCATGTGTGCACTGCACGAGCTTGGGACGGTGACAGTGACTGAGAAGAGTGCTTCCGGTCATTAGTGGCACTCAGATCCGCACCTGCCTTACAGCACTTATACACAACCATGGCTCCTTCCCGATCCAGATCACAATGGCGTCACCTCTTCACCCTGCCCAACCTCCTCGCCCTCGCCTTCGCCTGGCTACCACTTGCAGTCGCGGAGAAGACGGCGGCAGACTACTTCATCTCATCCTTACCGGGAGCACCCGAACCTCTCCTGAAACAATACGCGGGACACATTGAGATCACGCCGGAACACCACGGCAACCTCTTCTTCTGGTTCTACAAGAACAGACACATCGCCAATCGCTCGCGCTTAGTCATCTGGCTCAATGGCGGGCCGGGGTGCAGTTCTTTGGACGGGGCATTGATGGAAATTGGACCCTACCGAGTCAAGGAGGACGGGACATTGACGTATAATGAAGGAAGTTGGGATGAATTCGCCAATGTGTTGTTCGTGGATAACCCCGTGGGTACCGGCTTTAGCTATGTGGACGGGGACAGCTATACGCATGAATTGACGGAGATGTCGGCACAATTCGTCGCTTTCTTGGAGAAGTGGTTTGTCGTGTTTCCTGAGTATACGATGGATGATGTGAGTCTGCAGTGTGAGTGGATCGTTGAAATGGGCTGGGCTAATTGATGTGGTGATAGATCTACATCGCAGGCGAATCGTACGCCGGCCAACATATCCCCTACATTGCCCGCGCCATGCTCGACCGCAACGCCGCCAATCCTTCCGCTCCAGCCTGGAACGTCTCCGGCTTACTCATTGGCAATGGATGGATTTCTGGCCCTGATCAATACCCTGCTTACCTCCAATTCGGCTACGAAGCCGGCTTGATCACGAGTGGAAGTGATGAGGAACGACAAATTCAAGACCAGCAGAAGAAATGTTATCAGGCTCTGGACAAGGGCGGGAAAGACCATGTCGATACTGGATCTTGCGAGGGGATTCTGCAGGAGATTCTGAGGTTGACGGCTAAGAATGGAGATTGTATCAACATGTACGACACGCGCTTACACGACTCCTATCCCTCATGCGGAATGTCCTGGCCTCCGGATCTGAAACAAGTCACACCTTATCTTCGACGGAGCGACGTCATTAGCGCTCTGCACATCAATCCGGACAAGAAGACCGGCTGGCAGGAATGTAATGGGCAAGTCAGCTCGAACTTCAAAGCCTACAATTCCCCGCCTGCTGTAACTCTCTTACCTGGCCTACTGGAACAACTGCCCATCATCCTCTTCTCCGGCGACAAGGACCTGATATGCAACCACATTGGCACGGAAACCCTCATCTCAAACCTCATCTTCAATAACGGCACAGGTATGGAAACCTCCCCGGGCGTCTACGCCCCGCGTCGGGATTGGTCTTTCGAAAACGAACCAGCCGGTATCTACCAATCCGCCCGTAACCTGACCTACATCAAATTCTACAACTCCTCCCATATGGTTCCCTTTGATTTCCCCCGTCGAACGAGGGATATGTTGGATCGATTCATGGGCGTCGATATCGCGTCCATTGGTGGGCAGCCGGCGGATTCTAGGATCGATGGGGAGAAGGCGCATCCCGAGACGAGTGTGGGTGGGCATCCGAATAGTACCTCTGCGGAGGAGGCGGCGCAGGCGAAGGCGGATAAGGCGGCTTATAAGGCTTATCAGCGGAGCTCGGAGGCGGCGCTCGCACTGCTCATCATCGTCCTCGTGGTCGTGGGGTTGTTTTGGTGGAGGGGCAGGAGAAGGCGGGCGGGGTATAAGTCTTTGTTTGGTGGCGGCGGCAGTGATCCGTATGATGGTAGGGGTGGTGGGGCCGGTATGGCGAGTGGGTTGGGCTTGGATGGGGAGAGGTTTCGGGAGAGGGAGGATGTGGAGGCCGCGAGGGAGTATGATGAGAGTGAGCTGGATGATTTGGGGGCGAAGGGTAGAGGTGGTGGGAGGGGGGTGTTGGACGAGGATGCATTCGATTTGGGCGATGATGAGAGTGGAGATGAGGGAAGTGGGTATGGGAAACTGAATGGGAATGGGCATGCGCGGTAATGATCGTGACTCTTTTGACGCTGGGGTCCGGCGTTTCTTGGGCGCTAGGAGGAGGGCTGGCTTGGTTTCGGGGGTTGCTTGTGTTACTAGATAGAAGAATAGTGTGTACGATGCTTCTGCTGCTCTGCTAGATCTATCCCGTCCAGACTCCTTGTGCTCGCCTTTGCCACAGGCGAACAAAGAAATAATGTCGAGGGAAGAGGGAAAATAGTCCTGAGCGCCAAAGAGCTGAGAATACCAGCTGTTCTATTGGAAACCCGGTCCAAGATTCAAATGCTCTCAACACAGGTTCCAATCAGGCTCGCGCATACTCGACACGCTCTCGTGTGTATCCACACAAAAGGGCCAACGACGTGGCGTTTCTTTCGACGCAGGACATGGTGTTTACAGCCAGGTGCGTACAAATGCACGTTTTTCATCACTCAGTTGCGCAAAAGCTCGCATGTTCAGCATAGACCATAATCCGTTGACAGCCCCCTGCCTCCGCAGCGCATGTATCACCTCGTCGCAGACCCTCGCGGGACAGCACTCGCAACGCGGGTTCCAATGCAGAGTCGATATAGACATGGGGGAAAGCTTTCAGACGACGGTCGTCCGTATCGTGCTAGTCTTGGGATTGTGTATCGCGTCCGGCGTGCGATTCTGAATTATGCGTAGCCCCCAGTCCCGGGGTCAAGGAGAAGGAGCGCTCTGTGGCGTGTGTGTTGCTATTTGTGCAAAAACCTTCCACCGATGATATTTGCTTGTGTTTGCACGGGACGAATATTGTTGGTGGCGTTGAAGTCGAGGACCTTTGCCGATTTGACCTTTGCTTGGTTCGCATAGACCGCTGGAGGACTAGCTTGTCATCAGCTTGCTCAGTCGATCCGAGGCCATCTGACAGGCACATTCGCCTCCGAGGCCGGGCGTGATCAAGCTGGGAGGACTCGTTTGGACGGGAGGGTGGCTGTTTTTTGTGCTTGAAGGAGGGGTTCACAGCGGATGGTCCACCGGTCATCTGAGCTGACGGCTTCAACAGCAAGTGGTGCACGGCTTCCTCAGTACTCAAGTCAGCCCGAGCATGTTGTCACTTGTTGGTGTCCTCGCATAAGTGGACCGCCGAATCTGACTTCTGGCGTGCAAATTTGGGCCCAGAGGACTGCGGCAACAGTCCAGAAGTAGATCCCCAATGAATAAAGGTCTCTACTGGTATGGGTCTCACAGCTTATCGAGTTTCGCGTCGCATTGTTGGTACTTTCCAGTGACGTCCCAGATCGTGCGCTCGACAGACTGTGCATTCTCGAAAACACGCTTCGACCACGGCGTCTCCTTGACGATATGACCATGCTGGATCGCATAGTCCAGTAATACTTGCGCACTCACGCATTCGTGAAGCGCGAGCATCGTTGGCCCTCCATCGTTGGCTCCATGGACCAGTCCGGTACGGAGCCTGTAGCGAGTCGTGCGTATGTGCACTGGCGTGGCGGCAATCTTTGCTAGATGCTCACGTCGATACCAGGAATCTACATCGCTCTCCTGGCCGGGTGCAGGCTCTAGGAGAACTGCTACCACGCAGGTACCTCGTGCTTTGGGTCCTCGCTGTCCCTCATACCGCTGAACGAGCTCGTAGGTCCTGACTTCAGTGCCGAAGACTCGGGGCTGATCTCCGTCTCGCCGTCCCAGAGCAAGTCTTTGCAGTGCCCGTGAAGTCCAAGTCATCTCAACGTCTCGAAGACGTACTGCCAGCGCACAAGGTCCGCCATGCTGAGGTGTATGGCCGTTGACTTGGTTGCCACCTCGAGCGGCGGGACTAGCGTTTCGCAGCTTCCACAACAGACTGGCACCTTCGTCTTTCAGGATTCGAGGTACAACTAGTCGTTGCAAGACGTCGTTAAAGCTCTCATTTTCCAGTGAGCCGTCCACGGACCAGATGGCAAGCCAGTATAGACCTTCCACCGCCTCGGGTCTGTTCGATATGACTCTTTGTAGACTGTTTAGTAACGCGGTAAGGCCCTGTATGCTTTTGTTACGCTTCAAGCCCATTACCGTGGACATCGTGGAATTGGTTAGACAGTGTTCAGGGGATCGGACCATCCGGCGATGTAGTTAGCCGGCCGCGCGTGGTTGCCGAGCCTTTCCGTACAGGGAAGGTACGGCGACTGGCCTTTTCGTCACCACCAATTCTCCTTGCCATTCGTTGCGTCCTTGTCGAGTTTCGCCAACCCTCACAGAATCGTGGACAAGGCGATTGGCCATGCTGTCGCGATTTCGACTGCGCTGCCTGCTACGCGATTCGCGAGGGTGAGACGGTTCACAAGGCTTTGGTCCATACACGTTGTTGAAACATTTACTCGTGACGAGGTCTTTACGGCGACAGCTCACCCGAGACCCCACAACCACAGAAGTACAGAAGTGGGTGCATCTTCGGCCGCGGGATCAGTGAAGTGGAGCGAACGGCCATAGCAGGCGTAAGTACGGCGAATACATAATATCTGTACAGGACCGTCTCGCTCTGATTCCTTGCCTTGCTAGCTACGGCAGAACACTCGCACACTGATATGGCGACGAACACTAATGGCGAGTCTTGCAATGGCTGCTCAAGTACTGACCTGAACGCAAATGGGTGTACACATCACGGCAACGGCAACATTACTGATATCGAAGACTACAAGACTGAGTTGACCACACTTCGAGCACGCACGAAGGAGCTTGAGGAGAAGTTGTCAAGCATGGAGACAAGCCCAAAGAAGTCCTTGCGATCCTCACAATGGCTTAACAAGCCAGACGACTTGGCAATGTCTGCCCTTTATGCTGATCGCTACATGAATTATGGTCTGACTAGCGAGGAACTACTATCTGGGAAGCCAATCATTGGTATAGCACAGTCCGGCTCAGATCTTGCTCCCTGCAATCAGTACCACACCACTTTAGCTAAGCGCGTCCGCGAAGGCATTCGAACTGCGGGAGGTATCGCCATCGAGTTCCCGACTCATCCCATCCAGGAAAGCTCACGTCGCCCTACTGCGACGCTTGATCGCAATCTGAGTTACTTGTCCCTGGTAGAACTACTATATGCTTACCCATTCGACGGCGTGGTGCTGCTCACAGGGTGCGACAAGACGACCCCTGCCATGCTCATGGCAGCGTCGACCATGAATATTCCAGCTATATGCCTTAATGTCGGCCCGATGCTGAACGGGTACGATCGAAAAGCGCTCATTGGATCGGGCACCGTGGTCTGGAAAGCGCGCGAGCTACATGCTGCTGGTGAAATCGATGATACCGGCGTATTTGACCTTGTGAGTGTCATCGAGCTATAGAATAGTGACTGAAGAAATGCTGACGATACTGGTAGGTAACAAAGGGCACGCCCAGCGTCGGGCACTGCAATACAATGGGAACAGCTTCCACTATGAACGCCCTCGCGGAAGCACTTGGTATGGCACTGCCAGGTAGTGCAGCTATTCCTGCACCTTATCGAGAACGGGCACAATGTGCATACAAGACGGGTGTCCAGATCGTGGAGATGGTGCATGCTGATCGTAAGCCAAGCGACATCATGACCAGAGAGGCCTTCGAGAATGCAATCATGGTCAACACAGCCATTGGTGGCAGCACTAACGCACCGATCCATCTCAATGCCATAGCGAAACATATTGGTGTGAAGCTGGATCTGGATGATTGGGACAACATCGGTCATAGTCTGCCACTGCTAGTCAACTTACAGCCTGCTGGAGAGTACCTAGGCGAGGAGTATCATCGTGCGGGTGGTCTCCAAGCTGTTATCGCAGAGCTTTTGGACCAGGGGCGGCTTCACGAGAGTGCGCTCACCGCAAATGGCAAGACGATTAGAGAGAACAACGCTGGCAAGCACTCCTGGGACCGGCGAACGATAAAGGAATACGGACAGCCGATGCTCAAGGACGCTGGGTTCTTGCACATTACTGGCAACTTGTTTGACTCTGCTATCATGAAGACGTCTGTGATCTCGGAGGAATTCCGCAAAGTCTTTCTGGAAGATCCCAATGACCCCAATGCGTTCGAGTCCAAAGCTGTGGTGTTCGACGGCCCGGAAGACTACCACAAGCGTATCGAGACTGCCGAGGTTGACGAACGTACGATTCTTGTTATGCGTGGCACCGGTCCTCTCGGCTATCCAGGCGCCGCCGAGGTTGTCAACATGACAGCACCAGGTCGACTGCTGAAGAAGGGTCTCAAGTACTCACTTCCTTGTATTGGTGATGGCAGGCAGAGTGGCACTTCTGGTTCACCAAGTATTCTCAACGCAAGCCCTGAAGCTGCCGCAAATGGCAACTTAGCTATTTTGAAAGACGGCGACAAGCTACGTGTCGATCTTACCAAGCGCAAGGTGAACATTCTGATCTCCGCGGATGAAATCAAGCAAAGGCGCGAAGAGCTGATGGCCCGAGGTGGCTACAAAGCCATCGAAAGTCACACCCCATACCAGGACTTGTTCCGCCGCGAAGTGGGTCCACTGAGTGAAGGTATGGTCTTCCCACGGGCTACTAAGTTCCAGAGAGTCGCTCAGGACCATCCCATACCACGAGACAACCACTAGCTGCCCACACAACATCAGACCGACAACGGGTATGACATTGGAGCGAGTTTGTGACTTGTTATACGAAAAGAATGCATCTACGAGCACGGCCCGGCGCCCGCTACTTAAGTTCATACAGTACCGGCAGAGTATCGATTGCATCGATTACGAAAGTCGGCAATGGCTCTACGTGCTCCAGCCTGCGCACTGCAGCCGCACCATGAAAGCTGCGCAGCGAGTTGAGTACGTTAAACACACTCACCCAGGAATCAACAGACCGAGAGAGGTTTCGAAAGTGCGCACTCCAATAGTCCAGTTCTTGGGTGCTCCGCCCTGATATGGCTCTTGCGGCTTGGGTCATCTCATTGACGCTGTAGTTGCCGAAGAAACACAGATCGAGCGCTTGCTGCTTTACGAACTTTTGGACAGACGTCTCAGATCGCTGTGTGTAGATCTCTGCCGAGCCGAAATCTGCATCACGATCTGCGGGAGATTTGCTGGCCCCCGGCCTGGAGCCGATGTCAACAGAAGGTTTGGGAGACAGAGGTCACCATGAAAAGCGTACCAACCTGGCAATGGCTCTGAGCTTGTTGGGAAAATTCCGTAAAACAGCCAATGCAGAGCGTCCGTAACACAATAGATGGTGTGCCAGACGAAGGAGTCGCTCAGCGCATTCGAGAAATTCTTGACGAAATGATCCAGATTTCCGCCGCTGTGGAACGGTGTTGTCATCTATTGAATGTGGCCGTCCACATGATAGTCCACGATTCTGATGACACCCGCATGTCCGCCTGAGCCTGTCAGTCTTTTCAGTACATCGACCTCATTGCGTAGACTGTCCTCTGGATCAGCCCGTCCCCCGAGCTTATTGAACTTCACAACGACCAACGTAAGGCAATTCCCAGTGGCGCTTCTGAGGGCCGGTTTCCTGCTAGCGATGAAGGTGTTGCTGTGGGACCCCCTGCCGATGGCTTGATATTGGGTAAGGTTCCTGCGAAAATGCTGCTGAGGCAATTGGCCTGCTTCTGGTCGACTGCGCGTGGTCATGTTGTTTTTCTGAGCCCACGACTTCCCTACGCCGGCGCGGGGAGACTCTGAGCCAGCCTGAGTGCTGCTAGGCTGGAAGTAAAAGACCGCATGGTGTCGGCTCTTCATATGCCTGTGTTCAATCACTGTACAATGGCGTTGTGCCAAAGAACAAAGTGGAGCTTGACATGTCATGATCAAGGGAGACAAAGCCACGGTGCAGAGTGCGACACACATGTCTGACCTTGCAAGTGACCGTCTGGTGCTCTGTGTCATCACCGTAGTATGTCGATGCCATGCGGTTAGGTCCAAGGAGGAAACAAACCCCGAAAGAATGGTGCATGAATGTACATTGATGGGGTAGACTTCACCTCGAAAGTAAGAACAACGGCATTCATCTCAGGAGCCGACTTAGGATATGCTTTGAAGATGGCTATCTACCGATGCCCAATATCTGCTTCGGATCAGTGTTTCCTGCCCCGGCAAAGTCATCGAAGTCAGAAGCTGCTACAGGAAGGATAAAGTCTCGTATCCGTGGTGCTCCCTCTTCAGCGCAAATTATGGCTTCTTTCACAGCACACTCGGACTCAAGTGTTGCCCAGCCAGAATAGTCGTAGAGAGCTAGCTTAGTGAATAAGGCCTTGAAGTCCACTTGGCCATCGCCAAGGGCACGGAAGCGGCCAGCTCGATCACGCCAACCTGCAAAGCCTCCATATACACCTTGCTTGCCGTTTGGCCTCAACTCGGCGTCCTTGACGTGAAAGATTTTGATGCGTTCATGGTAGTGATCGACGAACAAGAGATAGTCTAGCTGCTGGAGGACGAAGTGGGAGGGGTCGAAGCAGATGCAAGCTCGTGGGTGGTGGTGAGTAGCATCCAGGAAGCGATCGAAGGAAGTGCCATCATGGAGATCTTCGCCAGTATGAATCTCATAGCAGACATCTACAGCAGCTTCGTCGAATGCATCAAGGATCGGCTTCCAACGCTTCGCGAGCTCTCCAAAGGCTTCATCGATCAGACTATCGGGCCGTTGCGGCCACTGACACATATATGGCCAAGCCAGTGAGCCAGAAAAGGTTGCATGTCATGTGAGACCTAGATTCTTCGACGCTTTCGCAGCATCCATCAGAACCGACACCGCCCATGTTTGTCGCTCCTTTGGCTTTGCGTGGACTTCTGCAGGAGCGAAGCCATCGAACAAAGTGTCGTAAGCAGGGTGAACAGCAACAAACTGCCCTTGCAGATGGGTAGAGAGCTCGGTCAAGGTGATCTCGTGCCTAGCGCAGACATCCAGTAATTCGTTGCAGTATGCCTGGTTGGTTGCTGCTAGCTTGATGTCGATCAGTCGTCCATCGACAGGAATCTAGGTGCCTTTGTAACCAAGCGACGCTGCCCAGCCTGCTATGCCGTCCAGAGTATTGAATGGTGCATTGTCGGACACATATTGAACCAGAAATATACCAGGACCTTTGATCGTAGTCATGGTCAGACATCTACTTTCCGTACGAAGCTCGAGTGTCACTGAGTTGAAGTACCTTGATGCCACCTCGCCTCCATGACGACAGTGTCGGAATTTAGCCGATGGAAAGAGTAGTCGATCACAGTCGATCACCGTTGTATATCTCTCTCTCTATCTACCAACAGTCAATCTTGACATCATCGTGTCAAAGTAACGCAGCGGCTGCACTGCTGGAGATTCTGCTATACGTACTGATCATGATCAGACAAATCAGACATTTGTCCTGACATATTCCGGAAATTCTGTCGTACTTTTCTCCTGGCGTATCTCGTCTTCTACCAGGACATCGCTTGGCATGTTGTGAGCGACCTTCACAGGATCGAATATAGTCTTGCTGTCGCGGAAAATCTGGTCTACTTCCTCCAAATGTTTCCCATTCGTCTCTGGGAAGAACAAGTAGACCGCTGTTTTGCATCAGTAAAAGTCTACACATGATCGAGATCATTTCCTTACCGGGTACAATCAGGAAAAGATTTATACAGGCCCAGACGATGTAGTAGCGCCACCCCAGTGTCTCGAAGCCCACGGGTGTGATCTCCGCGACCAGGAAGTTGAACAGCCAAGCAGTGCCCGTGGAAATACTGGTGATGGGCACTCTTACGCTCAGCGGGCTGACCTCTGCCGCATAGAGGAACGTCAGTCCAAGAAAGCCGACCGGAAAGAACAGGGAGAACAAGAAGATGAAAGCCCCGGCGGTCCCGACACAGGCGATGTTATGGATCTGGCTAGACGTCCCGGCTACTATAGCCATGCAGCTTCCCATACCGATGGCAGCAACCAACATGAGCTTCCGTCTGCCGAAGCGGTCAACGGTCAGTACGCCAATAGGCGAGCAGATTGTCTGAAACGTGAATACGCATGCCCCGAGGATTCGTGCAAGTACACCAGAGAGCCCGAGGTACTTTTCGAAGATGGTCGTAACATAAAAGGCCAGAGCGTTGATGCCAGATCTAGAAGCACAGCATTAGCACAACAGCTTGTCTCTTTCACGAGCAGGTAAAGGACTCACAATTGTTGGAACATCTGTCCAGCACATGCCAGACAGACTCGGTTGAACAGTCTTAGCTCACCATTCTTGAAAACATCGCTGAAACGTCCTTTCCCAGTAACCTCTAGTGACTCGGCGATCTCAGCCACATCTGCACGAACCACGGGATCATCTTCTGGAACTCCTTCGAGCGCTGAGAGTACCTGGCATGCTTCTTCGCTGCGTCCTTGTTTCAAGAGCCATCGTGGCGATTCCGGTAGCATAGGAATCATGGCGACCACTATCAGGCCCCAAAAACCGCTCATGGCCAGTGGAAAACGCCATGAGACTGAACCAGTTGTGAAGCTCATTCCCAGGTTGAGCCAAGCTGACAAAGCCAGACCCGCACTGATGAAAAGACTCTCCAGTACGACGGCTGCGCCTCGATGAGCCGCAGATGCGCATTCGCTCTGCCAGTTAGGCGCTGTTGCGGATAGCATTCCCAGGCCAAACCCTGTCACCTGTGATCCTCACGTGTTAGTAAATCAAGGAAGCACAGATGCGGCCTCGCACTTGATAGCCTTACCAATCGTCCCACAATCAGCTGCCCAAGTGAGAACGATGAGGCTTGTAGTAGAGCTCCAATCACATCAACAGCAGCACCGAGTTGAATCGTCCGCTTTCGTCCAAGCTTGTCGCCAATCCAGATACAGCTCAGTGAACCGAAGAATGCACCTAGTGTATACATCGCTACGACCGTGCCTTGCACACGAGCATTATCTGTTGCTTGTGCGCCGATGGCATGGACTGTATCGATTCGTGGAAATGTTTCCACCCATGATGGCAGGTTCAGAAGTGGTCCAGCAACTGCGTTGTTCCACCCAAACAGGATATATGCGGGCAGAATGACAGCCCAAATCTGTGCTGAGCGCAGTTGCGAGCCGCGGAGGCCTAGGATGTAGCGCCTACCCATGCTTGGTAGTGATGACGAAGTATTATAGTGCCAGTACACGAGTCGAAGAGAGTGAGGAAGGAGATCTATAGTCGAGGACGTATGTGAAGAATGTAGGGCAGTTGGTCTTGAAGTGTCACCTCAACTCCCATCTGCATCCGATCCGGCTACCGGCACTCATACCTCCTACATTGATCAACGTTACCAGGTTGGCACTGTTAGGCTTTGTCATCGTTGTCGTTCTATCGCCGGAGACTCGGTAGGTAGGAGTGAGTAACATTGGAAACCATAAGCATCCGGCATCTTGCAGATGATTCTGTCTCTCTTGTCCCTCCAACAGCGTGACTTCACAGGATTCATGGTGTGGTAATGTGTGACGAGCTTCTGGCACGTCTTCGAACGCTTGTTGACGCGCGGGGAAGGTGTCGAAGTGACGCGTTCAAGATCGACATTGTCGACTCCAGCATCGATTAAAACCTCCGAGGTCGGCATTGATGTTCTGGGATAACTGCTAAACCTCGCATATATTCGGTGACGCAGGCGTTCAGCACTGTGGCGACAAGTACGACCATTCGAAGTCTGAGGAGACATCGCATCCTCATACAAGAGCTCCTACCCGAAAAGAATAAGTCAGCCCAAGCAATGGCGACTAAGGCCTTGGCCGCATGGACCGTAAACCTTACTCCGTCTTCCATACCAGCCAGCGTCCAACAAGCCGCAAAACGCTCTCTATACAACTACGTCAGCTGCGCAATAGGTGGGTCGAACCACCCTACCGTGACCAAAGCTCACGATGCTCTTGAGCCGTTCTTCGGCCGTCCAACGTCCACACTATACGGCAGTGGAGGCAAGAGAACGGACGCTCAGCATGCGGCGTTGCTGAATGGTACCGCGAGTCATGTCCATGATTATGATGATACGCATCTGGCGACTATTATCCATCCTACAGGCCCCGTGGCAAGTGCCTTGCTAGCATATGCTGAGTACAATGGCTCCGTATCTGGTCCCGAGATCCTTTGTGCACTCACCGCTGGCATTGAGGCGTCTTGCAAGCTTGGCTTGGCGGTTTGGCCGGAACATTATGATATTGGCTGGCATATTACTTCCACGACTGGGTCGATTGGTGCTGCGGTCGCTGTTGGGAAGCTCATGAAGCTCAGCGAGGACCAAATGGCTCATGCTATCGGTATCGCTTCCGTGCAAGTCGTCGGACTAAGGGAGATGTTTGGCTCCGATACCAAGTCGTTCCATCCTGGACGTGCAGCACAGGGTGGGCTCTTAGCAGCAGTGTTGGCGGAAAAGGGCTACACTAGCTCTGAGTCAGCGATCGAGGCGAAACGAGGATGGGCGAATGTGGTTGCTGGTGGTGGGACACCTCAATTGCAGAAGTATGTTGGCGAGCTTGGTCAGAAGTGGGAGATTGAAGCGAATGCTTTCAAGCCTTTCCCATGCGGAATCGTATGTCATCCAGCTATCGATGCCGCTATACAGCTACACCACGAAATGGAAAGGAAGCAGTTTAGCCTCAAGCAGATTGAAAAGATTGAGCTTGTGGTGCATCCGCTTGTGATCGAGCTCACTTCCAAGCGGAAGCCCAAGGACGGGCTTGAAGGCAAGTTCTCGGTCTTCCATGGTGTTGCAGTCGGACTGTTGTACGGCAAGGCTGGTCCGGCACAGTATGCCGACGAGGTCGTTCAGGATTCAGCCGTCGTCTCTTTACGTGATCAGGTCGATGCAGAGTCGAAGAAGTCGCTGGCAGCGGACGAGACGTATTTGACTGTCTACCTAAAGGGTGGCGACAAGCTGGAGAAGCACATCCAACATGCTGTCGGATCGCTAGAAGTTCCCATGACCCACGAGCAGCTTGAGGAGAAGTTCATCGACCAGGCTGCACTTGTGTTGGGTGCTGAAGGGGCGAAGAGGGCGAGTGGGCTTGCATGGAAAATTGGCGAGGAGGAAGATGTGGCTGCGGTGCTGACCAAGATTTGAGAGGTTGTTTGTTGCATGCCGAGTCGACGTAGCCTCAAATTCGGGGTTGTGAGTAGCTGGGCATCATAGGAAGGCGATTCAGTGGTTGATTTCGCGTCGGCGATATCACCAGAATCTGAGTGACTCTATAATCCTGTTTAGTTGGTCCGGATCGACAATGATCAGGTACAGCAAGATGACCACCACAAGACAGAAGGCGAAAGCAAACAAGACGCTGGTCAAGCCTGACTTGATCTTCACCACCCTAGCGTCAGCCTCCTTCGCAATAGTGCTGTACTCCTTGCCGCTTCGCCCTTCTTCCAGAAGACATTGCATGGATCCTGCAGCGGTGGACTCGGTTTGTGCTTCGATTGCGTTCGGCGGCATTGTAGCTGGCTAGTCTGGCGAGAGTGGACATGTTCGGAAGCGGACCTGTACCCGCTTGCATTCTAGGGACTTTTAGTGGTATCTTTGGGGGGTGGAATTCGTAGCGATTCAGCTGGTGGTGTTACGCTTGATGCTCGTCTTTAAAATGTACGTTGTGCAGTGGTCGCCGACAACGCTTGGCTCATATAGCAGTGGCGAAATGTGGTATGAGAATGTGTAGCACCTTTCGTGCTTAGCAGCTCCGTCGCTTAGCTCAAGTCAGTGGCGTATGTATAAGCAGCGAAGCTCGACATTAAAAATTTGCAAACTTCTCCCATCCAGCACATCTGCGTGACCACTGCATGTGAAAGCAAAACTTGACTTCGGCTCATAAAGCTCTAGGCAAGTACAGCATTTGCTGGTGGCTTTGACATTGGTTGTGTTCCTGGCTGTGTTTACTTCACATTCCGCTTCCTCAATTTGCGGCTTCTTGAAGATAACTTGTCAGGCTCATTCGTAGCGTCGTCTACTTGGACATCAGACGCAGTCCTCTTGGTGGGTTTGGCGACTGTGGTAGGTTCAACTGCAGTCTTGCCCAGCACATACGCCACCTTCTCGACACTCAAGGCAGGAACATCCAGACGCTTTCGAAACTCCTGTACGCGAGTATATAGCTCGATATATTCTTTCGCAGTATACTTGATCTTCTGCTCCCACCCAGACTTGTTCCAGAAGGCCCAGCGGAATAGCTCGTCGGAGAAGAAGGGTATGTCAGTCTCATTCTGTACGCTCAAGATCAGGGAGGCGGTTGCGGGTCCAACCCCACGGAGCTGGCAGAGTTGAGACATGACATTCTTAATATCATCTGGCTCTTGTTCGTAAAGCTCGAAAGCATGACTGGTTGTCTTTAGTACTTGTTCTTCATCGTTCTCGTTGATGAGCTTCTTGAGAGAAGGTCGAAATTTGCCATGAGAGAGCTTCCAGTCCATCAACGTCACAAGCTCGTGTTTCTTGAGCCCGCGGTCTACGCGTGCATGTAGCGTATCAGGGACGGTATGGAGCCGCTCCTGATCGAGGTCTGCCAAGCCAGAGGGCACAACGCCTGGGTACCGAGTAAGGAGTCCATTGAAGGTGTCGAGCTCGATCTCATTGAAAGCATGCTTTGGGTCCATGTCTGAGATGGAAGTGCAATTATGTCAGTGTACATAGAGAGGTTAACTGTCACACCACAGCCACTTTACGCGTGGCTCGTGTCGAGGTCGCGTTTCAATCGCCGAGCTGTCACGTTTGAGGTGACAGCGGAGAACAGGCTCGCAAGCTCACAGCTACCTGCACCGTCCACGAGCTATTGCCCTTCCCAAGGCTGCATGAGTAGTATGGCCTAGCTTCGCCCTCAACCTTCAGTCAGCAGCCTCGACATCGCTGGCGAATAAATGAGGTGAATCGTGCTGGTTAAAGATGTCCTGCTCCACACACTCACAGACACGACCCCGCGACCAGGCTCCGTCACCAGAAACTCCTCGCCGTGCCTCAGCCAAGCGAACGTACAATGATATGGACGACAATCGTAGTGAGACATCGGAGTATCTGCCTGTCAAGAAGGGCAAGAAGCGTGCAGCCTCGGTGATCACGAGATCGGACCCGGTCGAGAGCTCATCTACGGCAGAGAGGCGGAAGAGGAAGCGACAGAGGCGGGATTCTGCTGCCGCTGATAGTCCACCCACGGGCGCGAAGGAGGACCTCGAGCTGTTACTTACGCAAGGTGCTCCGACAGATGGTTTGGATGCCACAGTCAAGCACGCGAGACGTGCCAGACACGCCAAACGACGAGAGACTGCGCTTCAACAGCTCGAACGTCTGCAGTCGGAAAATGCGAGGCTTGCAGAGCGACTCGCCAAGTCTGCTGACGATGTCAAGAAAGCACACCTTGATAGCCTACTGCGTACCGATGGCGAGGAGAAGAAATATGAGGAGCTGAACCGGAAGCATAGAAGACTCCAGGGCTTGTACAGCGAAAAGAGCCAACTTCTCGAGGAGAAGTCGGCTCTGGTGCCTCAATTGGAGACGGCGCTGAAAAGCACCAAGGATAGCGTAGTCAGTCTGCGAGTCAGCGTCACGAACCTTATGTCGCAGGTATCGAAGCATGACCGGGAGGTGATGGGATATGAGGATGCGATGAAAACTGCTCAGGAGGATATCGAGGCGCTGAGAAGGATCGAGATTGATGTGCGGGCTGAGCAGGACCGAGCGGAGGAGAAGTATGATACTTTGCCACCTGCTTATGGCAGCCTGCCCGAGCCCGAACCCAGGTATCATGGAGTCGTGCCTCACGAGGCTGTGGATAGTGGCGCCCTCAACATCGCGAACCTTAAGCACACGGTACGGACAGAGTTTGTGGCAAACGTGAAGATGTTCCGGAAGATGCAGGATAGTCTTCGGAGCAAGGCCATCGGCTGCATCGAACATAACAACGCCGACGGAGCATACATTCGAGGTGTGCATGAGGCCTTTGGAGACGCTTGCAGGAATGTAGGAGCAGTTATGGATCGCGCTGTTGTGGCTATAGGCGATTTTACGTCACTCAGGGCCATCGTTCATGGTGAGGAGCCAACGGGTGGGCTCACTATCGCAGCCGCTTTTCGTGAAGAGCTACAGAAGTCGGAAGCTTGCCACGGCTTCGTCGCAGACAGGACCGCTAAGCTCCTTCTAGACCTCGCACTCCGTCTCGTCTCCGCCCTGGAACTTCGACCTTTGCATGTTGGTGCTGCGTTTGGCTACGAGGAGAAGAATGAAATTGCCTTGGTCTGGTCCTCTTTCGATGCCACACTTTCCAAGTCTCTTCGCTGCCTCTCCAAGGTGACCGGCGGCACTACTTCTTCTCGGATCATCGAGACCTGCATTCAACTTCAAACGTACCTGGCTCAGGTCAAGGCGCTGCAGGAGGTCATGGGAAGTGTGAGCTTAAGGACAGGGGTGGGGTACTATGGATCCTTTGCAAGATATGGGGAGGGCAAGTATCTTGGTGAGACTTCCGAGTGGCTTGTGGACCAGCTTGAAGTGTGGAGGACCATCGCGGCGAAGACGGCAGATGAAGAGGCGCTGGCGAGGAGGGAAAGCGAGCACGCAAGCTTGATACCTGCAACACTGACGGAACTTATGATTTCGAGTCCGCCACCAGAACAGGATCCTGAGGCCAATCGCAACGTGCCGGCTACCATGCACACCCGTACACTAAGTTCATTGGCGCTGCATGAGGAAATCACTGCCGCCACGGATGACGTCGTTGCTCAGCATGCCACCACACGACAAGATGCTCAGGCCGTCCACGATGCACCAGCCACTACCCAGTCTCCTACAAGGAGCCCGTCCGTAGTCCGTGGTATGATTACGGCTGCGCAGCAACGACTCCACAACACACGAGATGGACAGGATGAAGAAGCGGAAATCTCTAGCGTTGGCACGCCTCACAACAGCGACGACGATGGTGACGAGCTGGCACATGACGGCTCCATAGTTGATCCTGTTGGCGAGCGTGGGTCACGTAGAGCATTGACGAGGCGTTGTTCGCGCTTACGGTCTTTTGCTCAGCGTGGGAATAACAGTCGTCCACGTCGTCTGACGCCTATGGAGAGGCACGATGAGGAGTTCATGTCTGATACACTATCCAACAGTGATATTGGCGACATGGCTGACGAGGCTTTTGGGTCTAGTGACGGGGAGCGTGTATAATGATATCTAGGAGAATATTCTAATGATGATAGATGGTAACGAAGCATATGATTGGTGAGGATGTAGATAATGCGTTGGTAGTGCACCGGCAAATTTTACGACTCTGCATATTACGATACAATTCCACATAATGGACGAGTCAATACGAGTGTGAAGATGACAATGCATTTTCTTAAAGCTCTGGTGAGGAGTAAGGTGGTCAGGTAGTAAGCACGACATCGTCGTTACAATGCTCTTGTTCTTTTCTTTGTTCATTGTGCCTGGCGATATACGTGCTGCGCGATATATAATCTCAGCGATACTACCATCATTCGCCATTTAGTCCCCAGGACACAGAAACCACCGACAAAGCCCTCGCGGGCTCACCGAGTCATCACTGCGCCGGCCGCAGCACCATCTCTCGTTGCAACGATGGCTGCCCAAACCCTCTCCTACCAGCTCCTCACCAAGACCTTCATACCAGTGAAGCTTCTGGGCACAGGAACATTTGGAGAAGCATACCTAGCTATCCAGAGAGATGCGGCTGATGAGTTGCGGGCCCAGAGCTCTGAACTATTCGCCGATCAGACACTCGCTGCAAAGCAATGGCTATATGGCCAGCTACGGAAGCACCTGGTCGTCGTCAAGATCTCTAATGCATTGTATGAGCATACTGACCGTGATCTGAGCAATGAGATTGCTATGCTGACTTTGCTTAGTGATTCCCCTCCTGGCCTCATTCATGCCATCGACTATGAGGACCAGGCTCCGGCTCAGTGGCTCTCGATGCCGTATATCACTGGCCGCGATCTGTCCATTTTCGCCGATAATTGGTACGATGAGTTGTCCGTCCCTTTCATCTGGCATGTCGCCCATGGGCTTGGCTCGATACTGTTGTATCTACACTACGGTGTCAAGGATACTTCGAATGCGTTCGGGTTTGATCCGGAATGGAACGGACTGGCGCACGACGATATTCACTGCGGGAATCTTTTCCTTCAGCCAGCGGCACATGGAAAGGTCAAGAAATTTGGCAACTTTCCCAATATCATTCTAGCTGATTTCGGCCGAATGAAGTTCGCTTGTCGAAAAGGGATGACGGTGGGTACTGCCAACCCTTCCCACTGCCATTACCGAGACCTGATGAACACTGGAACAGTCCTCTACAAACTTCTCGAAGTCCTTGGGCCCACATCAGCTCCTTTAAGGGGTTGTTACAACCAGCATCGAGATCGTTTGATCTTAACCTGGGTCCATCGATTACGGCAGCCGGATCTGTTTGACCGCAAAGCCTCTCACCAGGAACTCTTTGGTCTGTTGAGCGAATTTGTCGCAATGGCTGATCATGAAAGGAGGGTAGGTTACAAGCCGCTTTCAAGTTGTGCAGAAGGGTGTTTGGAGAGCGATTATACTGATGATGAGGAGCTGGCTCTTCTTTTCGACTCTGGTCGCATGTTTGCTGGCTAGATGCCTGATGGAACTCAAGAGGCTAGCGATAGGCCATCTCTGGTAGATATGCCATATATCGGTGGTTTGTCAGAGGCACGATGCTTGACTGTAATAGTATTGTACGATATATCCAGGATCACACATTCCACACCGTTCCCCTTCGAAACTTCTCCTCAGACCGGACGCACCGACTCTCTACTTGCTTTCACAACTGCGTAAGAAAAGATCCCTCAGATCATGATATTTGGCATGTGTATATTATAATGTGAATGAACTCTATACTCTCTAATAAGTATCTCCCCACAGTACCGAGTGCGTATATGCCTCAGAGCTACTCTTCCCTCGGTTGACCGGCATGCCGACGATCACCTCTGAAGGGAATTCTATCGTCTGGGTGCTCCTTTAACCACTTGTCACACATCTCGTGAACATCCGATGCAAGCTTTGACACTCTCTCGAACAGCCCTCTCATGGGAGCAAGAAGATCGGCCTCAGCAGGATGATCATCCAGAAAATCCAGCATGACGGACTCGTACTCCATGCGGAAAGATCGATCTTTGTAAAGCATGTCTAGGACATCTCTCCTGTGGAGCTCAGCTAGCTTGAGCGGCGAGGTCAGGGAGTCAAGATGGGCATGGAGCTCGAGGCCCTTCAAGGCAGCTGTCACTGCCCCTAACGCCGCTTCGTACCAGCGCTGATTCCAGATAACACCTTCCATATGAGCTTCTTGGGCGCGGGCCGAGCGTGCCCAGATCTCTCCTTGGAGCTCGATGCAGATGGCTTGGTCCAACTTGGCTTGTCGCAGGACCTCAGATTCGGCGATCTCAGCTTCTGCCCTCGCTACTGCTGCTGCTGCAAGGACGTCCGGGTCGATTACCAGTGGGTCCTCGGCGGCGTCGTGGTGAGCCCTCCTAGTGCCCGGTTGATTCCAGCGTGGGCGAAAACCTGCGCGCCAGTGGTCACTGTCGTGGTGGGCTCTCTTACCGCAGATGAAGCAGAAGTGCGTACGGCAGGTGCAGACCATGGCATTGCAGCCACTCTCCAGACCCCAGCGTTTGTTGCATTTGTCGTTTGGGCGCTCTTGATAATGTACTCCCTTAATCAGTGTTCGGTCGACGTCGGTCTCCTTCTTAAGATTCTCCGGGCGGCAGGGATGTTCGCCGGTTCGGAACTGTGGATAGGGCGAGACCACAGCGCATGCATACGATACCCTGGCAATGTTTGCATTTCTCCTGCGAGAATCCCGCTTTAGTGTCCGCAGCACCGATCAGCCGACCGCAGTCGCCCGCCGTGGTGCCTTCTCGACAAGCCTTATCGTACGCTATTTGGCCTACAGCTCGCCACGTCTCGTATCTGGAATCGAAGATTGTAAGGTGTCGGCAATAGACGCGCTCATTTTTGGGTAGCTTATGCAGCTCCACTCAAGCCTTCCATTGCTTTCTGAAGGCCTTAGTGAAACCGGAAAGCTGGTCTGGCGACAGCTCGGCAGCGGCCCAGGTCACTGGCCAGAGTGATTCATTATTGATTGCGGCATGGAACTTGGGCTTGATGGTCTCCAAATAGCACTCTTTGCATACGAAATCCCCATCCAACTCGACCCGTGTACTCCTGGCGGGCTTGTCGTCAGCACACACACCGCACTCGAACGCAATGTCCTTTCGGTAGTCTGTTTGGATGGAGGCCTTGGCTGGGTATGAGAACTGCTGTAGATGTTTGCAAGGTCACAGACTCGGCCGCCTGAGCGAGCCTTATTGATGATAGCATGGTGACTGGCTTTGTCCTTACCTCTTTGTATGATGCCGACGATGCAGATATTGTTGGACTTGCGCTCGTTAACATATCAAGGCCGGATGGAGAACAAAGACATGCCGTAGACCAGAAGCGGCAGACTGAGTAACAAGGCTATGAGTGCAATGATCCAGCCCGCATTCTTAACAGGATAGTCATGCTTACACTAGGAAATGCACCTCGGGTCCAGCGATCCGGCATCGGTTTTTAAAGTAGTCCATCAGGGCATGGTATGTAAGAATTTCTCACCCGTGTCATCTGGAAATGCTATCTCGTCTTGACGGTGGATGTAGGGAGCCCAATAGATCATACAGAAGACACTGGTCCTGGCATGGCTAGCCTATCGGTACTGTGCGTGCCGATATGCTGATGAAAAGTGCCTGCCATCGTTCCAGCCAGGTGTTCGTTGTTACCGGTTATGCAACGGATAGATCGTTGTTTGAACATCGTCATGGTCCGACCACCACACCGCAGAAGTAACAGGCGTTCAATGCTGTAAGCCAAGCACGGTCTTGGCGATGCATGCTATGCTTGGCGCAGTTGAAGCCATCGTCATGCAAAATCGCGAATGCGTTATGATACGAATCAGGCAGCTAGCATGTTCGGAGAAAGACCAAGTCTCTCAAGATCGATTTCCGGACGAATGGCTTGTGCTCAGCATTCGTTCTGTGAGCATCTTGCTAGACGTCGGATCCTGACTTCCGTCAATGTACTTTTCAACACCCATGCTCCCAGCACTTCTGCCTCCTCCCTGCAGCTCGCTTAGGCATGACGTCAAAGAGGCACAGTTGATAGATAAGTCGAATGTCTGGCCTCGCGGTCCCAAGATTCTCGCGTTCGTGAGGGCCGGGAATATCATTGCAATGAACAGTGCCACTCTTCCAGAAGGTGGCATCTCGTTCCTGACGAGTGTCCTACAGTCATATGGCCTGAAAGTAAGTCCTCGAATCCGATGCAAACACGACCAAGATAGTACTTTTGCTGCTTGCTAAGTCTTGAGCCAGGTGAGCAACATAGACCTCAGCCAATACGATCCTGACTGTCCGTTTCCGTACAACAACTTCTTGTACGATATCATCGTCGGACCACTGCATGCCACTGACGGTCTCTTAACCGAGAAGCCGCCTTCAATCCAGCAGCATGGTTGTAGTGCACTGCCTCCAAACATCAACCGCCGTATAGCCAATTCAGAAGCTCAAGGACTGAATCATCCTATCGTAGTTCAAAACGGTATCGCAGCTATGGCGCTCGCGCGACAAGCGCTAAATGATACAGCGTATCGGTCCATCGTCCCGGAGGTGTACGCCTGGTCTCCCGGCTCCGAGGGTCGGAATGCTCAACCAGGCTGGTCTTTGATGGATCATAAATCCGGCGTCCAAGTGGCCGAAACACCTGACGAGCTCTCTGCGCCGGAACGGGAGGGAGTGATACGGCAGATAGCGGAGGTCTTTGCCCTGATACAGGGATTTGAGGTGCCGTCGACGATTGCCGAAGTTGGCGGGCTGGGGTTCGATGACCAGGGAAATATCGTTTCTGGACCTATGGCTACGTGCGCTGCAGGACCTGCGCGGAATTGTGGTACATTAATTCTGGAGAGGATCCGTATGGCCATGGAGGAAGCAGAGACTCATTCTGCCATTCGAGGTTGGCCGGAGGTGGGCTTGGTAAGGATGTGCGGGTAGTTGCGCAAGAAGCTGCTATGAAGACCGCAGCGATCAGTCCCGAATCGGACCGGAAGACGTTGGTTCATTGTGACTTCAGTGAGTGCCATAACCTTGTCTTTGTGTACTCTCAAGGCTACGTTCGGCTGACTGATCCGGGACCAGATGCAACGAATATGCTGGTTGATCCAATATCCTGCGAATTGACAGCGCTGCTGGATTTTGACTTCGCATACATCGGAGGCCCCGCTAGACGATTTCGCGACCTCGTTCATGGAATTCGAGGGAAATCTTCCAGGACCGGCGGCGGCTTCGAAGGATAAGTCATCTGCTGTTCGATGGTCTGCTATTCTGAGTGCCAAGTGGAAGGATTTGCCGCTGGAGTCTAAGCCCAAGGTTGATGCGGTTGGTGATACCTCAGCGCTGCACAAGATGTTTCGACAAGCAGGCGTGGTTATACCACAGGATATTCGGGCCGCGGCTATAGTGTCCTCATTGCTAGGACTGCCTGAGATGATCATGCCGGCTTTGCTGTGCAACCCGGTTATGGCGGCTGGGAGGAAGGAAGAGCAGCGTTTGCGGGATCGGGAAGAAGCTGAAGGAGATCTGCGATCTGTTGTGGAAGAATTAAGGAAAGAGTTGTCGTTGTATGAACGGATGTCGAGTGATGCAAGCTCTGCATGATGTGAGTCCATGATGCTGGCAATAGATCGTTGCATAAGATCTCGTGGTCCCTTGAAGGCACGGAATCTATTGTCGTTCGTCAATATATGCTGTGGTGCAACTCCAGAGCGCCGCGCTCCAACAGCAGACTTCCTGCACTTCCCAAGAGAACACTAATTCATCAGCCCATCAATACCCAACCCGATATCCATACCCTTCAAGCTTCCGACAACTCGGCATCTCCATCCTACGCGCCCTCTCTAATTTCGTCTGATCGGTGAAGAAGAAACCTTGGGCTTCTTGTGCTAATCGTTGTCGTTGTGCTTGCTCCCATTCACACTCAGCTGAAAGCTGATTAACGTATTTGTTCTCTGCGACCTTGTCGAGATCTTTCCATTTCCGGGCTGTGAAGTCTGATACTTCTGAAGGATTTACCCAGTAAGGCACACTCAACCGATTCGAGGTATGTGAGAGGGTATGTGGTGGTACCGCGGCATCGAAACGCATACTTGGGCCCGAGGGTGTACTTCCGGAGAAGAGGCTTGATAGCAGTGGAATCAGGAAGAGCAGAATGATGGGCAATAATGATGTCAATGCCGAGCCAAGCGATTGCGGTTGAGCATTCTCATGATTATGCGGTCGTCGTCGCGGCTGGTTGCCACCAAACTGATGTATCCGGACGCCTGGCCCTCCTCCGCCGACGTTGAAAGCAAAGCCAGGGGCGCCGAACATACCACCACCGCCGCCGCCTACGAAAATCATAATTAGTATACCGATTCCACGCTGCTGTACTCGTGTGTCTTCTGAACTCACCAAACGGCCCTCCCCCACCAAACCCGCCTCCCATCCCACCACCAAAGAACTGCCTGAACAGTTCCTCCGGACTTATCTCCTCCTCGAACATCGGACCTCCTCTCCCTCCGCCACCAGCCCTTTGAGATGCGAACCCACTAAATGGACTGGCTCCGCTGGCCTGCCCACCTCCTCCGAATCTACTCTCCGGATCTCCCCCAAACCGATCGAACTTTGATTTCTTATCGCTATCGCTTAGCACCTGAAATGCTCTGCTCACCATCTTGAACGCCTCATCCGCACCCGTGTAACCATTCTTATCCGGATGTGTGAGTAATGACAATTTCCTGTATGCCTTCTTGATTTCGCTGTCGCTGCATTCTTTTCGGACGCTCTCAAGACCAAGGATATCGTAGTAGGCTGTTGGACCGCATTTCCTCACCCGAATCACCGCGGCTTTTTGGTCGGGAGTGAAGGCTCGGGCGCTGCTGCCGTCATTGTGGTCGCTTTTGCCGTTCGCTTTGGCGGACATGATGTGATTCTCAGGTGTTGATATGCGCTCGTGGCGCTGGTGGTAGGTGATGGGGTCAGGATGATTTGATCTGTCGAGTCGTGTATTTAGAGTTGTGTCAAGTATTACACTGTATCGTTTGGTGGATGTCCTGAGGCGAGGCTCGAGTACGTGTTGCGGTCGCAGGGTGTCCCGGATAGAGGCAGAAGATGACAGCTTGCATGGGAATAATGCAGAATAATAGTCCTTCGATGTCCAGTAGTTGCCAGATCGCACTCACCTCAATTGGGAAGTTCTGAATAGACCCTGCGATCCAAACTCCCGACCCTCCGAGCGTGATCGATCGTCATGGTTCGCGTGGACGTCGCGTGACTTTTGCGTTGGATTGCACTTACCTACAGTACATCTCTGCCCTTACCAGACACACCCTAAGCAGATCCGAAAAAGGCAGGAGCATGGCACCATAGCACTGGATAAGTGAAGCTCAACACCCACTACTACCCTCTCATTCTCGTCCTCGTCGTCACCACCATCACGATCACGACCACGATCCTACCGCGGAAATGCCAATGCCATCCAAAGACATCGGCGCTGCTGCCGAGAAAGCAGAGCAAGGTGTCATGCAATATGCTTATGCTTATGGGCGTGAGTCGTGGACCATATTCCGGCATACACACTACATAATAAGACGTCCACTGACAGGACGACAGTGAATCCCGTCCCTCCAGCCCTAACAGCATGTCTCATCGCGGCCCAACACATGCGACCTTTCCAGACCCTACCAGTACTCTTTGCTCCTGTCCTCCTCTTCAGCTCATATCTCAACGTCAACGGCTACAAAAAGGATGCGGCGGGTGTCACTTCAGCGTGGTCGGCGGCCTATATGCTGCTGGCGATGAGGAGACGACAGCAGTTCTCAAGCAGATTTGGCGCACGAGGGCTGACCAGAGGGGCTACGTTGGCACTTTGTGGAGTGAATGTCGTCAGTGGCGGGTTAGCCTATGCTTTTAGTAAGAGGGAGGAGGCGTGAGTAGCTGGAGATGAATCGATCATAATACCATTCCTTATGCTTCTAATTGACGGAGGCTTCAGAAAAACCTCCAAGCCTAACCTAAGCGATGCAGTCCCGAAGTAAAGACACCTGCAGAATCCACTGCACGATCCACGATCCACATGCGAGAGAGTCGTGGAAGGGAATTAAATGCCATCTTACGCTCCTTCAGAAGGCGATTACAAGACCTTGACAACTCTTCCACCTGCTATCAATCCATTGAGCCCGCCGAGAATCGCGGATGGACCTTCATCTCAATCGTTAGTGCCGCTGTGGCCGTCGCCTAGACAACCTTGAAGGTCTGCAAGCGCTTCTCCAAATGACCTTGGTTCATCAAATGCTGTATATATTGTCCCTTTCATGCGGTCAGTCACATGGCGAGAAGCGCTCTCCACGATCCGTTACTGCTCATCCACTTACCTCCGTCACGCCAAATAGATACGCTGTACCAACAAAAGTCCAAACTGATTGTTTTACTCGCAAGATGGCAAGTGCGCGACTTCCAAGTAGTATGCACACCTTGTCGCCCCCCCGCATGGTCAACGGACCCAGGCCAAGAATACCGTCGATAGTTGTGAAGAGGCTTCGGTTACGGCTGTACCGGCATGCGGCGTCGACCACGTCGCTCACATCGGCGTGCAGTGGGAAAGACGGGTCAGAGGAAGCACCATTATATTGGTGGAGAGCGGCTGAGATGTCGGACACGAACTTGATGTTACTGTCAAGTGCCGCCCCTCCTGAATCGCGACCCATCATGATGCAACTCGCAAACGTACTTTCGACATCGTCTCGTCGCCTTGATGTCATGTGAGAGAGGGTTGCCCGCAAAAGTGACAACAAGGTCGTAGCTTCTGGAAAAAAACGTCCATCGTCGTGGCGCCAGTTTGTGGAAGTGATCCAGTTGCTTCTTACCTAGGATCACTTCTTGCACGACCCATAAACGCTGGAACCAGCGAATCGAGAATGATTGCCGTACGGCGTGCCAATCACAAGCAGGCAAACCTTGCCCTGATCGTAGACTTGTGTATCCCACTTCGGACTTCCTGAACAGATGGCTGTCGAGCTCGACAAGATCAGCTGTTGCTTGTCTACAATGCCGCTTGATCTGCTGCACGGCCTCAATTGCTCGAGTCGCCACTTTGTTCTCGTCCTCACCGAGCCAGACAAGAACCTGCGTCGCCCGGCTGTAGATCTCACGCATTAGAGACACTTGCTCGCCACGCTCGATCGTATCTTGCTGGTTGATGCTAATAGCATCAATCCAGATACGCACTTCTGAGCAGGCGCCGCTGGTAGCTTCTGGATTGAAGAGGCTAGGGTTTGAAAAGAGATGCTGTAGGACGCTACGAACAGCGTTGAGCGCACTTGCTGGAGCAAAAGCACGATGGCCGCCAAGGCTAAAGGTTTCGGGGGTACGGTGAACACCCCAAGTATACGAGATTGCAGAGAAGGATGGCGTAGAAGCATTGCTCAAAGCAATCACCTGTGTCGAGCATTGTAGGACTTCGGGTAAGTCGTTCGGTCGATAATCGAAGCATAGCACTCGGGTCTCCTTGCGTGAATTCACAAGCGCTTCATATTGATATTGGTCTTCCAGAAGGGCCATTCCAGGACCTGGTGGACACTCTCCCATATCAAAATTGAAGAATGGATCTGCTAACCCAACGAGCAAGTTTTGGCATTACTCTGCCGATGACGAACCTTCTAGCTGATCATGTGCTTGGAGACTAGAGACATGCCCAAGTGATATCACCCATCTTCTGCCTTTCGCATCGAGCCCAGAGATCGACGGGCGCAGTGAGCCTCCTGTATAGAGGCATAAGAACGGATGAGAAACAGAACGATGGTCGATTTGCAAGGTGGAGATACTGTAGTGCTTCGGAGCGGATCAACGTCAAGACCGGGTCAACGAAAGCAAGCATTACTACTACTACAGATATATTGAACCAGCGCCATCTTTCATTTCGCTACACGCTGCTCACAACCACTGCTTGTTCCCGAGATGACTCACAAACGCACCACCGTACGTGTCCACGGTAGCAGCTCCAATGACCTTCAAACACATCTGCACTGACTGCTCAGGCGTAATTGGGCCCTTGAAATCCGGCGCGTATTCCTGGAACATGGAGCCCATTGCCTGACCTCCAGCGATCTCCTGTTCAGTCGGCTGCTTACTTTCGCTCGTGTCAACAAGCCCCGGACTGAGCGCCATGAAGAGGAGGCCTTCGGATTGGCCAAGGGTAGCATTGTATTTGGCTACGAGGGCGTTGGTGGCGGCCTTGGAGATACTGTAGGGAGCGGCGATGGGGATGCTGAAGCGGTTCACAAAGTCTAGATCCGCCATCCCGGTCGAAATGGTAACGACTTTCTTTTCGTGTCCTGCGCGGAGGAGTGGTAGAAAGGTATTGACGGTGTTCGCAACACCTACGACATTCGCGCGGAAAGAGGACATGAGGTCTTCTTCCAGCGTGGCAGGCTCGTCGTCGACCAATGTGATGAAGGCGCTGCGATCGCTGACCAGTGCGGCATTATTGATGAGTACATCTAGGGAGCCTTTGGTGATGGTCTTGACTTGTTCGAAGGCAGCGGTAAGAGCTTTTTGATCTGTAATGTCGGCCTGAACGATGACGACGTTGGTGATACCGTCTCTGGCTAAGCGAGCCTGAGTGGAGTCCTTGTTACGTGCCATGCCGATGACCGTATTGTCTGGAATAGCGGCAAGTTGGCGAGCGAACTCATAGCCGAGACCACGAGAGGCGCCTGTGATGAGGTATGAAGGCATACTGTTGTTGTTCTCAGGATGGATTGATCGAGACCAAGGTTGCGCGATCGCTGTGCGAGTGTGAGTAGATGAGACCCAAAGAGGTACAGGTCGCTGAGGCTATATATCAAGGCTGATGGTATCTCTCCATTCCATCGCATTCTGGAGAACAGCAGATACGTTGGTCATGATCGAGGCTGACAAAGCCCACATAGCTTACCAGAGCATGAAGCCGCTTTTGACTTTGCGACTGCTTAGGCCACCGCCAACGCGTATGAGCTCATGAATGCAGTGTGGAAGAAGTTCTTGACCATGCCTTTGGATATCGAAGGGCGGAATCGAAGGCGCTCCCGGCCCGTTCGATAGAACTAATGCTCCGAGACAACTTTAGCCGGCTCGATTCTTAATCAGGAGGAGTGGTTCCGGTTCTCTGTCATCGCCTCAGCTTTACGCTTTCTCGTCGCCATTATTCACGACTTGATCACATCATCACAAATTACTACCATTCCTCTTCTTCTCTTGACGCCACGCCCTAGACCTACGATGTGGAGCCCAATTTAGTCGCTTAGATGATCGGCGTGACTGGCCAGCCTCGCTGTCGCACCATCAAACTCTCAAAAGCCATCTTGGCGCGGCTTCACGAAGTCTCCACTTCGAACGAGGTGTTCAACACCAACCTGCCCGGACTCTTTATACAGCTGCACAGTATCAGCCTATCAACATGCTCGTGCTGCCGCGACTCTTAGGAGACTTGCGCTACTTGAATCCTTCTGCTACGCCGCAGCGCTTGATCGTAGAATAATGTCATTGCGATGACCTCGGAGGCTTCGAGATGTTGAGGGCAGGGCTGAAAGGTATGCTGGAGGAACGTGTATCTTTCATGCTCCTCGAGCGATTTTCGTTGGACATTTCTTCGTTTCTTCTATGCAATCCGTATGGTTGCACATCCTTTGGACGCTTTGCAGTGTCGTTTCCTTCGCACCTTTGTCGCTGGCAACCTCCAGTGTTGGACTTCCAAATGCGCCGGGCAATGAAACGTATCATCTGCCGCCATTGACCGCGACGAGCACTTTCATTCCTTTTGGCTGCTGTCTGCTATTGCTGGGTCAATGCGCACTTCGAAAGCGCTGTTCATCGCCTTCAATATTACTTATGGCCTCTTTGCAAGCGCTTATGTCTCCTTATCCCCTACTAGCCTAGTCGAGCTTTTTGGCGTGCAGCACTTTGCTTCCGTCAACGGCTTTCTGTATATGGTGCGAGGAGCTTCGGCATTCGCGGGCACACCTTCTGCGGGCGCTTTGGTGCGGACTGCAGGCCGGAGTGCTTCTTGCCAATGGCTTACGAGCGTATGGCAATGCTTGTTGGTGTTCTACTTGTCGCTGCAACACTGGCAGCTGGGTGGGTGCGCGTTGAAGCTTCCATTAGAGAACCAGGGAAGCGTAGATGGAAGCTATAAAGGTGTCAAACGGGGGATTTAAGTGTTTGTACGAGTGTGATTTGTGCGGCGCTGATTAGAGATATCTCTGAAGCTTTCAATGCCAGTATTTGAAGCTGCACTTCTGATTTTACACCCGAGATACTAATCTCTTGTAGGCCGCTTTAGGATTGTAGAATGCTAGCTTATTTCCTCGAAGCCTACTTGGCTGTCCCATGTGAACTGAGACCAGCCTTAGCTAGCGAGGATCATGACTATAAGTCAATAGACAGAGTCCGAATCTGCCTACCGACCTAATCCCGCTGACCTAGTAGTGATGCTCGGCAAAGCTGATCGTCTTGCTTCCCCAATCGAACACACTCACGACGCTCTGCTGGAAAACATCTCCAAGGACGAAAGGAAATGGTGCCTGACCACCAAGCACCGCGATCCAGCAGTAATCGAGACCGGTCGTCGCATTCACATATCCACCGTCGAGGTGATTTAGGGATGATCGCCTTTCGGTTGCGCTTGATGGTTGCGCCGATATTCTTTTTCTTGATTGCGTTGATCGTCTGTCTCCTCGCGTCCTAAGTCACCTTCCCTCGCCTCCGTCTTCATCCAGTCCCCTTCGCACAGAAGTGAGCATAGGTTCTAATGCTACCAACATCATGCTCAACCGAAATGAAATATCAGACTACCTACTCTGAAGATACTGATCAAATGCTCGACCCTCCGTTGTGGTCGTCCTGAACGGTGGTGCGTATGAAAATATCAATCCGAGACCCAAGAAGATGGACAGCGCGACTGCAAGACGGCGAAAGTTCCGGTCAAACTTCTGGGTTCTTGCATCGCGATATGGGCGCGATGGATCATGAAGTCTGAATGCTGACGTCGAGAAACCACGTTTGAGAATAGTGGCGAGAGGCATCAAGGCTGCGCGCACAAATGCTGTGTCTCTAAAGGTATTTGCTGAGCTTCTGTTCACGTAGACTACAGTAATATACAAACTGAAGTCAAAAGAGTTAGGGAAGCAGGATGATGGAAAGCAAGAACAGGTAGCTATTGAGCCTCGAGCCTTCTCGGTTGGAGCTTGACCATCTCGTGGGCGGCCCTAATCGGAGCTGACATCTGCTCGAGCTTCTAGCGCTTCCGATAGCCCCGCGACCTCTTTTCCCCTCTTTTCAATCAAAGTGCTCGATGTGTGTACTTATTTGGATCGACAAGGCGCTTGCCACCCTAGTAGAATGCGAGCGAGACCAGTCTTTGAAGCAACCACCTCTCCTTTCTTCATTTGCAAACTCACCTGCTATGAATGCAAGACGTCTTGTCCCGCGATCAGGCGCATCGCATCACGATACTGTTCCGCACCATTAAGGCAAGAAGACTGCTCGTCGGGTTCGACACGTTTGCTCGAACGCAAAAGACGAGTCTACCGCTGGATTAGTCTCTGGACAGCGTGATACGCAATCCACCCACATATGTTGCATCTGTTCTATACATTGATAGTAAGCGTGACCTAAGACGAGTGGTGAGGCGATTGACGGATACTCGGTCGCAACCCAGCTGCGAGCTCGATCGTTAGCGCTCCATGCGCAGTCCATGAATTACTTCTACACACTGACCTCGATTCCAGCTTGCTGAGCTTACGCTTTGACTATTTGAGCAGCAGAGTATCTTAGACCAAAGGTTGCACGTGGATTTGTTGAGATCGAGGTCCTTCTCTGGACACTCCGTTACTGAGGTCACCGAATCAAACCAGAGGGGAGTACTTAGACTCAACATATCCCAGTCAATCAGCGTGAGCGTAACGATAACTGGGAACTATACTTGGGGCAGTGATGGCTGGCTAGTTTCAAAGATGGACATATCTTCGTAATAGAGATCTTCGTCGTTACTTTTGCGAGTCTATTCCCGTTTGGTTGTGTATGCCACACCTCGCACGGTTACTACCGTCTGATCCTCTGTGGTCGACTGACAACATTCCAGTTCAGCTAGGATTCGAAAGTCCATGGGCATCCGTCCGCCTCGACTAGGAGTAGCCCATCTCACAGCTTGCTGTTCTTCAGGCGCAGGTACATGTTTCGCAAGCTGCTTATAAGGGAATATATAGCGCTTATACGCTACTTACTTCGATTTGTTGTAGTCTGCTTAAGCCTATATCGTCCACTTCGCTCGGAACACACCTTGCTACCTATTCGCACCGGTTACCGTTCCGCTGCGACTTACAGGTCTAGGCTACCGCTACGCTCCCTCTGCTTCTCCTGTACATCTTTCACGCCTGACTCCGGGCTTGAGATGCTGGCTTGTCTGGCAGCGTGCACTAGACCAGGGTTCTGTTCTTTTAACAGCGCAAAATTTTCCTCAGCATCCCAGTTCCAGATACTATCCGCAGCGAAGACAAGATTCATCTCCTCCAAAGTACGTTGATTGGTTTCGGGATACAGTGCCCAGACGACCAGGATCGAAAGAACGTTGACGCCTCCAAAGATATACAGTGTCTTCTCATGAAGTTGCGCGAAGATGGTAGGAAGGAGGAGAACCTAATGCACAGTCAGCGTTCGTCGCAGTAGCGACACATATCTTGACCCGATCATGACTTACACACCAACCATTTCCGATGGACCACCCTACAACGCCCCATGCATTGCCTCTGGCACGGATCTGGAGAGGAAAAATCTGGTGACGTCAGTGTTTGTCACCATTCCAATGCTCTATTCATATCGTACCTCTGCAGGATAAAGCCAAGGAACTGTAAGCCACGTTGCTCCGAAGATGGCAGTGTAGAGATATACGAAGAAGACTGCAGCTCCTCCGACATGGGCTTTGTATGAGCCACTTGCATGTTGAGTGGCGTATGCTAAACCGCCAGCGCAGAAGCAACAAATGCCCTGCCCTATTGCACCCCAGTAAAGCGTTACTCGTCTACCGAAACGATCAATGGTAAAGACGCAGATCAGCGTTGCCAGCTTTGCATAGTCAGCTTCTTTTGCTGAAGATTGATGGCAACAGCACTCACCATGTAAGTTATGTCATTCAGTCCACTGACCCACTGGCGGTCAGCAGGCGCTATACCAGCAATGGTGAAGATCTCAGGTCCATAGATCGTGATGCCGGCAATACCGATCCACTCCTGTAGGATCTGCAGCCAGATGACGAGCTGGACCCGACGAGCGGTGTGCAACTTGCCCTGCCCTATACCGAAGAACATCATCCAGTAGCTTGTCTGCTTCGAGTTCTCACGTTCCAATTTCACGATGTTCTGGATGTCGGCGAACTCGGCTTCTGCGATACCATCCTTCTCGCCCCGCAGACGACCTAGGATGAACCGAGCTTCTTCCTCACGACCGACTTTGACCAGCCATCGCGGTGATTCTGGCATGAACCAGATGATGAGGAGCAAGCCTGCATTAGTGTCAGCAGATAATCCCGCAGAGAAGCTGTCGGCCATCACAGACCGATGAGAGGCACGATCTGGAATGCAACCGGGAACCTGGATTGTGTCAGCATACCTATTACCAGCGCCGAAAGTTGTGGCTTACCTCCAAATGAAGCTCGATGTCCCGTCACCATAGAAGGAAGTCCCGCTATCGAAGTTAGAATAGCCGAAACCATTTACCAGGTTGGGATTGCTTACTACTCAAGCCAGTACGCGACCACGACGCCAAAGATGTTGAGTGTAAACTCGATTGATACTGCGAGAATCTGCATTAGAGATGGTTCAGATAAGCTGGGACATGAACGCACCGAAAGCTCCCCTCGAAGTATGGGAGGCAGTCTCTGTGGCCCAGACCGGAGTTATCGCATTCAGTATGCCAGTGCCGACACCATTGAAGACTCGAGCTGGACCTCGTCAGCTCTGTTACGAGAACCTGGAGGCGACATACCACAGAACATCCAGCTGGCGTTTTGCGAAGAGCATTGCAGGCAGGCGCCGATGATGGCCCAGAGTGCGGCGAAACCGATGGTGCCGATCCTGCCAAAGCGGTCCCCAAGCCAGCCTCCCCACAGCGCGCCCACCAAAGTGCCAGGAAGGTAATACACTGCGACCTGTGGTGGTGATCAGCACACAACTTTGCAGACTCGAGAGCAGTGCACCTACGATACCTCCCTGCAAAAGAGGCTTGGTGACTTGTACAAGCTGCGAAGCCTCGTCGTAATGTCCGAAGCCCATGAGACCGGCATAATTGCGGTTACTGTTGACGCCAGCCATGACACCTGGATGATCGTTCAGTCTTGAAATGCTAGAGATTTATCATTGAGCCCACCTTGATCATAGCCTGTGGACGTTCCGCCCTGTCAGTCTTGCTTGACAAACTGCAATTGCTCATCACTACTGCTCATCACTACTGACCAAAGAAGAAGATAGAAAGACCGGCGACGAGATTAACGGCGATGAGTAGCGACCGGCCTTCAAATCTGTGAGCAATGCCGTGTTTGGCGAAGTACTTGGGTACTTGTAGTTGCATTTTGTCACGACAGCAACAGATTGATAGTGAAGAGAGGTGTTAGGTTGTTGCTCAAGAGCCGTGGGTCTCATATATACGGTGAATTGCCTGCGATCCTTGATCGGGATATGGTAGCCGTGGCAGGGTACTCGGGGACTTCGACGAGACTCCCCGAGTAAGTGACAAGCACAATTGGTGCATGTATATCTGGGGCCACACATGAAATCTGGGGCCCCACTCCAGAGCGACCGCAGCATTGATGAGATCACGGCTTTGGACGGCAAGTCGCGGGTCAGGCTGAGCCCAACTGACTGGGATCGACGTTTCCATTGTCAGTCCTGGCCTGTGGCGTTGTATCGAGTCACACAAGCACCATTGTATTGGTTTGACCTGTTCGCGACCCCGCATTTTCGACCAAATATCTTACCGAGTTCCCCGAGTACAACCGCGATTAGCTTGCAACTCCTTGCCAATCTGTTGGAGGTACGACATGTCTCGAAAGAAGGGCAACGATCACGACGATATAGTCGCTGACAGTCTTGCATCAGCCCAGTACTCGCCAGACGCTGATCGGCCTCTCAAACGAGCGAGATCGAGTCAGACCTCAGATGAAAGTTCACCTGCTCTTCGACGCAAGAACGCTTGTCAACCATGCCGTCTACGCAAGATAAGGTGCGATGGTGCACGCCCTACTTGCGGCCTTTGTGCCACGACCAAAGTCGCTTGTGATTACCTTGATCGTCCATCCCCAAAGCATAAGTAAGTGCTTCACCTTTTACAGTTTTCAATTCACATATACCATACTGACTCTGCATCTGCGTAGTCTAGACTCAGCCACGAGCTTGCTGTGTGCCAGACTTGTACAGCTCCAGGAGAGTGTCGATAAGCTTGGGAATGCTGCCGCAGACCACAATCGGAACATATCATGTGGTGGTCCTCGTTCAAGATCATGCCACGAGACAACGTGTGATTGTTTGCCAACCATCAACATGAATGGCCAAGTCGAGGGCGATAGACCAGCGGCGGACTTTTACCTCATCCCACCGCACCGGGCCACAGCAGACACAGTCTTGACCTGGCCAGTATTCGCAGATGCATACAGCCAATCGACACTCGTTGGAGCTCACTTCGTGCGCACAGAGCCCGATAATTCGGAATGGGACCCACACACAGACGAGGTTTTTGAAGTGACTGGATGGTTACGTCAGGTTAATGAAGAACGTCTATCTGCATTAGTCGAGCGGTTTCTACAGAACGTGCATACTAAGAATCCGGTGCTGGACGTCGAGCTCCTTCTCCGGGACGCGAATCGAGTGGCTAGCTACGGCCTTGACTGGCGTCCGGCGTCATGTCTGGTTCTCCTAGCAGCCGCTTTGGGAGTTATTTCCAAGCCTTTTAATCCAAACACCACAAACGAGGATGAGGACTCTACTGACGTCAATCGGCTGCGAGAAGCAGAGACGTACTTCGTCCTGGCTTGCCGCAGACTTGGTGGACTGAAGCATTCTATACAGTGTGCCCAATGCTTTTTCTTCGCTGGAGGTATGTGACTCTGTTTCCTCGATACGCCAAGATCCCGCTAATGGTTGTCAGTCTTCATGATGTACACACTTCGTCCTCTCCTAGCGTGGCAGTACTTTATCCAGGCCTCGAACACCTTCCGACTCTACATGAAGACCAAGTACAGCCTCAGCTTTGCCGGCGCACAGCCAAGTATTGAGCAGATCGCGAGACAGAGCAAATGTGTTAGACGGCAGGAGGAGGCCATGTACTGGTCTTGCTTCAAAAGTGAGAGTGAATTTCGTGTCGAACTTCCGTTGCCGCAGTCCGAGCTCGCCTACGATCATCACCTGCAAATGTTCCCGACGCCACCTTCTCCAGCTGCTGGTCACAATGCCAGGGATAAGATTGATATCGGAGAAGTGAGTAGTGGTGGTGTGAGCGACGTGCCTTCCACAGATAACAGCCACGACTCAGTCTGTTCTGTGGCATTGAGCCGACTGTACACTGAGGAAGAAAGCTGGTACTACTACCTCACAGAAATAGCACTCCGACGCATCGGAAACCGCATTATCAACAGCTTCTTCCACTGTGAGCCACGTAAATGGCTGAACATACAGCATTATCTCGGTCTTGCTCGGGAATACGACACACAACTGGCTGCGTGGTCCGCTCATCTGCCCGAAGCTATGAAACATTGGGAGACGGCTTCTGCAATCAGACAACCAGACTCATTATCCGCCCAGGGCAAGGGCAACGCAGTCTCTCAAGAGCTGGGGTGGGCGCTAGCCAACAGGCTGCTCGAGGCTAGGAGCTGGCTCTATCAGCCTTTCCTGTACTGGCTCGTCCATAGTCCTCTGGTCCCCAGAAACTCTAAAACCATGCATCGTCCGACTTGTCAGAGATTCGTCTCTGATCTGACGAACAGCATGACTGCTGAAGACGCCATGGCGCTCTATCAGTTCATCATCTCGGGTATTGAGTGCAGCTACCAGATACTTGAGACTCGATCCCTTCGACATCGCCATCATGGTCTGTGGTACGATCTCCGAAGCAGCATGTGCGTCAGTTTAGTGCTTATGGCGATTGTCAAGAGTGGCCATACGTCATGGCTGCCTGATGGTGGGCAAAAGCTCTGGCAGGCGCAGAACCTTGATCGAGTGCGAGGGTCTCCATATCTCCAGGGTGATGGTTCAAGAGGCAGGCTAGGGCGTGTGATGGCAGAGTATGGTTACTGGGCGAAGGAGTGCCCGAGCTTGGAAAGGCAAATTACCGTACTGAAAGAGGTTATAGACACTTCGATAGCAGCCGCGCAAAACCTCGAGTCCTAGCGATCGTGTGTGCTTGCGCAAAGGAAGAGTCAAACGCATGAATTGGACCGCTGTCGGCACACAAGTGATCACTTATCAATTGCTGCTTGTCGTCGACATATGTACATGGCCTTATAAAGATGTCTGTTTTGCCCACCACAATCGTTTGAGCATTTCTTCCCCGATGTGGGGCCGGATGAGGTCGTAAGGCTATGCCGACTTTCGATCCGTGTTCGTAATATTTCCTAACTTATTTGGACGGATACTATTCTAAGGATCTATTACCCTTAGAAGACCTCCTTAGGATCGTATTAAACTACGGCATCTTTCGTAGCGACGTCGATCTAAACGAAAGCCTCTTTAGTCGAGGTCTTAACTCTCTTAGTATACTTAGCTTTCTCTATACTATCTAGCTACTTAATATAAAGTATAATCTTACTAAAGAGATTACTACAAAGGACGTATACTAAGTAAAGTAGTTATATAGTCTTATAGAGATATTATCGGTATATAGGTTAGCTCTAGTAGAGGAGAAGTAGAAGGAGAGTAGATATATAGATATAACCTACCTACTAAATATTTAATATATATAGCTATTTATAGACTTATACTTTACTAATCTACTTACTAGTAGTTAGTATATATAGAAATAATTCTTACTAACCTAACTAATATAAGGCCTAGGAGGTAACTAAATATTAGTAGGATCCTCCCTAAATCTAGTAAGGCGCAAAGCTATATAGTCTAGATTTTAGTAGGATCCTATTTAGTAGGATCCGTACTTCTAGAACTACCTATAGGCGCAATTCTATACGCTAAAATAGGATATATCTTACTTATAGGCTCCTCTATTAGGTTAGGGCCCTAGCAAAGTTTAGGTTCGGTTTAGGTTAGGGTTTAATATTTAGGGAACCGTTTTAGAATTTAGGGCCCTAAGTATTTAAACCGAATATAATTTAGGGCCCTAAATCGGATTTAGGTTATTAAGTTAGTATATAAGAGAGAGAAGTACGCGAGGGTATATTATAGCGGTATAGTACTATATATATATAGATATAATATATAGTAGATATTTAAATATATAAAATCGATTTTAGATAGTAAGGTAGTTTAGTATAGAGGCCGTTAACTATTCGTAGGGCGCGGACTATATACCGACTATTAAGACCCTCGCGGGGGACTAGTAGCACGTAACTACCGGAACGCTTATAGCGGGCGCTCCCGTAAGCGTATACTTATAAGGTGCGATCTAGACGCTCTACGCAAAGGGTCGCACCGGGCGCGCGAGGCGCGACCTAGTAGATATATATAAGTACAGAGGTGTTAGTAGTTAGGAGCTTCGTACTTAACCTTAAGTATAGGAGTTAGCGATAGGTTTTACCTACTACTAATTAGTTACGCTTCTGTCTACGTATTAACCGTCT